>NC_133835.1:15422449-15722449 GCF_047830755.1 Zonotrichia albicollis
GCAACTCTTCCAGGCCGGTTACCCCAACTGTTGGCAAACTGCAAGGATGAGGTTGCCATGGACACGCTGCGCACTGATTCACATGAAATACATCATTGCATTATTCCCAGAGTGGTGAAAGCCTTTCACAGCTGATAATTTTTAAGGGGATGACTCATCGTTAAATATATCATGGCAGCTCTGCATTGTTTGTTCTTCCTTGAAGCACAATCCGGAGATGGGCAGCCCTGGGTGCTCCTGGTGGGCAGGGGGCTGATGCAGCCAGCCTGGCCTCTCACCTGGCCAGAGAGGTGCCCCTGTGTGCCCTGGCCAGCAGAGCCCCGGGAATGGCCAAGCCTGGAGCTGGGCAGGGGAACAGTCCAGCCTGGGCTGTGCCAGCTGCTGGGATGGTCCCCACTCCCCTCCCCAGAGAGTGGGGGAGGCACAGCCTGTGTGAGCCCCGTGTCTGAGAGGGCCCTGGGTGCCCCTGGTGTCCCTGGGTGCCCCTGAGTGTCCCTGGGTGTCCCTGGTGCCCCTGGGTGTCCCTGGTGCCCCTGGGTGCCACCCTGGGGCACAGGGCCAGGGCAGCCTGCCTGGGCACACCCAGAGCTCCGATCCCATTGGGATCCCCTCCGTGCCCTGCAGTCCCTGCCCAGGCTCCTCAGGCCCCTGCCCAGTGCCCCAGGGTGTGGAGCATCCCCAGGTGGACGTTCAGGTGCGGAGGGCTGGGACACAGCCCAGAGCAGGGCAGTCCCTGTCCCCTGTCCCCAGTGAGGTCACTGCCAGCCCTGCAGCCAGCAGACCAGCAGGCACTGCCTGCTCAGGTTCTGAAATGGTGCATTGAAAGAATGTGCACAGAACACAATACCTTTCTTTTCTGTTGGAAACAGGCCCTTTCCAAATAGCTGCCTGCACTTAGAAAGGAACCCAAAACCAAACGAAATTAACAAAAACTGGGCTGTGTGTTCTTGACTCCAGGCCAAAATAATTCTCTGTTATTCCCAAGACAAAACTGTTTCCTCTGTCCCTAAAAGCCAAAGCTGTACATTTCATGCATAATTAATGCGAGATTTTAGTATACATCAGAGCCTAGAGTTGTGTGAAGCACAAATGGGGCTTCCCAAACAAGGCTTTTGATTACCAGTCATTTAAAATGCAGGAAATAATGGCACTTCTGAGTCCTCCAAGCCCTCAGAGAGGAACTTCTGTCACAACTGATGTTTCCTGCTATATTTGGCCTCCAGTCAGCATAGCAGCTTCTTCAGGATGGGTGGAAACACAGAGGGGCTGGAATCACTGTCAGAGCCTGAGCACAGGGGATGGAGCCCCACTCTGTGCTCTGTGCTCTGTGCTCTGCCACTGCCCCTGGCAAAGCAGCACACCCCAATGCACCCCAATGCGCCCCAATACACGCCAATGCACCCCAGCACACCCAGAACACCCCAATGCACCCTGGCACAGCCCAGCACACCCCAATACACCCCAAATACCACAGGTATTTTTGTAGTGCTAATCCCCAGTGAGTTTTCTACCCCTTCATGCCCATTTTCATTCTTGGCACGCAGCAAAGTGAACAGGGCAGGCAGCAGCTCCCGTTTGTGCCCCGCTGATGCTGCTGCTGAGCAGCTGGGTCACACACGGTGCAGCTTTTCCCAGGACAGAGCTTGCAGAGAGCCAGCTCTGCCTTTGCTGGGGTCAGGAATCGCTCCTGGCTGGGCACAGGAGCGCCCCAGAGGTGCCCTGGCAGCCCTGGCACCGGGCTCAGGGCTGTGTTTGCAGCCTGGCATTCCCCATGTCCCCACTGCTGCCCATGCTGGGGCTGTAAGGAAAGCACTTGGTTGGTGGAGGTGTTTTCCAGACCTCCTGTATTTCTTGGCCTCTCTTTATAGTACATCAAATACTATAAAGCTTGTAGATTTCTGGCTTCACTTTCTTTAGAGAATGGAGAGAGGATTTCTTTTCATCAAAAAAGGCTGAATTTTCCCCTTTTGTCCCAAAACCTTTAGAGCCACAAGAACTCAGACACTGGAGGGCCAGCTGTGGTGAGAACTGGGGGTCCTGGTGGGGAGAGCAGGAAGGTGCCAGAACAGTCCTACCACCCTGTGTGCTTGTCTTTGGGGTTTGGGTTCATGGGGATGCCCTGCTCCCCTTGCCCCAGGCAGTATTTGCCATTATCAGCCCAGGCAGTGTTCCAGGGCTGGGCACTGACCAGCTCTGACCAGCACTGAGCACACCGTGAGCTGGGCAGCGCTGGCTGGCAGTGCCAGCCTGGCATGGCAGGTGCCCTTGTGCTGCTCTGCACTGGGACAGTTCTGTCAGCCCCTCCCGCCCAGCTGAGCCCCCACACTCACCCCCAGCTCTCCCCACAGCACAGGGAGCCCTCCCTGTATCCAGGCTCAGCCCAATCCTTATTAAGGGTTTGCCTCAGATAAGAGCATTGAGCAAACATGATCTCCTTTCCCCTTTGCTGCTCCCTCTCAAAGACACCGTCCCCTTCTGGGGGGCTGTGCTGTCCGTGGGCTCTCACCCACACGGGGGGTGTCTGCCAAGGAGATACCAGGGGAGCTGTGGAAGAAAACAGCAAGGGGGATGCTCTTCAGTGGAGCTGAGATGCTCCAGCTTTGCTTTGATTTTGAAATTACTTTTCTTTCCAAGGTTTATCCTATTTTCTATCACGCACTGTTTCTTAAGATCATGATTGCAACAAACTTTTTCAGTATTCTCAAAATGTTCTTATTTATCTGAAACATATTTTCAGAGATGTTGTCATGCACTAAATGTCAAAATGTCCTTACTTCCTATGGGAAACAAAAAAATCAGCTCTTGACAAGTTCCAGTCTTAGCGTGGAGCTGCTTGGTCAATGCAAAGCCCTGAGGCTGCATGCTGGAAACCTTCAGCTCACTTCATTGCCCACCAGAAAATTATCATAATTCCACAGACCTATTGTGTGGAGTGACCCTCAGTCATATTGTCTAAGCTGCTTATCACCACAGAAATAAGATGTATATAGTAATCTTCTTATACTTGCAGAGAAACCCGAACAAGGCCAGCACTGGTCACTTGTCTGGCTGTAACAAGGTTACTGTGCAAGGAGATTTTCATATTGGGAAAAGCAGGCTGGATATTTCCCCTTTAAGTCGTGTACTTACTCCTGTCTCAGGGGGGTGAATGTAGATGGTTTCCTCAGTAGTTCATGAGTCTGCCCTGTCCCAAAGGGAGGAGAAGTGTGTGGGACGCCCATGGCTGTGTGGGTCTGAGTGCCCTGTGCAGCTGCACAGCTGCTCCCTCTGTGCTCCCAGAGCCCTGCAGGGTCCCCTGGGGCTGGCAGGGGCTGTGCAGGGAGCACCTGGGCAGTGCTGGGTTTTGGTAAAATTGAATGAGGAGATACAAACCTGCGAATCACAGGCTGACATTACATCTGGACCCCCTTCCTTTCAAAAAAGGGGCCAAAAAGGCCATCAGGGCCTCACACCAACAGGTTCATTCCTGTTCCCTCCACAAGCTCCTTCCAGAGCTTCCTCTTGCACATCTCCCCTCCTCCACTCCTGCATGTCTTTAAGAGACAGTGGAAAAAATTAAAAGAGCCAAGGAAGAGTTAATGATCTAAAAGAAAGGTTTACACCTCATATTTAAAACTCCAGTAGTGAAGCTTTTTCCAGTAAGGAGAAGAAATGTTTCAGAAAAAACCTCTGTTTTTTCCCTGGGGAAAATACAGACTGGTGACACTAGTAATTCCCAAAGTGGGATATACAGAGAACACTTTTGGAGTGGTTCCTTGGAGAGCAGTGGCGGTCAGTGAGGGAAATTTTCTCTTGGAGAACTCTGCATGGAGAATCTGGAGTCTTTAGTTCACATGAGAGGTGTCACTTTTAGGGCTCAGCTGATGGGCACCCCTGCAAAGGCATTTCTGGGAGTGCAGGAAGGGGCTGGGGTGCATCTGCAGCAGGAGTGACCTCTTGGCCTCTTCTCCATCTGGGACCAGCAGAGATTTGCATTGGCACCAGTGATCATGCAGAGCAAAACAGTTTTTAAAAATAAGCTTGGAAGCAGGCACTGGCCCAGTTCAGCATCAGGCTGGACAGGATGGATGTGGAAACAGCCATGGGAGGGGAAAGCAGGAGCAGGGGAGGCAGGGCAGTGATCCCCTAATACAGACAGCATTTTCCAGAAGCACAGGCCTAAGGCTGAGCAATACATTTTTGGGAGAAAACCAACCCCCTCAATGGTACTCAATACTTGCGGATCATATTCCAAAAATGCTCTGGGGAAAAAGTCCCTGAAACAGTGCTTAAAGGTGAGGGGAGGCTGCTGGTGTGCTCTGTCCTTGCTGCCTTGCATTTTATCTATGAGACAGATTTTCTCTGGTTTTGGTTGATGCCAGGCCTATTGCTGCCAGGTGGAATAGCAGATCAGCTCTCCTGAGGTAATCACCTGGGACATTAAGCTGATTAGGCATGTGTGTGAAGGCAGGGAAGGCCGGGGAAATCTCACCCCAGAGGTGTTGGGGTGCTGATTGGTCACTTGAGCAGGAAAAGGACCTGCGCTGGCTGGAAATGCCTCACCCAAGACTGTCACCCCTTGGACTTTGAAAAGGCAGGACCCTCAAGGCAAAGGGGGCACCCAGAGCCCGGGATCCGGCTGGGCTGTGCAGCACAGAGCACTGCTTCTGTTCTCCTGCTCTGGCCTGGTTTCTGGAGGTGCAGAGTTTGATAAAGCACACACACAAAGCCAAGCCACAGCACCCACCTTGCATTTCCCTTGCCTCTCAAAGGTGAATATTCTGAAAAGGCCAGTCTCCATCACAATGTATCAGTGACTCCCATCTGCTCCTTGCACTCCCTTTCTCTTTTCCAAGGGGTTTGAAAAGCAAGAGGCAGCTCACTGCAAACAAAAAGGGGGAAATTGAGAGGCTTCACTGGTTTGGATTGCCCTGGGAGATTGATGATGATGATGATGATGATGATGATGATGATGATGATGATGATGATGATGATGAATTAGAGCACTGGGATGATGCACTGTGCCCCTCTCTGTTGGCACAGAACAAACCTGCCCTCCCCATGTCCATGCTCACAGTTTGGCTCTCCCTGCAGTGAGTGTGTCACTGTTGATTGTTCATTTACAAAACGAAAAGGGCCCTTGAGAAGTGTAAAATCCTTCAGAGACAGCAGCCCCTCGGTGAGTGCCCGGTGTCACAGCAGCCACGGGCAGGATGGACACGGTGTCCAGTGCCCAGTGCCCAGGCCATCAGGGCCTCAAGGGGTGACCTGATGCTGCTGCATCTGCTGCATCCCTGCTGTGACATCCTGCCTGTGCCACTGCCCAGCTCTCACACACCTTGTAAGGTTTCCTTACAAAGGCATGGTGATGGAATATCTGTTGTGCTCAAAAATCTCTTTAAAAACCAAACCACTTCTACCCAGCCCTTTGTCCTTTGGCAGGTGACTTCACTCCTTTTTCACCTGCTGAACCCAGGAGTTTCATGTTGTGAGCGGGGTGTCAGGTCTCATTTACCTGAAAGCTCTCAATACTGATAGTGCTTGCAGATACTGCTGCTGTCATGGCAACAAGGTTATTTATGCATCACAGATACCTGCTTTTCTTTTCTTCCCCCCAGTGTTGCTAAGTGAGATGGGGGCCATAAAATGGAGCAGGAAACCCCAGCCCCATAGGCGTGTACAAGCCCTCCAGACCCTGTTCCTGCCCCTGCCCTGGTGCAGCCCTGGTGCCTGCCCTCTGTCCCCGTCCCTGTGCAGGAGCAGGGCCCGAGCAGCTCTGTGGAGACGCAGTGCCAGCTCCCTTCCCTGCAGGCTGGGACGTGCTGGGCTGCACGCAGGGCACAGCCTGAGGGACCAGGGGGCTCTTGGGCAGGCTGCCTCTGCCCACCTGCCCTCCCTCAGCTCCCTTTGTAACTGTGCTCTATGAGTGGCGCTGCTCGGTGGTTTGGCAGCGGGGCCACCGCAGAAACAGGCTGACAAGCAAGGCTCCAGGGCTACACTTTCAGTTTGGTTAAGTTCTCCTTCCAATTCTTTCTGGTTTCATCTGTCCATTTTCCATGACAACCAACAGGAACCAGAGGTCAGAGGGCAAGTGAGGGAGTTTTTCATTTAAATTAGATGAAGCTCTGTCAGCCTCAAGCACTTCTGCAGTGAAGGGTTTTCTACAGAGGAAGCCCCTTGCTGGAGGAGAGACATCACATGTTCCCTGGCAATCCTTGGTTGTTTCCCTTCACTGAGGAGCTTCTTCTCTGCACATAAATCAATTCCATTTACGTGTAATATTAGGTCCAAAATGTGGAAAAACCTTCCCCATAAGGAGTGGAGTGAGTGGATGCCCGGAATTCACTGTCAGACCAGGGCAGGCAGGGGCAGTTTTGGGCAGGCAGGGGCAGCTGCGGGCAGGCAGGGGCAGTTTTGGGCAGGCAGGGGCAGCTTTGGGCAGGCAGGGGCAGCTTTGGGCAGGCAGCAGCAGCTGTGCCCAAGTGAGGGCAGGCAGGGGCAGTTTTGGGCAGGCAGGGACAGTTTTGGGCAGGCAGGGGCAGCTGCGGGCAGGCAGGGGCAGCTGCAGGCAGGCAGGGGCAGCTTTGGGCAGGCAGGGGCAGCTTTGGGCAGGCAGGGGCAGCTGTGCCCCAGTGAGGGCAGGCCGGGGCAGCTTTGGGCAGGCAGGGGCAGCTTTGGGCAGGCAGCAGCAGCTGTGCCCCAGTGAGGGCAGGCAGGGGCAGTTTTGGGCAGGCAGGGGCAGCTTTGGGCAGGCAGCAGCAGCTGTGCCCCAGTGAGGGCAGGCCGGGGCAGCCCCCCAGCCCCAGGGACCCCCCTCCTGCCAGGGCTCTCCCACAGATCCCCCCCGAGCCCCCGGAGCAGCACCTGGAGCTGCCCACGCCGGAGCCAGGAGCTCATCCCGGGAAAAGCAGGGCACGTGAAGGAATAACAATACTTTCCTCTTATGTAACTCTTGCCTAAAATACTTCAAAGTGGGCCTATAGATAAATAATTGAAGATAATACAGAATTAGCTGTAATTTTGTGTGTCAGAACAGAAGTAACATTCCCCGCTGCTTCTGTGCTGGTTGGGTGTGGAAACCATCCTGGCTGTGGGACGAAATGAGGCCACGTGGCTTCACAGAGTGTGCTCACGTGCATTGCAGATACTCAATGGTTAGAGCAAAACATATTTACTGGGGAAAAACCCGCAAGAATTCTGAATAATGAATAATTGAGAAATTTTGCATTCACCCACAGGCAATTTGCAAGGGTGGGGAGGGGGAGAGGGGAAGCAACATTTGTCAGATAAATTATTTGTGAATTAATCACTCGGCTCTCTGAAGTCGATGGGGAGCTTGCATAAATTAGACTATTCATGGAAAAGACCAAGTCTTTCTTTAATAGTGCTCTGAGAATGGTAAATTCATTAGCTGAAAGCACTGATTATGATTCAAAGGGATAGGGAGGGGAGAAAATCAAGTCATAATTAGTCATTTAAATTGTATCAAGTACCAAGCAACTGAT
This sequence comes from Zonotrichia albicollis, assembly GCF_047830755.1. Lineage (NCBI taxonomy): Eukaryota > Metazoa > Chordata > Aves > Passeriformes > Passerellidae > Zonotrichia > Zonotrichia albicollis. Next base: position 15,429,934 of record NC_133835.1, read on the forward strand.
TTTAAACTAGTCCAAACAGAAGGGAAATGATTCGTTCTGATTAAGTCAGTCTCTCTTGCCCCTTTAAAGATTTATAAAGTAGTGTTAATAAATTACGGTTCTTGGGACTCAACCTATAAAAACAGCACAGAAATGTAATACAAAGCAGTGTCAGACAAGTGGGTTTGATGCAGTAGATCAGAAATTAAATGTATATTTTTTAAGGAGGTGTATAATACATCTCATGTCACCCCAATATTGATCAACTGTCACTTCTCTAACTCTCCTCCTCACACCCGTTGTTCCCAGCTGTTTCTCTGACTGCTCTTCTAATGCTGAAGTTGAACCTAGTTTGCTCTCTCATAAGCTTAATTACTCTGCAGAAGCACTTCTTGTAAAACTACGTGCTCTGGATTAATTGTGGTGCTGGTGAATTATGCAGCACACACATCAAGGCCTGTTTGGAGTCTCCCCTCTGTCCCAGTGCAGCATGTGATCCTGATTTCCTGGAGTGCAGTTTCCAGCTGTTTTCCAAGCTGAGCAGAGTCAGGGCAGATCTGTGGCTTAGGGGCCTCCTTCTGCAGGCAGTGAGTGGAAATGATGGTACAGGAGAAGATACTTGCTGCAGAATGGTAAATTCAGTCACACCGGCTCTGGGGGGATGGTGGAGGTGTTACTACATCATTAGAGTAATTGCAATTAGGAGAGCATCAGCAAAGAGCTCCGGGCCCTCTCACACCTCCACCCAGCTCTGTCACGGTGGGCTCTGAGCTGGGCCAGGATAAGGCATGGGGCGATGCTCTGGGGAGGACAGACTGCATTTAAACTACACAGTACTGAACCTCTGCTGGGCTGGATCCAGAGCTAGCAGAGACAATAGTGTCGCACAGTAAGACCAGTTTTATTCAGGATTTCCCAGCATTTTGCATCAAGGAAGAAATGCTCTTGTGTATGTCTGGGTGCTGGGAGTGGCTGAGCTCCATTCAGCAGAGTGATGGAACAGATGCTTCAGCTTGGGTCCACACAAGTCCCACTGAAATCTGTGAGACTTAAACACTTAAACACATGCTCAGGCTGTTTGTCAGAGCCTGCCAGGAGTGCCCAACACACCGACTGTGTGTGCTCAGGCTTCCCTGCCTGGCAGCCAGGGCTGTCCTGGGGCTGGAGAGGGGCTGGGGGCAGCCAGGGCTGTGCTGGGGAAGCTCTGGGGCAGCCAGGGCTGTGCTGGGGAGGGGCTGGGGAGGGGCTGTGCTGGGGCAGCCAGGGCTGTGCTGGGGAGGCTCTGGGGCAGCCAGGGCTGTCCCCAGACTGGGGAGGCTCTGGGGAAGCTCTGGGGCAGCCCTGCTGCACAGACCTGTCCCTGACTGTCCCTGAGGGACCGCTGCCAGCTCTCTTTTCCTCCACCTGTCAGGCACTGCTGGCTCTGCCTTCCAGGTGCAGAAGGCTGTGCTTCACCAAACTTCTCCAGTCACCCAGTCCTGCCCTGCTCTATTTTCAGTACCAATAAATCTCCTGCAGACATCCCCTTTGTCACAGCCTGTTCCTCAGCTTATAGCTCCATAGATTCTTCTCTGTTCCAAATGTAATTGCTCTTCATCCTTTTTTCCTGCTGTCTGGAACCATAGCTCATCATCCTACACTTCTCATTATCTTAATTAAACCAGGGCAAGTCAAGGGCCTGTTTTATAACCTAACATTACCCTGTACATTTTTTTTAGCTCAAAAGATGTGAATTAGTGCTGAGATATCTTCTTGGAGGAAATTGGCACCTCAGCTCCCTCAGTCTGCAGTACTCAGCTTGTCTGAGCGGTCTGATGTGCCCCATCCCACTGGTGAAACCCAACTTCTGCACAGCAATCCCTGCCTGCTGCCCCTGGTGCTCCGGGGGGGCTGCTATGGGAGCTGTACATTGCAAACCACAGCATCTGTCTCCTTGTTTGATTCGGTGTGATGTGAAGTCTGTCTGACTCTGCTCGTGTTGTGGCTGGTGGTCGGTTTGTTGGTTTTATCTGCATTTCTGACATTCCAGGTGCTGCCTGCCTGGGCAGCTACAGCGCCCAGGAGCTGGCAGGGCTCAGAGCCATCCCCAGCAAGGGAGAGGAGGGAGAGAGAAGGGAGGCACTACCCTTGGCACATCTGTTTGTGATTTTATTGCACTGAATTCACCTGTAAAATCTCATGTAAAGGAGATGTTAGTTCCGGGAGCAAACAACTGACTGCTCTGATTTTACAGAGAAGTGAGAGACTCAGATGATATTAGGCGTTATTTCATTTACTAAACACTGGCAGAATTTTTTCTTATTTTTATTCTGAAGTGAAAATATATTTTTAAAACTTGCCTTCCCCCCTTCTGTCTGACCACTGCAAGACATTCGGCAATATTAGCAAATCTGATGGCTGCTAAATGACCTTATTTCCAACAGTAATGAGCTGCATTTAATAATGAATTAAACATCATTAACCAGGGAAGTTTTTGGTGAATGCTTCTTTGGTGTCATTGTGCAGCAATTATCACAGGAGTGAATGGCTCATCTCTGTCCAGCTGCACCGTTTGTCATTATTTGGAGGAGCATTAAAATCCCTCTGGTACAGGAGGGCTAATAACATTAACTGACACTGAGTGAGGTTTAACAAGTGCTTCTGTTCTCGTGCAGACCACAACAACTGAGCTGCTCCATCCTGCTCCACCTTGTTCCCTGTCTGCATGGCCCAGCTGGCCTGGCTGTGTTCCTGCAGTCAATGAGAACCTCTCTCAGTAAGATCTAACTCTCAGGGACATGAAGTTTCTTTATTAAAAATTGATACATACAATTAAAGATAAAAGATGATAATGGAAGTAATGAAGCTGTTTGGTATTTGCAGTTTTTATTATACTTCTCCACTCCTTAGTAATGAGATCTTGCAGACTTCTTCATCATGTGTAGTTTTGGGGCACACTCACAACAAAATCTCCATCCCTCTCCATCCCCGTGTGCCCGTCCCTCGCCCAGCAGAGCAGGGACCAGCCTGGGCACAGGGTCACTCAGCCCTGGCCCAGCTCCTGCCAAGGCTGCCCAGCCGAGCCCCGGGGCTCTGTGCAAACACCCTGAGCTGCTGCCAGTGCCACCATGAGCGAGGGCTGAGCTCCTTCTCCTGCTGCTCCGTGATCAAAATATTTACAGCTCTGTGAGTGGGGCTGGCAGCAGCCCCAAAACTTTGCTCTTGATAGTAAATGTCACATTTAATATTGATGATGTGGGCTACTCGAGTCACACTTGGATGAGTTAACCATTGGGAATGACATCTATAATAGGAAACTCCTAAAATGTGAGCTCCCTTTTATGCACGCATGGCTTCTTTTTTATAAAAGAAATAGCAATCCAAGCAGTTCAATACAGTTGCATGGATGCTGTTTGCTGTTGTATGACAGGAGAAGCCGTGTGCAGTCCAGGCTGGTTTATTGCTGCCCTTGGCAGTGCCGGCAGCCCGGGGGGCACAGAGGGGCACCCAGGGAGTAGAGCAGCGCTGGCACCGCGGGGCCTGCCCTGCCAGGCCTGCTCTGCTGCCCCTGCTCCCTGGTGAGACACAGGCTGCCAGAGGCTGGTGCCACAGCAGCATTACTGCTCCTGGGTTTTCTCTCTGCTGTGCACTGGGGTGGAAGTCAGAGACTTCACGGGGATCCAGGCCAGCTCTGAGACACTGAGACGCTGAGAGCCAGCTGGGTCTGCATTTTCACACCACTAACAAACAGCAGGGAGAGCAGCACAGGCATTTTGTAGTGTTCTCTGGGCACTCACCATGAAGGAGACACTGTACATTACCAATATTACTGGGAACAAGTAAATATAAAGTTACACAGACCATCAGCATTATAGCTTGACTTTAAAGGGTTTTCTAATTATTGGGAGATAAATTTTCTACTGGGGTGTTTTGGTGCAGATGCTGGCTATTCACAGAAATCTGCACTTTGCTCAGACCATGCTGTCAGTTCTGTCAGCTGCTGTGCTCATCAAGTTATTGTGATTATTCCACACCCCACTGTGTGATGCTCACAGTTACTCCAGAGTGCAGTAGAAATGGTTGGTTATGGGCCCCAAAAGTCCATTTTAGGTACCCAAGCAGACAGGAAGGTTCTGTAGGGAGGAGTCCTTGGTACTAGGAATGACGTCTCTAGAAAGGGTTTGAAATGTGGTCATATCCAAACTGCTCTGTGTGAGGGATTTTGGTATGGCCCTCAGCCAGCTCGCAAGATTCCAAGCGAGTACATTATGTTGGAGAAAACCAAGAGTTTTCTGTTGTAAATTTACAGTTAGGTTGGAGAAAACCCGGAGAAAATACAATATTCTGTTATTCTTCTTGGCCTGGCAACTCATCCTGCTCCCACAGCAGGCAACTCTTCTGGTCAGTGCTGTACCACTGACACGTCTGTGATTAACACCTACCTCAGGTAAAAGAAATAGTAATTATTTACACTTTTTACCTCTGTGGTGTCTCTTAGCACATCTGCCAAAGTCTGCCCTGACACATACCTTCACCTAAGCCAGGAAAAGCCAACCTGTCTGAGGTGTAGCTATTAACCTTCTTTGACTGATGAAGAAACTGTGCACAAAGAGAATAAATTATTTACAAGGTCATAGAACAAATCCAAAAGGACCCAGACTATCTAACTGCAGTCAGTGTGCTTTAACAGTGAGTGCTGTTCCTCCCCTCTGGGACTGACTCTCCCCTCGTTCCCTCATTCCCTCCCTGCCATGCCCAGGCCCTTTTCCATTTGGTTCCTGTGTCACTGTGCACACTGATGTTCTCAGTCTCAGTGTAGGTTTGTCTTCAACTCTCTAGCAGTCTAAATGCAAATTACAGTTGTGCTGAGGTGCCGATTTATACTAATTTGTGCTCTGTTTTGCATTGGGAAGAGCTGAGAGTCTGAAGCTTTCTTTAACCTTTCTAATGACAGGGTTTTAAAAGCCTGTTCTGTGAAGTAGTGGGACTGATTGTTTCATCAGCCTGAATTGTGACTGAGATAAGCTTGGTCTGTGCACACAGTAAAGCCCTTCAATCTCTGGTTATCCCGAGGGCCATGCAAAGGGCCCTTCTGCCTGTAATCACGTCTGAAAGTGTCAAGAGCAAGTGCTGCATCAACACGGGCATCAGCAGTATCTGAGTTAATTCCTTGCATGAAGTGAGTGAGCCTTGTCCCATGACAAAATCTGCTCTATATTGCTGGACTTCACAGGCAAATGTATCACAGTCACTTGAAGCATTATCAATGAAGAAAGAAAATACATTAACAAACCACAAAAAAGCTTTGTAGCAGGAGCAAATAAAAAATTAATTTCATGTGCAAGAAAGGGAAACACCCAAATTATGGCCTGGTCTTGAAGGTCTTTACCATGAAGACCCATCCCTCACCTGATGAAGGAGCAGCCACCAAGCACAGCAGTTAATTTCCTGCAGAGGAAAGCAGATGTGGATCCAAAGATCAGAAAGAGTCACTGTAGGAGACAATCACCTGAAGCAGGTGTGCTGTGAGATCCTCTGGAAAATCCCTGTCTGGGTTCAGCCTGAGAGCAAGGGGCTACATTCTCAGCATCACAGTTATACCTTTTTGTTTCCCTCAGAAAGCCAGAAGCTTCTAATGGGAAGCTCTGAACAGGCTAAAATAATATTTTTAAAGTGTTCTTCCTTTCTGTCTTTGCATCTTGCATTCAATGAGAGGAGCTGACCCCTCAGGCTCCAAGGCACAGCAGGTGGGGGATTTTCCTTTCCCAAGGACAACAGAGAGTGCAGGGCACAGTGAACCTCTGGGGTGCTCAAGTGCCTGGCTGCCATTCCCTGGCTTCTGAGAGCATCCCAAGATATGCTGGGAATGACAATGACATCCTGAGAGCTGCCAAAAAATCACAAGGAACAGCTGGTAAAAATGCTCAAACCTCCCAGTGCCCTTAATATGCTGTAAACAAATCTGCTTGACTGAAACCACACACAAGGTGTTGGGAGCCTTGATTTATGGGCTTTGATCATTGTCATTCCCATCCCAGGCATCACAAACATAAAGTACATTAGGAACTAAAACCCTGCAAAAGAAATGCTCCCAGTCTTCCCAGGTTGTTGCTGATGTTTCAAAAAGACCAAGAGCTTTTCTGGAATCCAGTAACGAAAAAGGAGTAATGAAGGCTTTTTTGCCTTGCTTTGGCCAGCTAGACTGCAAGCCAGCAAGCCATCAGCATTGTCACATCCTGTGACATTCCTGCTGCTCTAGAAGAGGAATGAAATATTCACACCTTTTGGCTGGGGTTTTTATTGGGGTTTCAGGAACCTACCTTCTGCCATCCACTCCATTTAAGTAATGATGACCAAAGCCCAGCTCACTTCTCAAAGATTAACAGCTTGCTGGAAATGTTTGATTGTCTGAGAACAGAACTGAAGGATGCTGCGGCATGTTCCTCACTCCCAGGAAAGCCCCTGAGGCCAGGATTGATGCTGTCAATTACAGGATTAAAATCCCAGTGTGTCCCAGTGCAGAGATGGCTGAATTCCAGTGGGGAGAGAGCAGCTTAAAGCCAAGGACACATGGCTTTGGCAGCAGGATGGAAACTGGCTTAAAGCTGCTGTGAAATCATCCTGACTTATTATTATGGGATCCTGGCATCTTGCAGAGAAGCAGCACTAAGTTATTCGGCACTGCTGGTTTTTGGAAGTGCAGGAGCAGCAGGAGCAGGGCGCAGGGAAGGTCCTGCTGTGGCTGGTGCCTTGGCCTGGGCACGGCAGCCCAGGGTGCAGGGCTGTGTGTGCGCAGGTGTTTGTGTCACTGCACACAGGGCGGTTTTCTCCTTACACCCAGCCTCCTGCTCCTTGTCTCCATGCACATTTGATCTTTCGTTCAGGGCATTAAGGTCAGCAGCAAAGACCTGTTGACGTTGCATCCTTGTCCCTCTCGCCCTCCCCTTTCCATTCTCTAAATCCCTGATCACACACTGGGACTGCTGGGGCTGTCCTGTGCAGGGCCCGGAGTTGCACTCCAGCAATCCTGGTGGGTGCCTGCCAGCTCACAGTATTCTGTGATTGAGTGGTCACTTTAAAACACCAATTTCAGCAGCTCTTCCTGCTCCTCACAGCCCCCCATGCCCAGCACTGAGCTCAGCAGCACTGTCAGGCCCTTTCTCTCCCTGCAAGGCGTGCTCCAGCCTGGCAGGGCAGGGATTAGAGCTTGGACCGGCTCCTCTAGTGACAAACATGTGCTCCAGCCCTCAGGGCATGGCAACAACCTCTCCTTCTCCCTTTTTTCCGACGGGAAAGGCCTGCCCTGGTGTAGGTGTCCATCTCCTGAGGTTCCATGCCTGCCTTTTACGGTGATGTTTAGCTCTGCCCCAGCCCCGGGTTGCTCCTGCTGCCTGGGCTGGTCTCAGGTCTGTGATCCCATTCCTCAGGCATTTAACTCTTTGCCTATAAAACACAGGAGGTGCAGCTGGGACAGGGCTGAGCCCAGGGCCCTGGAGGACGCAGAGCTGGGCTTGGATTTCACTGCCACACCAGCTGGGTGCCAGGGGAGCCAGAGCCCGAGAGCCTGTGCAGGGCTGGCCCTCCACCACCCTGCTGCACCTCTTGAATTCAAGTGGTGACTCACAGCCTGGAACAATTAGGTAGATGTCATGTGCAGCTAGTGAGTGGTATTTTTCAGTGTTCATTTTACTTATTGTATTATATTATATTATATTATATTATATTATATTATATTATATTATATTATATTATATTATATTATATTATATTATATTATATTTTGATTTATAATTATATATACAGTGCATTCCTTTCCTGGGCTCCAGGCATCCTTGCCAAAATTAAAAAGTACAGTTAGCAAAACTAAAGCCAGCAGAAGCTCAGAGCTCTCTATGAGAAATAGCCAGTCAAAGCAACTCTTTTTTTTTTCCTACCAATTCTTCATATATTGTCTGTTCTCCTTGCATTTCCTTCCCATGAACCTGTGCATGAGGAGAGCAGCCCCTGCACCAAGCTCTTGGCCCCACAACAGCAATGAAGGGAGCAACAAAACAGCTCCAACTCATTCTTCAGATCCAGGGCCAGCATTTGTTTGTATTTTCAAGTATTCCAAATACTTCTGCATGGTACTCCTGGAGCTCTTACTGCTGGGAGGGATTGTGTGTGATCCTTAGGTGGGATTTGCAAGTGCTGGTGAGAAGAGGTGCAGTGAAGCATCGCCCTGTTCTCTGGAAGCCCTTCTTGCTCAAGGAAATTCAGTTTGCTCTGAGCAGGATTTGGGGGGCCAGGGCAGGGTTTCTGGAGAGTTGAGGGGGCAGTAAATGTATTCTCAAGGTTAATCACACTTGATTGTATGCAAATAGCTATTGCCCACTACCACACGTGATCAGAACCTCCAGGGACAAATCCCTGCCGCTGGATGTGCACAATGGGATCTTTAGGATCGAGGGGTTTTATGTTTGCAGAATGAGCAGGGATGAGGTGGTGAACAGGTGGGGCATGGCTGGCACTGGGTGTTTGCCAAGCCAGGTGCAGACCCTGCTGTGCTGCCCCTGTGGTGCTCCTGAGGACAAAGTCACCTGCTGGGGAATTTCCCATTGCTCCCACCTCTCTCTGCTCATCCCCAGCCTAAGCAGGCCCGGTGACTTCCAAGGACTGGCATTACCTTGCCATGGAAGTCCCTGGGTTTTGCTGGATTTTGCAGTCTGGCAATGTTTGTGCTCAGGCTGGAGGTGGGTCTGTGCCACGGACAGCAGCTGGCAAAGCTGGTGGCAGAGGGCTGGTCCCTCTCACCCTGAATGTGATGCTTCAGGCCCAGCTTCTCTTCTCACCAGTTACTGCTGCTTACAGGAGGTCACTCTTGCCATGGCTTCATGTGCTAGGGAGAGTTTTGCTTTCTCTGGGACAGATTTAGACTCTCATTTAATAAGCACAATTATAGCTGCTGTTTTGGTGTGTTGATGAAGTTTCCAGATGGCTAATTGTGTGTCTTGAAGGAAAAAAGAAACTCAGCATCTGATGGATCCAAATCCAACAGAGAACAATACCTCTGGCTCTGGGACCACCAGATTCCTCATTTTAAAAAATAGATGTTGCTTTGATGTGGTATAATGGCTTAAGAATTTATCCATGCAGCAACTGAGACAGGAGTATAAAAGGCTTGTGAGGATTTCACACGTGGGAGGATGCTTTGGTTAGTGCAGGGACCCCTGGTCTGTCCAGCACGCAGGCAGCTGCATTCCTGCTGCCCACGGCCCTGCCAGGCTGTGTGAGTGTGCCCAGGGCCTGCCAGGCAGTGTGTGTGTGCCCAGGGCCCTGCCAGGCTGTGTGTGTGTGTGCCCAGGGCCTTGCCAGGCTGTGTGAGTGTGCCCATGGCCCTGCCAGGCAGTGTGAGTGTGCCCAGGGCCTGCCAGGCTGTGTGTGTGTGCTGAGGGCCCTGCCAGGCAGTGTGTGTGTGCCCAGGGCCCTGCCAGGCTGTGTGTGTGCCCAGGGCCCTGCCAGGCAGTGTGTGTGTGCCCAGGGCCTTGCCAGGCTGTGTGAGTGTGCCCATGGCCCTGCCAGGCTGTGTGTGTGTGTGCTGAGGGCCCTGCCAGGCAGTGTGTGTGTGTGCTGAGGGCCCTGCCAGGCTGTGTGTGTGTGCCCAGGGCCCTGCCAGGCAGTGTGTGTGTGTGCCCAGGGCCCTGCCAGGCTGTGTGTGATCTCAGGGCCCTGCCAGGCAGTGTGAGTGTGTGCCCAGGGCCCTGCCAGGCAGTGTGTGTGTGCACAGGGCCCTGCCAGGCTGTGTGTGTGCCCATGGCCCTGCCAAGCTGTGTGAGTGTGCCCAGGGCCCTGCCAGGCTGTGTGTGTGTGCTGAGGGCCCTGCCAGGCAGTGTGTGTGTGCCCAGGGCCCTGCCAGGCTGTGTGTGTGTGCTGAGGGCCCTGCCAGGCAGTGTGTGTGTGCCCAGGGCCCTGCCAGGCTGTGTGTGTGTGCTGAGGGCCCTGCCAGGCAGTGTGTGTGTGCCCAGGGCCCTGCCAGGCTGTGTGTGTATGCCCAGGGCCCTGCCAGGCAGTGTGTGTGTGCCCAGGGCCTTGCCAGGCTGTGTGAGTGTGCCCAGGGCCCTGCCAGGCTGTGTGTGTGTGTGCCCAGGGCCCTGCCAGGCTGTGTGAGTGTGCCCAGGGCCCTGCCAGGCTGTGTGTGTGCCCAGAGCCCTGCCAGGCAGTGTGTGTGTGTGCCCAGGGCCCTGCCAGGCTGTGTGAGTGTGCCCAGGGCCCTGCCAGGCTCTGCCCATGGCCCTGCCAGGCTGTGTGTGCCTGGTCCCAAGGAGCCAGCCAGCCTTTGCCCAGCTATTCCACTGCTGGTGTCAGCGTGAATAAACCATGTTCTTTTTAAGCCACCACAACTCCTGACAGCTACAGTGCTGTAAATAAAGCAGCTAACGCAGATGCTAATATTAATTCTCATGACCCAGTTGTGCTGCACTAATAGTATCTGGGTTACCAGCCAGCTAAGACAAAAGCACAAATATTTAGCCTGTCTCAGTCTGTTACACCAAAAAAGCAAGCATTTGAAGATATTAATTTCTAGATCTACACGTCAGAAGTGCCCTCCATTAGGAAAAGGCAAAAGGAAGCTCTGAAAAAGTCGCAGAAATCCATGTTTAGTAGTGGTTAGCAGTTAAGCCATGCTGGCCATGCACAGGGTGATGCCAGCACCTCGTGCTGTGCTGCAAATGTGCTGTGACATCTTCGGGTCAGGGCTGGTCCTGTCCAGGCCTGGGCGTGCATCACACAGAGTGCCACTGCAGGGAGACGTGCTGTGTGCAGGGCTGAGAGCTGTGCTGGGGTTTTTAAAGCAATGGTTAAGACTAGTTAGCAATGTTAGGATTTCAGGATAATCATCCATTTAGCCCTCTCCAGCTGCAGCTGCTCTGTCCTTGGTCATCCCTTTGGTTTCTGCCCAGGAAAGCTCCATGATACTCAACTTTTCCTGGAGGCATCCAAAGACTGTCAGGTGTGAAAAGCTTTTGGGAGAACCGTGGCAGTTGTCACCCAGCCTCATGCAGCTGGAATGAAGCAGCTGGGCCATTCCAGGCTGTGCTGGCACCGTGGCACAGCCCGGGGCAGCTGCTCAGGCTCCAGGGCTGCTGCACCCCAGCTGTCTGGCACTGGCTGTAGGTGTAAAGCTGCTGCTTTGCACAGCCTCTCCAGAAGGGCCAGGCTCACAGCCCCGCTGATCAGCACCAGGTTTCTTTATCCTCACATGCCGGAGTGTGAGAGCAGCCTTCAGCCTGGGCACCGCCGACTGCAGGGCAGAGTTAGTGCCACAGGTGTGTGGGCATGGGCTGGGGCTCTGTTGTAAACAATCACTGACACAGCTCTTCCTGCAAAGACCTCGGTGCATTTACTCGAGCCAGCTGACTGAAGCCAGGGGACAGCCAGGGCTGTGTGGGACAGGTGTTTGTGTTTTCTATCATAACTGACCCTGCGGCTGCACAGAGGCACAACTGAGCTGCTCACAGCGGGCCTGGAGGCTTAATTAGGCTCCTAGTGTTCTGTAAAGTTCACTCCACTGCTCGGTGGAGGACAGTTTAGGATAAGCATAATAGGATTACTGCTGCTATATGCAGCTGCCTAAGCCAGGAAGTCCTGGTAATGGGCCTTTACCCAGCAGGAAAATCGTTTCAGAGGATGCTTTTTATAACCCGCAGTTACGCAGGCTGTGAGTGCTGGCAAGGGTGTCCTGAGCCCCAGCCAGCCCAGGTGAGCCCTGGGGGACAGCACATGTTCTGTCACACCGGGTTTGCCACTGACAGCCACAGCCAGCACCTGCAGCACCGAGTCCTGAGCCCTGCTCAGCCTGTCCCAGGCTCCATAGGGAATTTCTGCCTCTGCCACTGGGATCCCCTTCTGCTCTGAGCTGCCCCAGCCACTGCAGCATTTGGATGCTGGATTTATCAATGCTGTACTTCTAACACGTTAGTGGTCAGTGATTTTTGGAGGCAGCTGTTCCAGATGTCGAGAGCACCTTGGTTAGCAGGGACAGCAGTGGCTGGGCAGGGAGCCGGGCTCAGGCAGCCCAGCCCTGCACACGGGCTCCTCTGGGGCTCCTGGCGCTGCTCAGGGGTTGTTCCATGTCACCCCAGAGGCAGAGCTCAGCTCTGAGAGAGCATTCCCCCTGATGCTGCTCCCCACGAGCCTGCTGTCCTCATCCCTTCCTTTTCTGCAGCAGCAGGTGATTCACAGATAAAACAATCGGTGCTTATACACACACAGACGGCTAGGAGCTAGTCTTAATCTTTCCAAATCCCTTAATATACCTTATGTATACAGTTTGGAACTTGCAGATTTAGCATGATAGATCGATATCATGCACTATCTCAATGGAAAATGACATTAGTAACTGCGTTCTTTTTTTATATTATTTTTTCCCCTGTCTGAGCTGCTGCAGAGCACCGAGCTGGGGCCTGTCTGCCCAGGGCACTGCAGCACTGAGGGCAGACCAGGTCCCCTGATTGTGTCTGGTGCTCTTGTCTGGATTATATAAAGCCTAAGATGTGGTACAGCCTTAGGAGAATTTGGCCAAATCACTGCATATGCACTTGAGCATATGTTATAACCAATCACTTGGAATGGTTGTAGTTATTTTTCACAACTCCCCCAAAATGGAGAAAATGGATGAGAATTGAGTGGGTCATGTGGATTGACAGGGGAAGCTGCTATGACAGTTTGAGACAGATGACTCAGGGTTTTTACTTTATGGTTTTCTGCATTTCACCACCAGGAATTTCCAAGGGGTTCTCCAGTAAAAGCAGGCAGGCAAAAATACAGACTCGCCTCATCAGCCATCCCATAGCGAGCCGTGCTCCCATCCCTGAGCTCTGCTCTGCTCCCCTGCCCTGCCGGCACCCGCGCCACCCCGAGCTGGCCCCGAGCTGGCCCTGAGCTGTCCCTCTGAGCTGTCCCTCTGAGCTGTCCCCAGTCTGCCCCCCAGTCTGTCCCTCTGAGCTGTCCCTAAGCTGTTCCTCTGAGCTGTCCCCAGTCTGTCCCCCCAGTCTGTCCCTCTGAGCTGTCCCCAGTCTGTCCCCCCAGTCCGTCCCTCTGAGCTGTCCCCGAGCTGTCTCAGGGTGTCCGGCTCCCCATTCCCGTGGGGACAGCGGTGCTGATTTCTCTCTCAGAGCCCAGGAAATCTTGGCAGCCTCAGCCCAGAGCTGCAGAGCTCCCAGCTGTGTTTGGATACGGGCATTGCATCTCCACTCACGATGCTCTGACTCCACTACCCAGCAAAGCCTTCTACGTTTCTTGCCTTTGCCTTCAGAAGAAAAAATGTTTCCACTGCGTAAATCAAGCTATGGCCAACCCAGACTATTGTTTGGTCTATGTTTTTATGTCCTTTTTAATAATATACATGTCAACTCTGCCATTTCCCATCTGTTAGAAAATGCCTGGGTTTACACATTACCTCATTAGTCTTTCTGTCTATCTGGCATTTTTTCCATCCTACAGGCTCGTCACTCCTTTTACATCACTGATTAAATCGTTTGTTTAGGCCATTAGCAACGAGGCTTAGTGTTTTTATACTCCTGGCTCCATAGGAGGTGATGGGAGAGGGCTGAGAAAGGGGGAATAAGTAAAGTTTTAAGCCTCAAGCTGGGGATATCAGAATGGAGAGCACAAGGAACATATATTTTATGGTGGCACTGTCACAAGCAGCAGCAGAGCTGTGGCTTTGTGTCAAGAAACATTGTGCAGAGTTTCTGTGCTTGTTTTTTGGAGCAGCCAAGAAACCTCCCACAGCAAGCAGCCACAGCTGGCTCCTCTGAGGCTGTTCCCTGGGAAAACGAGTCCGGGGCAGTGCCCCGTGCGGGGCAGGGTGGCACGGCCCGGGGCAGGGTGGCACAGCCCGGGGCAGGGTGGGCACGGCCCGGGGCATGGCTCAGAGCCCAGGGCAGGGCGAGAACAGCTTGGAGCAGAATGGCACAGCCTGGAGCAGGGTGGCACAGCCCAGGGCAGGCACAGCCCGGGGCACGGCTCAGAGCCCAGGGCAGGGTGGGCACGGCCCAGAGCAGAGTGGCACAGCCTGGAGCAGGGTGGCACAGCCCGGGGCAGAGTGGCACAGCCTGGAGCAGGGTGGCACAGCCCAGGGCAGGCACAGCCCAGGGCATGGCTCAGAGCCCAGGGCAGGGCAAGAACAGCTTGGAGCAGGGTGGGCACAGGGAGCCCAGGGCAGGGCGGGCACAGCCCGGGGCACGGCTTTGCCAGGGTTGGATTGCCCTGCTGTGGTGTCACCCAGCGGGGCTGCTGCATTAGGGCTCCACAGCTGCCTCTACACGCTGGGAGTTTCGTGCAGGTGTCATTTAACCCAAAGCTCTTGCTTGGCATCACAGTGTTTTACAGGATTACTTTAATATATGTTTACAGGATTACTTTAAAATATGTTTAAATTGTTTCAAATTACAGATTGGCCCCCAAAAATGCTTCCTAAACTGGGGTTACCCTTTTAAATATAGGCATTGAAGCCTTGGCTGGTCTTTACCTGGGTACCTCGTGCGTGGGGGTTTTCTGGGGACGGGTAAGGACAGCAAGAGACTGTGACAGCTCCAACCTTTACTGGAGCAGCAGGGAACCCATAACCCCTCTAAAGCAGGGCAGGAGATGGGCCTGGCTCCCTCCAGGCTGCCACCAGGTGGATTCAGCTCGGGTTGGTGGAGCCAGGTGGGTTCCTGGCCTTGCTGGGGACAGCCACAGGTGCTGCGGGGTGTGCTGGCACCAGCCCCGTGCAGCCGTGCCCGGGACGGGCTCGCAGTGACCCTGGGGCAGGGGTTCAGCTTTGGGCGTGTGGCAGGGACTGGGCTGTTCTGCGAGCTCCAGGGGCCACAGAGCCTGAGAAGGTGGGCACAGGGCCGGGCATGGCCAGGTGGGCTGTGCACACTGGGTGCAGCCCTCTCACCTGCCCCAGCCCTTTCACTTCCCAGCATCACACCCAGCATCATGCCCAGCCCTCTCACCTGGCCCGGCTCACGCCCAGGCAGGGCAGCCCTCGGGGCAGCGCTCATCCCTGGGGCTGCAGCCCAGCCAGGAGCTCCCTGAGCAGCACCAGAGGCACAAAGCACCACCCTGGCACCACCTGCCCAGGCAGGACAGGGGACTCCGCACCGAGCCACCACCTGGAGCCCGTCCTGGAGCCTGCCAGGAAAAGAACACAAACAGAGTTATTTTCCTCAGAATAATAACACAGAGAAACAGTGACAAAGCCAAGAACATTGAGATGGTGACAGCAAGAGCCTGGCTTAAATACCCCAAAATAACATCTGCCAGAGCCTGATTTCAAAGCAGCAGCTGTTGCCTGGAATAAAAACACAAAACTTTCCAAACGGCATTAAGAGTGATAATACAAAAAGCAGCTCTTTAATGAAAGCTTTCAGGTGCATAAATACGGCGCTGTGCACACGTGAGAAAGGATTTCTACAATTTTTATAAGGTTAATTATTAGTTTATCTGGCAGGTACTTCCAATAGCTGACCCAGTGACCCATCCTTGGGTCAGCCCCTTGGAGTTGGTCCAGGGGTTTCTTTGCCCCAGCACTTTTTATGTCTTTGAAGTTCTGCTGAAAAACAAGATTGTTAGAAATTATCTTCTTAAGAATAAGAATAAACAGATTTTAAAGAATGTGTTAGTCAGGGTTAGTTTGTTGTGAGAAAAGTCAGGAAAATTACTAGAAACCAGACAACTAGAGATTAAAAATCTACAAGGCTGCAAATATATGAAAAATATATAGAAAGCTAAAAAATCTTTAGGGATCACAGCCACTGCACTGCAAACACAGAGACTTGGCCATTGTTACTTTTTTCTTCAAAGTAATTTTTTTTAACAATAACACATATTTTTGTGTGAAACTGTCCAATCCCCTCCAAATTTCCCACTTCTTTTACATCTTCCACCATATTCACATAAAAGGAATTTGGCTGCAATTGTTTTCTGCAAACAGCAAGTTTGGAAGGGGATACAAGATCCAAGTGGGATTCTGCTGAGCATCCAAACCTGCAGGGAGAAGTCTTGGAAGAGAGAGGTGAGCCCTGCAAGGGGCACTCCAGGGCCCTTCTCCCAGGCTGCCTTTCACAGGGACTGAGCATGGTCCCACCCTAGCTGTGAGCTCATTTCTTTGGGAAGCAATTTTGGTGCAGAGAGGGGAGGTTTTGCAGGAGGTGACACTGAGAGGAGGACGCCCATTACTCCCTGTATTGCAGACTTTGGAAATGCTGTTTGAGCGAGTTCTGCTCGGGCTGCAGGGCGGGAGGGGCTGATGGAGGCGCAGGGAGGGTCCCACGCTGGGCCCCTGCACATGGAGCCAAAGCCACCCAGCGTGGCCCCAGCCGCTGCTCTCGGCAGCCTCAGCCGCTGCCTGACAAAGCCACCCTGCTGTTTGTTGCTGTTTGTGTTAATAATGTTTTGGCAATTTTCAAGAGTTGTTGTATTTGAGAGATTTGAAAGGTAAATTGTCAGGAACTCGGTGCACTCCCATGGAGAACTAAAACAATCCAGGAGCACAGCTTTGCCGCTAATTTTCTTCCTTTGTATCTTCATTACTCCTCTCTTTGGTAACTGGGATCTTTAGTAGGTTTGTGGTTTAACTGGATTTTGGAGCAAAACCTAGAGGTGCAGAAGGGGATGGATTGGATTGAGACGTCTCTAAGAGGACCCATCCCTCCCTCTCCTGCCCTGCTGACAAAGTGTGTGGGGGGTTTTATTTATTTCCAGCACTATCACCTCTTGCACGTGGCAGCTCTAGTACAGCCAAGTACCCTTCACACCTCCAAAAGCAGGATGCCAGCCAGAATGCCCCATGTGTCTGCTCTGGCATCCAGCTTGCCCAGAGCCAGTCAAGCCAAGTTGCAGCAGCAGCTCCATGTCTGGCTTACCCAGCCCAGTGAATTCAGCCCAGCCTGCTCCTGGCAATGCCGAGCTAAGGAGCCCCTTCCTGCACAAACCCAGCCCTACTCAACAGTCTGATTGAGATGCCCTTGCCCAGAGCATAGCAGAAACCTCTTGTCAAAGATTGGAATCTCATGAGAATCTTTGCAAAGCACGGTAATTCTCTAGGGTACTGCAGGGAACAGTGTATAAGAGCTTAGTTAAGAAAAATGTTTTCTGTGAGGCGTTTTTACTCCGCATTTTTGCCACCATCTCTTCTGTGGTTGCCCAGCCAGGCCAGCTGAGGTTGGCCAGCATGGCACAGAAGTTCAGGATTCACTACTCCCATATTTTTTTTTGCCTTGTGCTTTCAGTGGCCGCTGCTGAAAGCTACAGTTTAGGAATTTCCAGGTGGAAATACTGCAGGAACAGGTTGTAATTTTCATGTAATTTGCACAATTGCATCTTGCAACCCTTGAATTTAAGCACAGGAAAAGCTGGGACCAGAGCGCAGTTGGTGCTCAGTTACAGAGCTGAAGCAAGGTTTTGGTGTGTGCCACGAGCAAGGGTGCCCCAGGCACTGCTGTTCTTTAACCCTGGCTGGGATGGTTTGGTTCCAGCTTGTTTCCACTCACCACTGATATAATTAAATCATCTCTGCCCAATGGATTTTGGTTTTTTAAGTGTGTTCCTACAATGATCAAAGGATTGTTTCATATGGTGGGTGAGCAAAAGATGCTCTCAAGGTCAAATCCAAAACAGCCTAAAGACTCTGGGATTTGGATCTGACCTCCAGCAACAGCAATGAGCCAGGAGAAGATGAGCAGCTCAGGAAGTAGAAAATGAAGCTTTTGAAGCCAATAATGCCCTCTGGCAGTGAACAATCAATTGACAGAGAAACGGGAAAGAGAGAGAGAGTGAAAAGAAGTCAGACCCTTGTGCCTGGCTGCAGGGAAGGCAGGACATTCATAAATAGAAAGCAGCACATTTTCTCCTTCCTCTGCCTTTCCCAGGGGAGAGTGGCCATGGGAACAGCCACGCTCTGAGCCCCAGGGCCAGGGCAGGCAGGACAGAGCAGCCTGACACCACCTGCAGCAGGTTAATTGGCACACATGGCCCCAGTGCCGCTGCCCCGAGGACTCCTGTTTCTTTCCAGGAAATAAAGGCAAACAATTGGCCAAGATGAGCTGCTCTGAGCAGTCTGGCCGCTCAGGACACCGTGGGAATTGCCAGCTCATTCCTCATTCCATGTAACACATGGAGAGAGAGCCCTCGGCTGCCAGGGATGCTCATTCACGTCCCAGCCAGACTGCAGCCCTGCAAAGGTTATTCCTAGATCCCTTGATAATTCTTATAAACTTCTTTCCCTGGCATGCTGAGTGCTTTTTCCCTTGTTATTTTGCCTTCTTTAAACAGCTCCCGGTTTGGCCTGGGCTGGTTTCCCCCTCAGCAGTGGGTTTCTGCCTGTGCTGGGCTCAGCCTGTGCTCGTTTCCAGCCCTGTCCCACAGCAGGTGACTGTCACAGGTGGGAGATGCTGGGTCCTGCGTGCGAGTTCCAGTGAGGTTCAGCTTTGCTGTTCCAGTATCTGCTGCTATGATAAGGAGTCGGTCCAATCAGCTCAAATCAAGGGCTCAGGAGGGCTCAGCCCTTCAGAGAAGTACATTCATGACAAGATTAATTTCTGCCACCCAGTGTACAGTGTGGCACCGTCCTCTATTAACATACATACCCTGAATTAAAAAAAAAAAAAGTAACTGAGAAATGCAGTAAAATCCAGTGAGGTGTATAATTTCCCTTAATGTTCAATGCTGCTCTTTGCTATTCTCCACTTGGATTAAAATCAGATATACCACCTGGCACTGTTCAGCTGCTGCTTAGAGGAAACCTTTCTCTTTCCCTCCCCTCTCTGCAATAACCCTTCACCAGAAGGCAGCACACCTGCATTTTCCAAACAGTTTCAGGTGACTTTTATTAGGGCGAAGTGCAAAATGTCAGTAAGCCAACCACTAAAAATCAAACAGCCCGACCCCTCCAAGAAACAAAACAAACCCCAGCTCTGCTCCCTATCACAATGGCCAGTGGGGCTTTGTGTTTCTTTCCCTTCTGTAAATGCCCTTTTCAGGGGGATGAGCGCAGGAGTGGTGCTCTGGCAGAGGCAGCGCTGTGGTGCCTGGGCTGTAGGGATGCAGGGATGCAGGAAAGGCTGGCAGAGCTTCTGCTGGGAGAGCCAAGGGCTGCCCAAGCTGGTGTTTGTTTATCCTGGGCTTTGTTGTCCATGGCAAAAGTCAGCAAGCATGGAGTGAATATTCCCAGACTGCCGGAGAACACTTCAAAGAGTTTGAGCATTTTCTGAGCTCAAATTGAATTTTAAAAAACCTCAAAAGCAACACAACAATAAACAAAAAAGAAAAGAAAAAAAAGAAGAAAAGGCACCCCAACAAAGAACTAAGTATACATCTCCACAGTTCTGTTTCATCTTCTGTATTTATAGCAAGAATGCATCAAAACTCTCATAGTGAGGCAAGATCAAACTCTCTTATTGAACTGCTGATGTAGAGCTGCTTTTATGTTCACACAGATTTGCTGTCCACTGGCACTACTTACCACTTGCTATGGCCCCATGCTAATATGAGTGATTTGTTGCCAAGGATTAGTTTTTAGCAGCTTTTGTAAACAGTTTGTATACAGTTGTTGCTATTTATTAAATATGTGACATCCAATCCAGTGTTTGGTGCTTATAAAGGGAAGAACCATCTGTGCTTGAGATTAAAACACTTCAATCACGTTGTGCCAGAGCTGTCAGCGAGGGTTCCGTGCTCTGCTCTAGAGAAAAGCCTTGGGAACCCTGGCTTGGGAAGGTGGACTCCTGCACCCAAGTCCTTTGCCTGACACAAGCTCTGCCTGCCCGACAGGAGGAGGGCTCTGGGCATGGTGGAGAGAAAGAAAAAGGTTTTAGCAGAATAAAGAACTGAGAGCTGGGAAGGTGCTGAGAGCTTGGAGTCTGGATCCTGCCAGTCTGCTTCCCACCACCTGCAGAAGCTCCATAAGTCTCTTTTGGGAAAAAAGAATGTTAATACCCAATTTCTTTGCAGGGCACTGCAAGGGTGGCAGCTGTAATCCCTTGTGTGAGCCCCAGGTTATGCCATCAGTGCAAGAGGTGCCACCAAGGCTCCTCTTGGGTCAGGCCGAGTGTCCAAGCAGGCCCTGCTGGGAGGCTGCACCCCAAGGACAGCCTGTGAGGCAGCAGAAATGCCTCAGCCTGAATTTTATGCCCTTATCCCAGGCATCAGTTCAAAAAAGGAAAATAATGCCCTCTGAAATGCAGTGGAGCAGCCCCAGGAGCTGCAGTTGGAGCCCAGGGGCAGCAGCAGCTGAGGGAGCTGAAGGCAGCCCTTGGGAACAGCCCAGGAACACCTGGACACCGGGAACCTGACACTTGGACACCTGACATCTGACACCTGGACACCTGGACACCTGACACGTGATACCTGACAGGTGGACACCTGACATTTGACACCTGGACACCGGGACTTCTGACATCTGACACCTGGACAGCTGGACAGCTGGACACCTGACATCTGACACCTGACATCTGACACCTGACATCTGACACCTGGACACCTGGATATCTGGACAGTGACACCTGGACACCTGACACCTGGACAGATGGACAGCTGGACACCTGGACGCATGGACACGCAGCTGACAGGGCCCTGCTGGTATCAGGCTCATTCAACAGGAGAGGATTTTGCCCCTGCCCTTCTCTCCTCAGGGATTTACTGCTCCTGCAGGCTTCCCTGTCTCTACACAATGCCATTGCTGTGGCTGATGCTGGTAAATGGATTTGCCACTTTTCCTAACACATTTCTGGAAGAAATGTTAAACAGGTCGTTGTTTTTTGCAGGCAAAACATCACTTGAGCTCTGTTCTATTTTCTTCTCTATGTGGCCACTCAGGATGGTATCAATGATTGGTAAATCTCCCTGCAGCAAGACTAATTATGCATTTTGGTGAGAAAGCAGCAGTGGAACTGGTTTAGTCTTCCAAAAACTCTACACTATAATATGCAGGACTAATGTGCTTCAGATTTGAAAAGAATTAATATCAATTATTCTCATGCATATTCATGAGAGGAAGACTGGTTTAGCAATCAAGCTAATAGTTTTTTGCTTAATTACATTTAGTTGATTTCATGCTATCTTGGCACATTCCTGATTGAATTTAACCATTAAAAAAAACCCTCCCACAACTACTCCTGCGAACAGCAACACTTGGAGCTCAGCATCCCCTGTAAATAGTGTCTGAGGCTGAGCAGACTGCTCTCGTGGTGGGAGTGCAGCACGAGCATTGTCTCTGCCTGGTGCAGGGCAGAATCCCAAAGGATCTTCAAGAGCTGCTCTCAGGCCCTCAGCAGTGCTGAGGTGGAAGGCAGGCTTTTTGTTGCTTTATATTTTTGCTTTATTTTTTTGTTTTTTCTGAGTCCAAACCTCCGTCTGCTTAAATGCAAGGCAGTTGGTGGGAAAGGGAGAGGGAAACCTGAGAGGGGCCAGGGGGAGGTTCTGTCCATGCAGGGGTGGGGAGCCAGTGGCAGCTGCAGGAGCTGCAGGAGCTGTAGGGGCACAGGGCTGCAGGGGCACAGGGCTGCAGGGGCACAGGGCTGCAGGGGCACAGGGCTGCAGGAGCTGCAGGAGCTGTAGGGGCACAGGGGTGCAGGAGCTGCAGTGGCACAGGGCTGCAGGGGCACAGGGCTGCAGAGCGGGCACGATGCCCTGGCCCTGGGGCAGTCTCCGCCCGGCTCTGTGTGTGCAGCTCTCCCCCAGGGAAGGGCCAGGCTGTGCAGCCCCGCGCTGCCATCCCAGCCTGTCCGGGAGCAGCCTGGTGCACAGAAGAGCACAGGGTGGCAAGGTGAGAGCAGGGTGAGGCAGCAGAGGCAGCTCGAGGGAAGGGCTTGGTCTGGAGTTGGCCCTGGCTGTGCTGGAGGATGCAGCAGGGCCGGGCTGGGCTGACCAGGGCTGGGGGCTGGCATGTCTCCCAGTGGTGCTGCTGGCTGGGGTTGCACCATCCTGGGCACAAGGCAAAGCCAGGAGGAAAACGGGAAACTTCAGCTTCCATGTGCCATTCATTTGTTTTCTTCTTTGACTTCCCCCATGCTTGCAGCAGCAGAAATGGGACAGATGCTTCCCTCTCATCCTCTCCTGAGAGCTGTCACTGTGCTGATGTCTAAAGGCAGTGTGTGTTTTTCAAATTTGCCTTTTCAGTATATTCATTCATCTATAATTTCCTTCTCCAGCGCACCATTTACATCTGGGCTTTGCTCTGAAAGAAGACTGACACCATTTATCATTTGATGGGGTTTGATAGCTCTCTGACAACTAAGCATGTTCTTAGGAGTATTAAAGAGTTTACAGCCAGCTCTGCCTGAGGGCAGCTCTCTGCCCACCAGCCCTGAGTCAGCAGCTGTAGCTGCAGCTCCCTGGCATTGACATAGGATCAGCACAAGTATCCTCTTTTAACTAAATAGACTTGCTCTCTCAACAGATAAACTTATTACAGCTGTAATTTAAATCAAATAATTAAACATTATTCAATCTTGGCTTTTCCAGGCAAATGTCAAAATTAAAATCTCATATATGTTTCCAAAGCAAAACACAAGTGACTTTATCCTGATCCTGGTTTTATGGAGGTTATGCTGTGCAGTAGTGCTTGCAGAGGAGTGCAGGGGTTTGCCTTCCTACAGGTCTGTGTGCTCAGGGAGCTGGGCTGGGTGTGCAGGGGCACTCAGGAGCTCAGTGTGTGTGCCCAGGGCACTCAGGAGCTCAGTGTGTGCAGGGACACTCAGGAGCTCAGTGTGTGTGCTCAGGGAGCTGGGCTGGCTGTGCAGGGACACTCAGGAGCTCAGTGTGTGTGCCCAGGGCACTCAGGAGCTCAGTGTGTGTGCTCAGGGAGCTGGGCTGGCTGTGCAGGGCCCCTCCAGAGCTCACAGCTCCTGGGGCAGGGGGCTCCTGGGGCCCTGTGTGGGCAGTGCCTCAAAGGGACATGGAAAGTGCCCGGTCAGGGAAAACTCCTGAGCAGGAACCAGCAGGACTTAAGGGGTTTGGAGATTCAAGGTCTTACATCTTAACATCCTTCCACGTGAAAAAATCGGATTAAAGGTTCTCTGTACTTCCCTTGCAGCCATAGCCCCCACTTTGGCCTCAACTTGCCATGATGCAAGAAGCAGGTGTGACCTTTCATTATGGCTTCGGCATTTTCTCGAAAAGACATCCTGCAAGCCCAGTGGTCAGAATCTTGACATCAGGAGATCAGAAGTGATTGTGTTCTGCAGACTCTTTCAGTTTATGAATATTTAGGCATTTTCTAGTGAAGAGATGTCTCCTAAAACAAGTCCCTGTCAATAAATACCACAGACATGTATAGCTGCTGCGATCAGGAGATGTTATTCCTGTGCAGAATCAAGTAGGGAGGAGACTAAGGAACTCTCCATCTGTTTCTGCACTGTGCAGCACGTGGGATATTGCTGAAAATACACCATGCTCTGTTCCTCAGAGCCTGGGGAGACAGAGGCTGGCACAGGCGTGGCTGGATGGAGCTGGACAGTCTGACTCAAAGTGTATTGCAGCTTGGGAAAGCTGAGGGGCTGCAGGAAAAATCCCTTGGTAAATGGAGCGTATGAATGAAACCTGGTCCTGATGCCAGATTAACTCTGCAGGCCTCGGTGGAGCTAAAAAAGCACATTAGACAAAACCATTATTGAACTTCTTGATTACATAACAATTTCCTCATCGTATTTCCAAGAATATCGAATCTATATTCAAACACCCTCCTACTCTCTCCCACACACCACCCCTTCTCCTTGCTATATCAGCTTCATTACCGAGTATGAAGACAGAAAAAGTATAGGGCATGTTGCCACGAGCAGAGAGATCTCGGATCTGCTTACCCTGAGATTTTAGAGCCATCTATGGGATTGGGGCAGCCAGTTCTCATAAATTTTAATGGCCTTGAAAGTCTCCAGCCTTATGCCTTTATCTCTGCTGGGGTTTTTAGCAGTGCAAAGAAAACACCCAAGCCATAAATGTCAGCCAGCCTCGACGCTGGGTCAGTCCCTGCTGCCCCATTCTGTGCAAGCTGCAGGGTGGGCACCCACACCTGTAGGGTGGGCACCCACACCTGCAGGGTGGGCACGCGCCCTGCCCCGGCACAGCCAGAGATGGAAACTGCTGAGCAGCCTCCTCCCCTGGCGCAGGGAGGAGCACAGACCCTGCCAGCACAGGAGCAGCCCCAGGGCAGGCGGGGATGTCCTGAAAGGTGCCAGGGGCAGGAGGCCAGCCCAGCTTTGGGGGTTTGAGGAGGTGGGGACTAAAGGCTTGCCAGCATGGCCCATCCATCTTGCCTCAGGAAACAGCAGTGGCACAAACTGGCTGCACTTGCTCCCAAATGAGCCTGCTTGTCTCATTTGCATGTGTAATAACCAGCGTGTGTGTACAATCATGCTAATCACTTTGAGGCACTTTAAATGCTTTAAATTTATCCAAAACCTGCCCTGCCTGTTCCTGGGTTATTTAGCTTCCACAAGGGAACCATAGCAGCAATCCAGAGATTCACTCCACCAAAACTTTTGTGAAACAGCCAGTTTAGTGGAGGAGAAATTTTTTTCCTGAAATCCTGCCCATCCTTGCACCACAAGTCAAAATCGGTCCCATTGGCTTTTCTTGTTAAAGAGAAGTGAACCTGTAAGAGTAGAGGGAGGAGGGAAGCCAGGAATGGAATGAAAAGGCTGCCTGTGATGCAGAACATCCCTAGAGGCCTCCCTTCCCTCCAGCTTTCTGTCTCTCATTACTGACAGTGGAAAATACAAGAGCTGCCAAGCTAGAGGTTCAGTACAGCCAAGATGGGAAACCTTATTAGAGAGACAGATGGTGATTTCTATAATCTGAAATCCCAGACTGTAAATACTTTGGGACAGAGCCCTGTGCGACTGAACAGTGCTAAAGCCTGACAGCAGCAGCTGGATCCAGTTTTCTGTGCACAACTGCTCCGTGGGTGGCTTTTAGTGGATGGTAGATGCTACCAGGACAAGGTATCTCTTCTAAACCCTGCTGGAGATACTCCATCTCAATTTTATGTGCTTTCCAATTGAAAAGTGCCTTGAATAACTGAGGACAATCAACTCACACTTAGAAGTTTTTCTTAGCCTGAGAAGATTCCCAAAGATGTGGTTGCAGCAGATGAGTAAGGGGGAAAATCTGTGTCTTGGGAGCACAAGTGACATCTTGCTGCAGCTTGTGGGAGAAATGATAAATGCCTGTCTCTGTTTATTGCCTAGCTTTGTGGCTAAATCTCCTAAACCAAAATCAAATTTTACCCTTAGATCTCCCAGTTAATTTATTTATATTCATCTGGCATTGCCTTGATCTTCAAAGCAGGAAGGTATATCAAAGGAAGCAGAAGGTTTGACACCAATTACTGCTGCTGGATGCCATTCACTGCATAAAGATGGAGTGTTAATATTTACACTGAAAGTGAAGGAGATAAAACCCAACAGGTACACACATCTAAGCCTACAAATAAGCCCTTCTGTGTATAGTGGGCAGAGATAAAGCCAAGCAAAACTAATTGAAATTACCATTGCAAATATCCCAAACACCTTCAGAAATGGTGGGTTGTAAACAAAGAAGTGACAGCAAAACCACCAAAAGAGCCTTCTAGGAAAGCAAATCAGGCTCTCTGCTTCTCAGGGGCAGTGCCTGGTCTCCAGGACATGGTTTTTGAAACAAGCCACCATGAAGAAGTAATTAACATCTAAATATCCCCACACTCCACCATGAGACACTTAATTTGCATTTTACTCTCTTGAGTTTGAGATGTGTGAGGCCCCAGTGACTGGACCTGCCCTGCCTTGGCTGTCTCAGTGTTGTCCAATTTGGTTTGCTCAGATGCTTGCTCTCTCCTCCAGAAAACTCAAAATGGCTTAGAAAGCTTGGTGAAGTCTTCATGTTTTTCACAACCATCAAGAACTGAATTAGAGATGAGTCATTAAACAAGAGTGTATTATTTGTATGCTTATGTAGTAGACTTGCACACACATCTCTATAATTAGCCATCAGCACCCCAAATTACAGCAGTAACTGTTCATTAAATGGAGGACATCACTCTGATCAAATCATGTATTCACAATTGCATTCCTTCTTGCTTAAATTTCAGAGCTTGTTGTCCAGATGGGCCTTGTTGGGCACCTAATTAGTAGTTAATCAAAAGCTCCTGCTGCTTCACAGCCCTCCTGGCATCCTAGCTGTTCCTTACGAGTTCCTTGACTGCACGGAGATGAAAGCACAGGAGTCGGAGTAGAGGCTTTATCTCCTTTATGCAACTGCCATAACTAAACAGCTCCCAAAATAAACTCAGCTCAGGATGCATTGGTTATCTGACTTGTGTGTGCTGAGCAAAATGGGTCTTGCAACGTGTGAGTGAAAATGCAGCCATGTGTTAACGGCAGCAAGAGACAGCCTCGTGTGTTCTGAGATTAACTCACTGTTTTCTCTTTCCTTTCCAGATTTTGGCAATCATTTCCATCATGTTTATTGTACTATCTACAATTGCCTTGTCCCTTAACACACTTCCTGAGCTACAAGGCGTGGATGAATTTGGGCAGACCACAGATAACCCCCAGCTGGCCCACGTGGAAGCGGTGTGCATTGCCTGGTTTACCATGGAATACCTCCTGCGCTTCCTCTCCTCCCCGAAGAAATGGAAGTTTTTCAAAGGCCCGCTGAACGCTATAGATTTGCTGGCTATCTTACCCTACTATGTTACTATCTTCCTCACAGAATCCAATAAAAGTGTACTTCAGTTCCAAAATGTACGAAGAGTGGTCCAAATATTTCGGATCATGAGGATACTCCGGATTCTAAAACTGGCCCGACACTCCACGGGTTTGCAGTCCTTGGGGTTTACACTGAGGAGGAGTTACAATGAACTTGGATTACTCATCTTGTTTCTGGCTATGGGCATTATGATCTTCTCCAGTTTAGTGTTTTTTGCAGAAAAGGATGAGGATGATACAAAATTCAAGAGCATCCCAGCTTCTTTCTGGTGGGCAACAATCACCATGACAACAGTAGGCTATGGAGACATTTACCCCAAAACTCTTTTGGGTAAAATAGTGGGAGGACTGTGCTGCATTGCTGGTGTGCTGGTGATAGCTCTTCCCATCCCAATTATTGTCAATAACTTCTCAGAGTTTTACAAAGAGCAGAAGAGGCAGGAGAAAGCCATTAAGCGCAGGGAAGCTCTTGAAAGAGCAAAAAGAAATGGCAGTATTGTTTCCATGAACATGAAGGATGCGTTCGCTCGTAGCATAGAACTCATGGACATTGTGGTTGAAAAGAATGGAGAAAGCATAGCCAAAAAGGATAAAGTTCAGGACAATCATTTATCTCCAAGCAAATGGAAATGGACCAAGAGAACACTCTCTGAAACTAGTTCTAGTAAATCTTTTGAAACTAAGGAACAAGGATCCCCAGAAAAAGCCAGGTCATCTTCAAGTCCCCAACACCTGAACGTCCAACAGCTCGAGGACATGTACAACAAAATGGCAAAGACTCAGTCCCAGCCAAACCTTATCACTAAAGAGCCGAGTCAAGCTGGAAAGCAAAAGGAAGAGCTGGAAATGGAAACCCTCCCAGGCCCGATGGTGCCGCTGCTGGCGACGCGCACGGACGGCATCGTGGACATGAGGAGCATGTCCAGCATCGACAGCTTCATCAGCTGCGCCGCCGAGTTCCCCGACCCCGCGCGCTTCCCGCACAGCCCGCTCACCGCCCTGCCCTGCAAGGGCGCCCCCCAGGAGCAGGGCAGGCCCGAGGGCAGCGCCAGCAGGTACATGGACGTGAACCCCGGCTCCGAAAGCAGCCACCGCTCTGCTTTCTTCATCGACAGTCCCAGGAGCTCCATCAAGGCCAGTAACCCGTTAAAACTAAGATCTCTCAAAGTCAACTTCATGGAAGAGGACACCAGCACATTCGTACCAGCATCAAATGTACTGAGAACGTACCCAGACCCTCTCAAGAGCCGGGGAGCCGCTGCTGCTGCCGCAGACACTTCCTTACTCTCTGACAGGTCTCTCATGAGCCCAGAAACCTCGATCTACACAACTGCGAGCGCGAGAACCCCCCCAAAGTCACCAGAGTCCCAGGCAGCCATAGCTTTCAACTTCCACGATGCTGGTATACACAAATACATCGATGCTGACACCGATGATGAGGGTCAGCTGATGTATGACTCGAGTCCGCCTGGAAATGTGAGTCCCAAGTACAGTGTTGCAAGTAGTGGCTATCTAAAGCAAAAGGACCATGTTTATAGAACAGAGAAGAACCATCTAGAAGCTGCTGCTTTACCCACCTCCCCTAAGCAGATAGGGCAGAACTGCATTTACTGTATGGAAGGTATCACTGGAAGAACCCAGGGCAATCAGGAGACTGTCAGACTAGAAAATCACATTTCCCCAGAAGTCCATGTATTACCAGGCAGCGGAGGACATGCTAACACACATGATCAAAGCATCTGAGTTGGGGTCTGAAAGAACTTACTGAGAATTTAGAGGAATATCTTCACAGTCAACACAAACAAAAGAGCTTCTGCATGGCATGAACTTGGCTGAAACAAGCCACCTGTTTCTAAAAGTCTGGGGGAGGTCCAGTGTGGGTTTGTGAAAATGTCCTTCTCTGAAACAACTTTAAAGACATTGCCCACATCAGTCAAAAAATGATTGCAAATCATGATCACACATTGATCTCCTTTCATGTTGTCCAGTGAAGCCAATGTGACCAAATATCCATCCATTCCCCTTGAACGCTAGAGCTCCTTTTGGAAATATTAACATCTGAGTTGCATTAGTTCCATAAAGGATGCCAAGGCAGCCAGATTTGAACTCTGGAATAAATTGCTGGGGTTGGTATAAAGCTTTCAAAAACACAGTGTTCACTGCTTCAGGGCAGCGGTTCCCCATCTACAGCTTTCTCTGATGGATATTATGTTTAAAGGTAACAGGGAACACTTGCATTATTGGAAAATCCAAGCGAAAAGCATTTGAAACAATTAACGGTCTAGAGAAACCAATTCTTAAAATGCTCTTTGTGTGTTTAACAATCTGATATCCTGTAGGACCCGATGTTTTCTTTTGAA
This sequence comes from Zonotrichia albicollis, assembly GCF_047830755.1. Classification (NCBI taxonomy): domain Eukaryota; kingdom Metazoa; phylum Chordata; class Aves; order Passeriformes; family Passerellidae; genus Zonotrichia; species Zonotrichia albicollis. The sequence continues at coordinate 15,458,963 of NC_133835.1, forward strand.
ATATTAGCAGGGTGAGTTGCACCACTTGTACCTAATTCCACACATGCCCTAGGACATAGGGAGACTCGCACTTGCCCTCGGCGAGAAGCCGGTGCCTGCCCCGGGGCCGGCGTGGCCCGGGAGGGCCGGAGGAGCCATGCAGAAGCAGGAGCCCTGCCCGGGGGGAGCCGTGCCCGCCCTGCCCGTGCCAGGCGCGGCCGTGCCCGCCCGGCGCCGCCAGAGGAGCAGCTGGGCCGGAGCTTTCTGCGCCCGAGCAGCGCAGGGAGAGATATGCAAGTGTTACATAAATATGCAAAAAGAGGGATTCGGTAGCGACCCGTGCCAGGCCTGGCTGTGCTCCCTCTTGCCACGAGGTCGGGCAGCAGAGGCTCCTGCAGGGCCGTGGCACGAAGCAGCCGCGAGAGGCAGGAGAATCAGGCCTGACGTTTTAATAACATCCAGTCATTTTTAAATGAAACAAGAAAATAAAGAGGAAAGGAAAAAAAAAAAGAGATCTGACCATTTTAAGTGAACAGAACTAGCAGCCACCAGCCTAGGTTTTTAAAATATTATTGTTTCAATAAAGTTATGTCAAATTGTGTAGGAAATAATTTGTCTTTGGTTTTTAATCTCGGGGTGGGGGGGGGAAAGCACTTTATGTTGACTTTTTGTTGTCGTTGTTGCAATGCTGGAGTAGGATAGCAGAGCGTAACAATCAAGCACTTTAACCAAGCACTACTTTAATTTGTGCCTCTTGTTGTGACTGTGACTTGTTACAAGCCTGTAGCAAGTCACAACTTGTCCTGTGATAACTGTGATGGTAACCTTTTATGTTGTTCTCTGTTTCTACTGTAAAACTCAGTAGTAAATGGCTCCGTCACCGAGCGTTTCCTGAGCTGGCCTGAGGTCCTGCCGGGGTGTAGCAATCTGCAGCGACGAGCTGAGACACGGCCCGTGGGAGCAGAGGGGCACGCGTGGGAGCCACTCGAGTCCCCTGCAGTTTGTTCCTTCCTATTGTAAAAAACAAGTGTCGGTTAGTCCTGAATGTAGCCGTGTGTCCGTCCCGGCCGTGCAGCCCTGTCTGTAACCCGTAATAGTGAATGCAGCATGTACGGACAAAAGCAATAAGCACATTTCTGTTTCAGGAGCTAGGGCGGGTTGTGAGGATGGCTTTGCCCGGCGTCTCCTTGGCAGGAGCTGTGCCCGGAGCTGTGCCCGGAACTGTGCCCAGAGCTGTGCCCGGAGCTGTGCCAGGAGCTGTGCCCGGAGCTGTGCACGGAACTGTGTGCGGAGCTGTGCCCGGAGCTGTGCCCGGAATTGTGCCCAGAGCTGTGCCCGGAGCCGTGCCCTTTGCCAGGAGCTGTGCCCGGAATTGTGCCCAGAGCTGTGCCCGGAGCTGTGCCCTTTGCCAGGAGCTGTGCCCGGAGCTCTGCTCCACTCAGCCAGCCCGTCCCGGCCGAGGGAGCCGCCCGGGTGTTGCAGCGGGGCAGAAGCCGTACCGTGCCGTGCCGTACCGTGCGGTGCCGTGCGGTGCCGTGCCGTGCCGGGCCGTGCCGGGCCGGGCCGTACCGTGCGGTGCCGTGCCGTGCCGGGCCGTACCATGCCGTACCGTACCGTGCCGTACCGTACCGTGCGGTGCCGGGCCGTGCCGTGCCGTGCCGTACCGTACCGTGCGGTGCCGGGCCGTGCCGTGCCGTGCCGTGCCGTACCGTGCCGGGCCGTGCCGTACAGTGCCGGGCCGTGCCGTGCCGTGCCGTACCGTGCCGGGCCGTGCCGTGCCGTGCCGTACCGTGCCGTACCGGGCCGTACCGTGCCGGGCCGTGCCGTGCCGGGCCGTGCCAGGCCGTGCCGTGCCGTGCCGTGCCGTGCCGTGCCGTGCCGTGCGGTGCCGGGCCGTGCCGTGCCGTACCGTGCCGTGCCAAGCGCAGCCCCGCGTTCCCAGCCCCGCTCCGCTCCCGCAGGCGCCGCTCCCCGCAGGGCAGGCACGGCAGGATTTGGCCATAGCAAATACAAGTGTACTTAGAGGAACCGACGTATTGCTGAGATACTGGCTGAGATTGAGTCGAAAAAGCGAAAATAACCTTCCAGCAGATAAGCTTTAAATACTGATTTATTCTGCGGCTTTCTGAGGCCGCAGAGCGGCAACAAGAAATCTTAAAGAGAACAGTTATAATATAATCTCTGTGTTTCAGTGATCAGTCATGTCTGCCATCAGCACAAATGTAAAATGAGGAAAAATCAGGGAATTTTTTTTTTATAAAGTAATAGTGATTTCCAAGTTAAATATTTTTAGAGCTGATGCTTTCATGTGGAAAAAAAAGTCATATTTTACATATCACGAAAGTGAACGTATTTAAATATAGCCATATAGTGTAGTATTTACCACACTCTCATCCAAATTGATGTATTTGGTTGATAGATGGCACTGACAAAAATGTATAAATCAACAATTCTATCATTTTTTATCTGACAGTCAACTGGTGCAACTCTCCTTGTAACCAAAGGCCCTCTGTCTGCCTTGCGTGATCGCTCATGGCACAGACCTTATGTCATCTATTTAGTCCTACCTTTAAAGTAGCATTTTACTGAGTCACTTTTGAAAGTCAAATTCAAAAGTATCATTTAAAAAAATCTTCCTTTTAATTCTAAATAGCCAAAGTCCTATAGATTTCTTATAGAAAGCAAATAATTTAAAATTAAGCATATAATATGCTTGAAGAGCATTTCTTTCTTATTTGTGTACAATGATGTAGCTCTCATTTTGTGCCCAATTAAAAAGGAATATGTTTAATTTATTTTAATGAAATAATAAAGTCTGAATATGAAGTATGTATCTATATATGTGTGTGTGTGCATAATACACATATATATAATGTAAGCACTGGGAAATCTACTCTAACCTGAAGCTATGGTAGACTAAATCTGTACTCATTGCAAAGGAAAGGCAGTGCTTGGAAAACATAATGCTCACCAAATCCTATAGATCCTAGAAAGATAATTTAATTTTTGTTTGTTTGATACATGTTTCCCAAAGTTCATAGTGGTTGGGGAAAACAGGCAACATCTCTTGCACCGAGCTAGAGGGGGTGGTTTAATCACTGATATTTGGAATTCAGGTCTGCAAATTTACTGTGCACCAAGTATCAAGCAAGCTGACAGAGCCTCACCTGCTGCTGCAGAGGACATCATACCTGCAAGGACTCTCTGGACGTGTGATGTCTGCACTTGCTTGTGTCTTACGGCATCAACATCACTTTTAACGCATACCTAAAAATATATATATAGAACACACACACATACACACACATATATATAAATGTATATATATATATGTGGAAGGAGAGAGTTCAGTTTTCTTAACCAGGAGGCTAAAGATTATTTGAGTTTTAGCTTGAACAGAGGAAAAAAGCAGTGACTTTGCAGTAGATTTCTCAGTGCCTTTTCTTAAAAACTTCACCTAAGCACACTTACGGAAAAAAGCCCCAACCCAAAACAAAAGAGTCTCCTGTGAAATCCACATTTTTCTGAAAGGTTTGAGAGTCAAAAAAAGGTAGAAGAAAGGAAAAAAAAAAAAAAAAAGGCAAGAGAGAGGAAAAGAAATCCATGGAACGCACATTCCCTTCCTGAACATGCCGGGGAGTTTCTGCCTGGGCGAGTCATGAGAAACGCATCTGAGGCGGTCAGGTTGTTTGGCAACTATGGCTGTGATAAACTGTAGCCTTTTCTTCCCTTGCAGCTAATAAGAAACACATTTCTAAGGAAAACAGTATTCTCTTCTGTAAAATTGTAATGTATTGTTAATATTTGTACCTACTGTATATTTATGTCTTGACAGAATTATGACCGGTACAGTTTATAGTAAATAACAAGGTTGTGTACAACTCCTCACAAAGACAAGGTTTGCAAAGCCACGTTCTCCCTGCTGTAAGCTCCTCGGAACGCCGCGTCCCCGAGCGGAGCTGAGCGGAGCAGCCAGGGCTCCTCCTGCCCAGCACAGCCCGGCACCCCTGAACCCCCATGCCAGGGCTGCCCTGGGCTCCAGCGCCTCTGCACGGAGCCAGTGCTGCCCTGGCGTCGTTTGGGTCACCCGTCCGGGGAGAATCTGACTTTGGATAGCTCCTGGATAAAGTACAGATGGTCCAGTTACCTCTGTACCTCCTGCTCGCCATTGTGTTGGCTTTATAAGTATCTGATGTATGGAAAAGTCATGTGACTTTCATGCATTCCAGAGTAGTCTATTTTTCTGTTCAGATTTAAAAAAAATTATATATATATATATATATAAAAATATAAATATAAATATATAACTGTATTTTTAGCAAATTTATAATAGGGCAATCAAGTCAGATTTCTTCTTTTTTTATTACAGAATAATATATTAGATGCTCTCTCAGTGTTCATCTACACAGCTGATTCCCCAACCTTTTTGTTGTTGTTTTCTTTTTTTTCTGATGAACATCTGCAACATTTCTCCTGGAAGTGCATCTGTGAAAGGTCATGGGGTTTGTCTGATGTTGTCGTTTTCATATTTTCCTGTTTGTGGTACTTTAACCCGGGACCGGCTGTGGGAACTGAGATGTTCCTGCTGAGAAATGTGGAGCAGGCCAGGCTCTGCCCTTGGTGACAGAGGGGAGAGGTCCCCCAGCACCCCTGGCTGCAATTTCTCCAGATTCACATCGATTAAGAACAGAGAGAAGAGACAGGTTTTGAATCTGATTGTCCTAATAGTGACATGATGGAGTTGGGATAAACATCAAAATCTAGGCTCTTACTCAAGCCAGTGACCTGACAATGCTCAGGCACCTTCAGGGATGTTTTTCCTGGATTAAATCAGAAGTGTCCAGACTTTCATTTCCCACTGGCTTTTGGAATTTTTATTTTTGGTCCCAGAGAAAATTGTGGAGGGGGACCAGATTTTGATTAATTTTGCTAAAATCTGTCCATGTACCTGCTTATGTAATAATCTTCTTTGCTCCTTTGTAGCTGAACTCACAGCTATATTCAGAGAAATTTAGTAAAAAGTCCATGAGATGAATGTTCATCCTGACGCCATCTCATGGCCTGTGGAAGGTCAGCACGATGAAGAGCTCCAGAGCCACTCTGGCTCTGCACAGACATTTCCTTCTGGTTCGGCCCAGCAGTTGGGTCAGTGACCGTGCTTTTGCCAAAGATGGAGTTTGGTTCCATTTCCTTTGGTTTGTTTGTGAGATTTTCTTACGTGTCCACTATAATAGCCAATAAACCTGAGTGTAATTTGGAAAGGTGTGTGTTTCAGACAGTATCCCTCAAATGAAAGAGCCAGTTTAGCATGTGATTATCAGCAAGGCCTGTTCACAATGAAGGTATTAAAGCTGAGTGGGATTTTTCTTTCTTAGGAAACAATTAATGCAATAGGCTGCCATGTCTATCATCAGTCATCACATAAATCCCTTCAAAAGGCACCTTCCATGTCAGCAGTTTGTTAGAGCATAGCCAACAAAGCCATGGAAAGCTCCCAGTCAGACCAGGCCTAACTGCCCTGCGGTGCCGGGACGGAGCGGCCCCAGCAGCACCCAGCCCTGCAAGGAGATGTTTATTTTCCAGCGTGCATCTCACACCCCGTGCTGGTCACATTTAGGCTCCTGCACTGAAACTTGGTCTCAGCCAGGCAGAGGAAACCTTAGGAGAAGGGAAAGTCTGCATCCAGGACGTGAATCCTGTTCCTAGCTGGTGTTATCTAAGCCACAATAAGTGTCCTTTGACACCAATGGTTGGGTGGTGCCACAAGTGTTCATATCTGTAAATACTACTCCAAATTTTGCTTTGCTTGATCCTGGCTTCATTGCACAAGAAGTTTTCAGTCTTAGAGGCTTAGAAGAGAAAGCAAAATCTTCCTTCATTTTACCTAGAAGTAGTACTGTTGAAGCTCTGTAGGACTGAACAGGATTAACCTTTATTTTTAAAGGGGTCTTTCCAAGACTGCAGTGACACTACCTTCAAAAATTAATAATACGGCAAAGATCCCTCAAAATTAGAGCCTCGTGAAAGCCAGAGAGCCAAATTTATATGAAATGACAAATTCTTTGCTGCTGTAAATTAAAGCCCATTGAGGCCAATGGAGCTGTGCCCCTTTTAGATCAGTAAAGAGCTTGGACCCATATCTCTAAAAACTAATGGAAAATTAATAGCTTTGTATGGCCTCAGGGCTGGAGGTGTCTGCCCACAGCAGCTCCTTGGAAAGCAGCGGGGTGAGGGATGGCAAACAGAGGCAGTGAAACAAAAGGCAGTGAAAAGGCTGGGAAAGGGGTGAATCCTTCAGGCAAGGGGCGGCAGTCACTGCAGGCTGACTGAGCCCCCTCGGGGCAGCTCCTTCTCTGTGCGCCCACAGGTGATGGCGGCCAACTGCCAGGGGCTGTCCCTGCAGCAGGACCCGGCCCCACAGCAGGACCCAGCCCCACAGCAGCCCTGTGTGCTTCAGCCCCACAGCAGCTTCAGCCCCACAGCAGCTTCAGCCCCACAGCAGCCTCAGCCCCTGCTGCCCTGGGGACACTGGGGCAGGGGGGCCATGGCTCACCCTGAGTCGAGCACAGCCTCTGGTCCTGTTGGTAATCTGCATTTAACAACGTGCATCTGTTCTTCTCTAGTCTGTATTTTTCATTTAGGAGCTCTGCCATTTATGACTCCTCTTCCTGTTGTTTTACTGCCTCCACAGACTATCTGCCACACGTTGGCTCCCACAACCCCTGGGATTTATTTTGTTTATGTCATTTTTGTTGGCTTGTGAAGAACACTTTTTTCCCCATTCTCTGGCTTTTTGATGGTCAGTGTAGAAAATCACTTCTGCATTGAACCATTCCCCTCCGGAGTGTTTGGAGGGCGGGTGGGGGAGCAGCATCTGCATTTCACTTCGAATTTTGAAGCCATGATACCGTACTCAGAAAGGCCAGCCACAGCTACCAGCCAAACTGCTTTCCAACTAGATTAGCATTGAAAAAACACCCCCACCTCCTGAGCAGAGCCCGCTCTCTCGTCAGGCCAGGGAAGCAGTTTGGGAGCAGGAGGAAGCCTCAGCTCACCAGCCGGGCGACGCTGCTCTGCTCAGCCTGTGCCCAGTGCCCCGTGCCCCGTGCCCAGTGCCCAGGGCTGCGCTGGCACCGCGGCCGGGGCTGGCACAGCCCGGGACAGCCCGGGACAGCCCGGGTCCCTCCAGGGACAGCCCCCCAGGGCAGCCATGGGCTCCCATCCTCGCTGCGGGACAGGAAAGCTGGGGAGTCCTTTTGAAAAAGAAAGTGATGCTTCATGACAAATAAAAACTGGAAAACATGTTTCCTGTGGCTCGGCTGGTACATTTGGATCAAATTGCTTTTACAGCGGGAAACCGAACCTGACCGTGCCCCAGAGGGCACCCTGGCACCGGGTCTCCCTCGCTGGCACCGTTGTTTTTGAACCCGGGCAGTGGGGAATGAGTGGGGAGCCCAGCTCAGCTGTGAGGGAGGGCCGTGCTCGTGCCCAGCAGATCCTGCATGTCTTGCACAATCCCTTCATTGGGTTATATTGGAATTCACTCCATTATATTGGTCCAATGCACCAGCAGATGTTTTCTTCCCTTTTAAGAAATGTTTAAATGCCCTGGCACTTTTGGGGTGATTACAGCAACATTAGCCATATACTAGTGTACTTAGAGTCTTACATTTTTTGTAACTTTGATTTAGTCATTCTTTGTTGGAGTTTATTGACCTCTCCAGTTGTTTCTGTAAAACAGATTATTAAAAAAATCCGTGTCTTTATATGCATGTAATAGTATGAAACTGTGATCAATGTGTGACATTCAGAAACTGTTCTGTCTTGTAAAATATGTCCAAATGTCTAAGGGTTTTAAAGCAATGGTCCCTTACTACAGCCTACAGAAATAAATAAAAAGGAATGGAAAAGCCTAAAGCCTTTATTGCTCTGTTTCATGGTCACATATACTGGCCAAAAATCTCACTCCTCTCCTCCTGCTGCACATCCCCAGGCACCTGTTCTCTCTGGCTCTGTCAGAAATAACCTCACCAGCTCTTCCTTACCACCTGAATGGATTTTCCTTTGATTGTTCATATTTAGGCTGAACTTGGAAGCTTTTTGGGTTTTTTGTTGCACACCACCTTCTAAACCACCTACAGACCCACAATATCTGTAATTTGAGCACCCAGCGCAAGGTGATGTCCGCCTCACACGGGGCCAGGAGACAGCCAACAACCCCAAAGGCAGCAAACCAAAGGCTGTGGGAGGGAGGGCAGCCCTGGCCTGGGGAGCTCCTCCATCCCCCGCAGGGAGAGGGCCCCAGGAACGGGCACTGAACGGGGGCTCTGCCAATTCTGGCTTCAGTAAACGGGGCAGAGCTGGTCCAGAGCTCCCCTTGGCAGGCAGGGCTGGAAGGGCAGCACAGCCCCCCGGGATGTCCCAGTCCCACCCAACATCGTCCTGAGGAGCCAAACCCAGAGAGGCTCTTCAGGCTTTCAGCACAGATAAACATGGAGAAAGGGTCAGCTTTTCAGTACATTTTGATAATTTCAGAAGAGAAAGTAATCATATAAATAATTTACAGGGTATTTATAAAATATGAATTAGATTCTTCCATACAGCCTCTTTCTACTTACTTACCTTCCCTGCTACTTTCTGTAAGGAAATTGGGCTACTAAGAGATGCAGCATCATTATTATTCAGCAAGCAAGAGCATTTAGAGGTAACTTTGCCCCAGAGTATCATTTTCAACCATCCAGGCACAAGCTGAGACTAATGGGTCACAGCAATGAAAGTTTGTGGTTTCTGGCTGGAAACACAAGCACTGAGCATTAACCTGAGTCCTGAAAAATAAAAGCAAACATGTGCAACACTGCATCATTGAGTTTAATCCTTAAATAATTAAACAATTAATCCACATTGCTAATAGAATTTTTTAGAATTTTATCCTTTTATTTATATCTATAGATCTACATACATTTATTTATATATCTATTTGTTTTATAGATACCTATCTGTAGATATATAAAAGATATATCCAAATCACTAGAAAATAGATTTAAATTAAAAAAAAAAATCTTTTACACTTTGCTATACCCAGCACCATTTTTCTAATGCAAGCAGACATGGTCAGAAATAATTGAAGCTAAAATGAATAGGTCTATGTGGAAACCCAAAATTACATAATGTAAAATGCTGTTTTCGTGCCTTGATGATAATTAGTCTTAAAATTAACCACACAGTGATGCAGCTTTTAGCACTGTCCTGAACAGTGGAGAGGCAAGTGCTTGGGGACAGTGAGATGAAGATTGATCCAGGCATGAGAAAATGTAGATTAAGAGCCACGAGGCTTGAATACAGCTATCGAATAAACATACAAAGTATTTCACCACTTTCCAAAGGTCTAATTGACCAGAACAATCCATGGCTTTCTCTGTTTGTTTTCACATCAGCTGTTTTGGTTTCCAGTAACATTTTCAGACAAACAAATGCTTCTGAGGCATTTCAGTGTGGAGGAGAATGGCTGCATGGAAAAAGCAGACCACCAGCTGCTCCCCTGGGAATCCAGCAAAAAGGAACAGCTGATTTCTTATTAATGTAAATGAGCTCGTTATCTGGGTTGCTTTCAGACTGAGTTCAGCAGTTCAGAGCCTCTACTCCAGGAAATACAGAATTTACGTAACAGAAATGAAGAGAGAGTGAAGGAAGGATCTTGTAAGTGCCTGTTTCCCAAGTAAATACTTTTGCTATTCTGGTGCCAGGGTGGATGGCTGGGAGCTGGGATGGGATGTGCTGGGCCATACCCCGAGCTGCAGGAAGGCTTTACAGACACTGAGGTACTCAAAGAGATGCCCAGGGCAGCAAGACCCCACCCTGTGCTGCACTTTTATTAATATATGCCTACATCAGGAAAAGTTTGTGCAACTGATACTCTCATAGGTTCCAGAATAAGCTCACCAAAGTGCATTTCTAGGACTTGCTTGTAGAGAACACAAAGCTGTAAGGATGGGCAGTCCTTTCCAGGCTGCCTCGGAGGCCTGGCGGTGCCTGAGCTCTGCTGGGATGTTCAGCCCTGGCCCTTTGTCCTGAAACAGAAAACACATCCCTGTTCCATAAGAAAAATTTATCAACATTAGTCAGTGATCTCAGACCTATACGGTGTATCCAGCAAGGTAATTAAGAGTGCAACACCAATAGAAATTCAATTTAATGGAAGAAAACAAGAGTGAGAAAGAATGAGCAAAAATACATTAATCCTCCCAGATCTTGTGTTATTCAGGAATTATTATTTTTATTTCATTCTGTAGCCCTTTTTTTAGGGAATAAAACCAGAAATCTCTCACTCTTTCTTGCCCTGTCCTCTCCCTCCAAGACTGATGCCAAGGTGCTTGTGCCAGGAGGGGCTGGGAATATTGTATCCCAGGGGTATTCCCTGGGGAATATCTGGGATATTCCCAGACTTCCAAATCTCAGGCTGCTGTTTTTACTACTAAACATTCTTCCAGAAAGGAGAAGCTAAGAAACCTCTGTTGGAATACTGAGCCCACACACTGGATGTGCTAAATCCATCTTGCCGATTGTATATCTCTCTCACTCATTCTCCCTTCAGAGAAGAATCTCCCAGAAGCTTTACTAAAGTTTTTTCATATCATTCTCTGCTTGGAACAAGAATTTTCTCCACCATGGGTGACAAAGCCTGGTATCTCTCCTTCCCTGGCTGTTACTGAAGGTATAAGATCCATATCCCCAACACAAACCATGCTGGGACTTCTAATTGGGTTTTCCTCCCACTGTAACTCCCTCTGCCATCTGTTCCCCTTTTCTCTCGGATGACACATCCCTCAGTCACTGAGCAGTGCCATGGCAAGGCACCCAGCCCAGGAGGCTGTGCCCGAGCAGCCCTTCCCTGTCCCTGTGCCCAGGCTGGGCTCTGGTGGGCTCTGGGTCTCTGCATTCCAGCCCCATTCCTGCCTGGGTTTGCCTCCACATTTGCCAGAGGGTTTCTTTGAAAAGGAGGCAGAGGCCCCAGTGCCTCTGAAGTCCAGAGCAAACCTGGTTTTAAGCAGCAGCAGAGCTATTTAACCTCTGACACAACCAATTTTTCTGCTTAGTTGAAATTGCCCATCCCCAGCGCTAACGAAGGGCTCTGCAGCCTCTCTGCTGAGATAATTGGTAGCCCCAGGCTTCAGTAGGATCCAGGAACTGTTTTCCACTGCTTCATCTGAGGAGACAATAATCTGTTGGAAACATGGCAACTTCTTCTGGCCTCTTTCCAGACCTCCAGTCATGTTACAGTTGAGCTACAGCAAATGAAAATACATTAGAATTTTAAAATGGTACATAAGTGATTCTTGCTCATTGGGAAGCTTGAAGCTAATGTTGCCTGCAGCTCATACTAGTGTTTTCAGAAATAATTCATTAGCTGCAAAAATCTTCTCTTATTTCTTGGAAAATGAAACAAAAAATTAGCTGTTTTCCTTTCCTTGTGGATTGCTTCCTTTCCATCTCCTTCAGCACTTTCCAGGCTGCAGAGCTGAGACAGGAGGTCCTGGAGACCGTGGAGACACAGGTGAACTCTCAGGCACAATAAGCTGGTCCCTTGCACCATTCCTCATTCTTCACTCGTGGTTTTCTGGGCAGGTTCTCGGCCCCACCTGGCAGAGGAGCAGCAGGACGTGTCAGAGGGGGCTCTGGCTGCTGTGGGATCAGACTCTGCCAGCACAGACACACAGGCAGCCCTGAGCCATTGCTTCCACCCCAGTGATGCTCACAGCTCCATTTTCATGGGGTAAGGAAGACTCAGGAAGATTTTTTTTCTCTGCACTTCAGTCCTTCTCATTTTGATTCCAGAAGAAAAGCAATACATGCAACTCAATGGGAGAGCAAGAGAGCAGAGTTTTGCACATTTTCTCTCAAAGGAAATACGTGAGGTGTTGAAGTTAAGCTTCACGTGCCAAATGTTTCGGTCAACCTCATAACGTCTGAGAAATACAAAACCACATTTGTTGCAATATCTGTAAGGCTCTGAAGAATTGAAGGCCTTTTGGGAAGCGCCGAAAGCTCAGAACTCACAGCACCCTGGACGAACGCCCTGGCTCTGCACAAAGGGGCCCAGGTGCCCAGGCACTGCTTGGCCTGGGAGAGGGAAGGCTCACACCCAGCTGTCCCACTCACACAGCTTGGCTGGCAAATTTAAGGAATGCTCTTTTTCCTCGACATCTGAGCAAAACCTGAAGAAGGTGTGAGTGATTTTCTGTTGTCTGGGAGGGCACTTGGCTGAGCTGCTCGAGCACAGCATCAGAGCTCTGGGTGCCATCTGCAGCCAGCCCCACCTGGCACAGACAGAGCCCTCTGCTCCTGCCTGGGCTGCCCGTGCCCCCTCCCCACGCAGCACATGTGTCTGGTGGCATCTGGAAGGGAACTCATTTCTTCTCCTTAGTGGTTTGACACAGCAATTAGATTGGGTTCAATTGCTGGGACTTTACCACCTGTGCTAATAGCCAAAATTGCTTTCAAAGATATACTGCAATGTTTGGAATTTGGAGAGAGATTGCTATCCTTTTAATTAAATTTTCTGTCTCTAATGAGACAATTATAAGCATTTCAATAGCTCCCAGTCATCAGGTTTCCACTGTATGAGAGCACAGTAGAAAAAGGCATCCTCATCACCCCTTTCTTTCCTCTCCCACCCACGAAGTTCTTTGAACAATTCACAAGTGTGTCATGTATACTCACCTCCATCCTGGCAGAGATCCTAGCAGCACTTGGGCTGCCCAAAGCCACTCCTGGAGCCACTGCACTATCCCAGCTGTTGCACCTGAGGACCAAACTCCCAATTCAGTGACTTTCACGGGGCAGCACACCCCCACTCACTCCTGTTTCTCAGCTCAGGTCACCTGTGCTGGAATCAAAGCTCCTATCCCTAGCATGGAGAGCACATTGTCTCAGAAGCAGGAGCAGCACAGGAGGTGCCTGCTGGACCAGCACCAGTCTGTCACTCCAGTGATCCTCTCACAAAGGTCACTGACTTCAGGGCTGGAAACTTTCCTGGGAAATGAACTGGAAGCTCAGGTTCCTGCTATGTGGTACCTAAGCACTGAAGGGCTGGTTCCTTCCAGCTAGAAATCCTTTCTGCCCTTGAAACCAGAGCCCTTTAATCTAAGCAGCATCAAATGTTGTTATTGTAAGATTGCATAGCTCTGCAGATAAACACTGCATTTAACATTCCAGTGTAATGAAGTACAACACTCTGGTCAAGAATGGAAGTTTATTTAAGGCAATATAAAAATATTGCCATTAATCCAGGATGCTTGTACCCTGCAGACCAGGATGCTGGAGAGCAGCCATTGTAATCAGGACTGATTTAAAGGCCTCCCCATGGGCAGCTGCCATGGGGGGGCCACAGGACATTTACACAAACAGCAATGACACACAGATAGATGTGCATGTACTGGGTATCCACAGCCCTGGGAATGCAGCCAGCACAGCACAGAGCAGAAAAAGCAGGAGGAAGGGTGGGAACATGACCAAGATGAAGGTTGGGAGTAGAGCAAGCAGAGTCAGAAGCTCTCGGGATGCTTGCCCAGCCCTGTGCCCCTCTTGCCCCACACACCACAGGGAGATGCACATTCCTGTGGCTGCAAACATCACCCACACCTGACATTTCTGCACTGAGATTCCTTCAGGACTGGCATACCTGGTTTGTGATGCCAAGAGACCAGGGAACAAAGAGCTTGGACTTCTGGAAACAAGTAATGTCCAGCCAACTGGGAAATATCAATTGATTTTCAAGCCAAAATCATTTCCTTTACGTTTCTTTTTTTGTTTTTTTTCCTTACAGCTTCTAGAAAATTGGTCTGAAGAGCTTTGCTAAGGTTCAGAGCTGTCAGCTGCAGCCCTGGCACAAGCACAAGCCATGTCAAACGGTTTCCACCATGAACCCCAGCAGTGGGGCCCAGGTGTGCGAGCTGCCACCAACACCCTGTCCCTGGGGAGGCTCCTCCAGGCGCCAGCAGGATCCAGGGTTTGCCTGTACCTAGTTAAACATGAATCACTGTTGTCTGATTAGAGATGATCTTCCCAGTACTTTTCTGACTAAATCATGCTGTTTTGACACACTAGTTCAAGAGCTGTCACTTTAATTATGAGTAGTGATGCAGAAAACCAGCAGTAGCAGCAACAACAACAAAAAAATTACAAATCCCCACTGCTAAAACCAGAGCTTTAATGAGATCAGGGGAGAGGCCGGAGGAGCTGCTCGCTGCACGTAGATGCAGGACAGGATGAGCATCCAGAGCATCTTCCTGAGGGGCCCTGCACAGGAATGGTGAGGGCTGACAGTGAGACGGTGAAACAGAGAAGAGCTGCAGTTTGTGAGAGGCCAGGAGCTGAACAGGTCCCAGCCTTGCCACCCTGCTGCAGCTGGCACTGCTTGGGAGACATCAGAGTGCTGAGCCTGATATCAAATTATTCACATTTTCAGATAAGGCCAGGTAGCTATAATGAGCATGTGCTACTCAAACCTTTTGGGGGATGAGTGTTCTTAAAAAAAAAAAAAAAAAGGAAAAAAAGGAAAAAAAAAAGGAGAGTCAGTGATCTTAATACTTAAAGACTCAAAATACTCAAAATTAAGAATAAAGGACAAAAAAAAATGTTTGGAAAGCTAGAGATAATAGAATAGTCTCAGTTATGGAGAAGTGTTGCTAACTCCTGCCATTCCAGCAGAATATGCTCAACTCGCAACAGGAACAGTTCATCATTAGAACAACACAGCTCTTTAAGAAAATTAAATTTTTTGTTGTTCTTTTTCTTTACCTTTGGTTCCATTTCTGGGCATAGTTTATCTTTTGTTTCTAAACGTGCCAGGGCCCTTTCCTTATGGAAGGAAGCAGATCCTCATTCTTCAGATGAATGCAATCCCACATACCAGGACTCTCAGGGAGCTGATGGGCCTATGAAGATACCATGTAAAAAATTGTCTTTAAACACGACCTGTTTCAAATGCAGAAGAGAACTGCTTAGTCCCCGGCTGGACACTACAGGGCAAGGGTGAGAAGAGCACAATTCCCCCACGGCCTCTCTCTTTCTCCATCTCTCTCTTGCTGTGGCAGACCCTGCTGGGAAGGTTTTCAGCGTTGCCATGGGAACGGCGCATCCTCCACAACAGCCTCTCCCCCAGCGGGGCTGCCCTGCTTGTTTACAGCACAAAGCCATTCTCCAGCAGTGTTTTGCTTTGGATTTCCAAAGTTTCACTTTTTCCAAAACCCAGGTAGTAAAAATTATGGAGATCATAATGATGAGTGGTGATAAAACTCCTAAAGGGAAACAGGCAGGACCCAGTATGTGTCAACACCATCAGCTGATTTTCATTTGCAGGGAAAGGGACCTGACAACTTCATTACCTTCTACTCAAAAGGCTCACTCCTGCTCCCTCTCACACACTTCCCCCAGGAATTTGCCAACAGGATCTGTTTGTACAGTCACACAAGGTATGGAGGTGAAGCCAGCACACTGCACAGCCCTTTTTAGGATGTGCTGATGCAGAGATTTGCAATGTTTTGTGTCATCCAGTGACAGTCTGTGCAGAAACACAGCTGCTGTGAGGGTCCCCTGGGGGCTAAATCTTTCATACTCCTGCATCTCCAGGCCACAGTGAAAGAAGGAAAGGCCTGGCAGTCCTACCATGCCACCAACAGTAGCTCTCGATAAGACCATTTGTTATCAGCTCTCAGGGATGAGGCAGCAGCAAAGAAAATCCGTGTGGAAGAATAGTTTTTAAAAACTTCTACACAAAAGCTGCATCCTTTGCAGCTTCAGTACTCAATTCTGAAAGAATGTGGTAAAAGCAAGGTTTCCCATGATCAATGGTTTGGGTAGATTTTGAAAAGGAAAACTTTTCCAATAGCTGTTTCCATTCTGAAATAACCACCTGCCTTCTTTAGGAGCCGATGGCTCAATAAGGGACTTCTGCAGGACAAAGAAAACTTTCCAGTGACAAAATGCTACTCTCATTATAGACCACTAAGAAATGAAACTGGCTTTCAGCTGGACAGAGCTCCTCACTGCAGAAACCAAAATGACACACTCCAGGGATTTATTCCCAACCCACCCCTGGGGCTCACACCCCTCTGCTCACACACCAGCAAGTGTTCCTGAGCGGGCTACAGGTTAATGACAGGTTATGTTACACAGTGAAATACAAGACCTTTTGGTTTTTACCTTAAAATCTTCCTCCTCTGGGATGAGGGATCAACCCCTGTGAGTCTTTAATTCACAGACAGCCTGTACACAGCCTTGTTCTCAAATCCCTACTGCACTGGCCAAAGGCTTCAGGTGCTTCCAGAGCTCTCCTGGCTCCCCACACACCTCAGCATCTGCAGCACAAAACCACAGTGCCCCTTGGTGTCTCCCTGCAAGACCTTCAGCATGGCCATTAGAGGGGTTTGTGATCCACTTCCAGACTAGAGTTGGAGCTGAGCATTAAAACTCTCCTGGAGCCAGCCCCAGCCACTCACCCGGGGGTGACAAACAGAATGACCTCAATCTCACACTGCAGAGAGTTCCTGTCTGGAACAAATTAGGTTAAGAAGCTAAAGAGATGGTCCTACACACATTAATCAAACAGATATTGGGAGAATATCTCCAGTCTTCTTTATTTTCATTTATAGAAAAGTATTAATATTAGTAAGCAGAATATAAGGAAACTATTTCAAGTATTTCCCAGTCAAAAACACAAGGCTATAGTCAGCCCTCCTGGCACAGCTGAGCTGACTTCCTATTTAGAGCCCCAGGAGACTGCATCGCATTTTGGGCCAACTCAGAGATGTTCCTTGAAGCTGAAGTCAAGGGCCAGTTTGTCTCTATTCCCACAGATTTGAAAAGCACATTTCTAAGTTCTGTCATTACCTCAGCAGCACAAGATCAACCCTCTCTAAGACTGAGGGCCAAATGAAATTATGAGACCAGGGAGGATGAAAATAGAAGGAACAGAATCACAAGCAAGAGCAGGAAGTATCCACAAAGCGCTGTTGCCACAAAAAGAAGGCACTTGGATTAATTTATTTTGCATTGTTGATTCTTCATTAAGACTTTTAAAAAATAATAATTAAACCTGATTTCTTATGGCCTTTTTTGTTTGATTTGTTATTTGGTAAATTCTCATTCCTTTCAAGAAAGGAGTAATTGCAAGAAGTCATCAAGGTCAGACAAGATTCTCTCAGGGAAAAAAGAGATTGGCAGTTCCCACCTGATTTCCTTGGAAACTGAGGAGCGCACACACACACACACAGAGGATTCCAGGTGGCTGTGTCCAGCCAGCACCTCTGGAAAGGCAGGGAAAGCAAAGTCTCTGACACGGAGCAGTCCCTGCTCTGGCTGGGGCTCTGCTGCTGCCGCACACTGGGGCTTGCAGGGACTGCCAGGAGAGGTCAGATGAACAAGAAACTGTGAACAGAAGGGCAGGAACAAGTGTCCAGCCGGCGAATTCTCCTCCAGGTTCCCTTGCATCGATGGTTCCCCACCGCCTGCCAGTGCAACAGCTGATTCCTGAAACAGTCATTAAAGTGAGAGAAAATGAGCTGCACCTCCCCTGCAGGGCAGTCACCACGAGGTACAATAGGGCTTAAATCACCCAGCAAATCCCGTTTAGTCTGTAACATCCCTTTTTACTCCATGGGCCCGATTCTGCCTCTCTACCCTGTAAAGCAGCAGCAGCCACAGAGAGGCCCACAGGTTGTACTAATGTGAAGTAAAACCTAACAGTGACAGGAACAGACACTTTTCTGTAGCACTGTGCCCTTTCCCAGATTTTATCATTTAAGGATTTGGATTTGAGGATTTTATCATTTAAGGTTTAAGGAAATTTCTCACATCAATATCTCCCATCCCTGACCCCTGGAGAAGCACAGCTACCACAACTGGATCAACTCTTGCTCTGTGCAGAGAGCTGCCCACAGAGAGCCCAAAGACCCCTGATTTCTCCAGAGAGCTGCATGCAGCGCACTGTGCCCCTGAAACAAGTGGCTCGAGGGGGAAGAATCAGAAATTGCACATGAAGCCAAGGGTAAAGCTCTCACTGCGGGCTGGCGGCGCCGTCCCCACGGCAGGGCTGCCCCGGGCGGTGCAGGGCTGGGGGCTGGCACTCCACGCAGAGCCGCAGCCCCTCCCGGAGCCCGCTCATCCAGCGCTGGCCGTGCCGGCAGCCCGGCGCCAGGGACACCAGCTGGAACTGCACGCAGTACCTGCAACACAACAGCCAGCTCAGCTCAAACTGCAGGCACGCGCCGGCCACACCACCGACCTCTGACTGAGAACAACCAAACCGCACCAAAAAATCCCCTCCCTCCAAGGTCATTAAGAGCAGAACATGTCATGTACCTGAATTTTGACAAGGTTAATAAACAGGGGATAAGACTACTCTTCTGAGGCTTTCAGCTAACATATAAAAAGTATCAGGTATGACTGGCATCTGTTTTTACCAATAGGGAGACAGACTGGTCAAGCATTTGACTAATCTAATTCCAAGTCTGGTATCCACTTGCTGAGCCACATTTCCTCTATTGTCTCCCCTCAGTTATTTAGAATGGGTTTTGTAGAGCCGGTTGTGATGGGAGCTAAGATTTGGACTGTAAAGGTTTTCCTCGTGATGCTCTCCCACCTGCAACCAGAGAGGCTCTGCGGGTGGAGCACAGCCAAGTCCCTGAGCCACAAACTCCAACTTACCCTGCCCTTTCACTGCCATCAGCTGCAGCTCTTTTCTTCCTCGCTTTTCCAAAGCCTCCCGTAGTTATTAATGCTGGGACTGTGTATACCAAAGAGAAAGGGTACAGAGTGTCAGTGGCAATGGTGCTTTAAGGCTCGTTATGTCTGCAAAATAGAAAAGATGGGCTTTTAATTTCATAGGGTTTTAGCTTTAGAAATATATATATATATATTTATATATATATATATATATATGAAAAAAATAAGTGTGCAACATTCACTCACAGAAGTTTTAAAGAGACATAAATCTGCCAATCTCACCAAAATTTCCACAGATTTGCACTTGTATAAGTGAGAGCAGAGCAGACCTGTAACATCTCACTTTTGGAACACAGTGGAACACAGCAAATGGTAGGCACCACTTTCACCATTGTCCCATGAAGGACTTGTCTAAGCTCTTACGTGAAGAGCTCAGTTCTCAATTAGCCCAGGCAGGCCCACAGCAAACATACCACTGCCTAAAAACAATCCTTCAAACAGAGGAAGAAACAGCTCTGCGGACCCAAACCAGAGTCCTCGCCAGGACTACCCAGGCACTTTTCCATGGACTTACTGAGGGACTGCTGGCACTCTGTTCCCTGCTGACTCCAGTACTCCACGCAGCCAGCCCTCTCCTCCAGAGCAGGACATGATTCTCCCCCGTTCCTGGGCTCCTGGATGATGTGCCTCGTCCGGACGCGATAGGTTGTCTTGCAAGGCTCTGCACAGCCACTCCAGGCACTCCACTGAGATACGACACAGGGGATCGCTGGAGGAAAAGAAACGGAGATGTGGAAGGTTACAGGAGTCATGCCAGTGAAATGCCTGCTGCAGAAATAACACTTTTGGACATAGCTCAGCACATCCTTCCTTATTTCAGAGCCGTCCCATGGTTGTCTTGGGCAGTTCTCAGCAGTTCTTCTCCAGGCTCTTCCCTACAGGCGCCGCTGAGCCCAGCGGTGCCCGGCGGTGCCGGCCTGCAGTCCCTCACCTGGGCAGGCCGGGCCGCAGACGCTCACCTGGGCAGGCCGGGCCGCAGTCCCTCACCTGGGCAGGCCCGGCCGCAGTCCCTCACCTGGGCAGGCCGGGCCGCAGACGCTCACCTGGGCAGGCCGGGCCGCAGTCCCTCACCTGGGTATGCCCGGCCGCAGTCCCTCACCTGGGCAGGCCGGGCCGCAGTCCCTCACCTGGGCAGGCCGGGCCGCAGCCGCTCACCTGGGCAGGCGGGCCGCAGCCCCTCAGCTGGGAAGGCCCGGCCGCAGTCCCTCAGCTGGGCAGGCCCGGCCGCAGTCCCTCACCTGGGCAGGCCGGGCCGCAGTCCCTCACCTGGGCAGGCCCGGCCGCAGTCCCTCACCTGGGCAGGCCCGGCCGCAGTCCCTCACCTGGGCAGGCCCGGCCGCAGTCGTGGCAGCAGTCGAGGGCGCGGGCGCACGCCTGGTCGCAGTAGCAGGGCCCGGAGGAGCCGTCGGGCCGCAGGCCGGCGCTCAGGCAGCCGCGGTCGCGGCCGGGGCAGCAGAGCCCGAGGGCGGCGCAGCCCGAGGGGCGGCGGGGCAGCGCCGGCGGCAGCAGCAGCAGCGCCGAGAGCACCGGGAGCCAGCGGGCACGGCCGGCCATGGCCCCGGACAGGCGGGGCCGGGCGGGGCCTGGCAGGCGGCAGGTGCCGCTCCCATCGCTCTGTGCCCTCATCGCCTGCCTGCTCCGTGCTCGCATCGCTCCATGCCCCCATCTCCTGCCCCTCCGTGCCCTCATCGCCTGCCTGCTCTGTGCCCCCATCTCCTGCCCCTCCGTGCCGCCCCACACTGGCCGCGCACCCCGCAGTCCCCTTCTGTGGACTCGTCAAACCAAAAACTCTTCAGCCCTGACTGCTGGCATTTACCCACCAGATTATCGACACATTGTCATGGAAAGATAATGTGTCGATAATCTGGTGGAGACGAATTTTCTTTGGGGATTTGACTCCAGCATACCTCAGGAGCCATGAAGAATGGAAAGTACTTCACTGCCAGTACAGCAGCTCCTAAGGACAACAATCCAGCTGGCTATGCTACCTCTCTAAAGAATTACCCTGAATTTTCTTCTTTATTCGAAATGCAAGAGGCTTAGAGAGATTACAGCCACTCCTGTGAATTATTTAGCTATTCAGTACAAAGCAAAGGGCTTTACTGTAACTTTTTAATCAAAGAGGCTTGCTCTAAAATATTGATCACAACAGATGTTATACCTTGCTGAACATTGAATTGGGATTTATAAAACCCACCCACTGACTTTTTTTTTTGCAAGTGATTATGCTATTGTACTAAGACTGGGTATGGACAGTGCTCCAACTTCAGGGAAACTGCAGCAAAGATGTTTCTAGAAAAAGAGAAAATAACATGAGAGGACAGGTTAACACCTTCAACGTGTACAATTTTGGAGGCATGAGCATAGAGGAGACCTGGCACTGCATCAGTTTGGGCATAACATGGTAAAATGTTCCAAAAAGATAAGAAATAGAACATTAGCTTCTTTGTATATCACTAGATGTCTGCAGCAAAGAACAGGCATCTCATTTGCTTGGCAGTGGTCAGATATTGTCAGCTTGGAAATCACACGTGTGGCAAATCCTCCAGTGAGCAAGAGGCATAAAGGCTAAAGACTGGGAGAGGAAAGAGAAGAGCACTAGAAATCAGTAGCTATGGGGTCCAGGAAGCTGGAATTTAAAGATATCGTGTTAATTCCTGCCTCTGCCAATGAGTCACTCACTGTGTGACCTCGGGTAAGTCATTTAACCAAGGCATGTCTCGTTCTTGATCTAGAGCAGGAAGGACATTCCCAAGGAGATTGCATTACTCAGCTGATTCCTTCACACCCAGCAGAGGCGGGTGCAGCTCTTGTGCAATTCCCTGAGGGGCACTAACAGAGCACAGCTCCCAGTCCAGCACTCTTGCTGCCCTGCTCCACATCCCCCTCCCAACAGCTGAGCTACAAGGAACGCCTTCACCTTATTCTGAGATACACAGACTGAATGAAATTTAGCTTTAGAAAGCTATGGGTCTACATAAATACTGCAATTTTGACTGGCCCTGTATGGCTAGGAAAGTTGGATCTAGGTCCAGGCATCTCAGAAGGAGATGCCCAGCAAGCTCCTGGGAGCAAACTTTGTTTCTTGTCTTACATTCCCAGAGTGAAAGCAGCTCTCCCTTGTTCTGGTTTGACATAGCCCTGGGGATTTTTTAGGGTTTGGGGCTTTTTTTCCCCTGACAGGCTCTAAAGATGCCAAGGAAACATGGCCCAAGACATGCTGGACCATCAACCCAGCAACAGATTTCTAGCAAGACAAATTGCCAAGTCTGGATGGGTCTGCTGGCCCTGTGAGGAGCCAAGCAAGTGTGCTTTTACAGAAAGGACATGTGGCTAGTCTGTCATACAGGGAGAGGTTCAGGAGCAGAACAGCTTGCAGGGATGTCCTTGGGAACACCAGTGGGTGTTCACTGTAGTATAAAAAGGGGCATTCTTCGTTGATGAAAATAATAGTTGGTCACCATAGAAGTTTTAAGAGTGATACAAGCAGAGGATGGTAACCTTTGGGGAAAACAGGTAACTGCAACTTCTCCTCCAGGTTCTTTGGAACTGTCTTTGCCCTGGGATCTCTGCACAGACAGACAACCAAGTGCAGCTCTCTGGGACTTCTGGTAGGCTCACCTTTTATTCTGCTGCCTAAAGGACTTGGCCCATGAGTCCCATCACACATTCTACAGTGTGGGGATCACCAGAAATTCTTGACAAGTCCGATGACTTGTGCTGTGAATGGTAAAGGAAGGCTGTTGCCTGAATGACCAGAGCTGCCTATAGACCTCACAACTATGGTTCAGTAGCTGGACATCATAGAGAAACAAGGTAGGAGATTTCCTTGGTTGGTTTTCCCAAAACTGGATGACACCATTCGTATCGGAATGACAAAAAAGGTCGTCACATCTAGACCACATCAGCAGAAAACCACAGGACTGACCTGAGTAACATCTCCACCACTGCAAGGGATCTGCCAAGAGGTGTGGAAGATTCTAATAGTCAAAAAGTTATAGCTGCAGAACATCTGTTTAAAACAGTGGATGCTGTACGAGACAGAAATACTCTGCTTTGAAACAAAGTCTTCTTACTGCCTGGAGCAGACTAAGGGTCCCAAAATCTGGATGTTCTTTGGGTGCTCACAAACACAAGTTGTGCTTCATTAGCTGTCCATGGTAATGTCAAGCCTGTCATCACAGCTGATGTGTCATATAATCTTATCACTGAACAGAGAGGAAGTAACACAGCAATTAGAAGCAGCAATTAGTAATAGGCTGTGCTTTGCTATAAACTGATGCAGCAGTTAACACGTGGGTCTAAAAAGAATATAATAATCACCATGCAGTCAAAATATGCCTGGGTCTTTGGGAATACAAATGTTAAAACTCTCCCTATGTATGAAAATTTCTATTAAAAGCAACATCAGACAGAGAAATAATCTGTGCCATTTTTCTCTAAATGCTCATGGCACCAAGAAACAGATCTGTTTGAGAAAAGTAAACATTTGCTTAAACATACCAGCCCAGTGAGTGACTCCAGGCTTCAGTTTAGAAAGTTAACAGTACCAACAGCAAGGTCTGTTTCTGTGCAGCTGATGGAGCAGAGCTGGGCCTGGCCCAGCCCTGCAGAGCCCCCCGAGCCGCACAGGGAGGCTCTGCTGCAGGGAGCCCTCCTGGCACAGAGCAGCTGCAGCCCAGCCCCCATCCAGAGCACACCTGAGCTCCACCCCCGCGTTCAGCCACCCAGCACACGAACCCGGGAGCTGGCCAGGGCCACTGAAACTCAGACTGCTTTAAATTCAGAGTTAAACCTCCTCATACCCACCTCTTACCAAAGGAACGTAGTAAGAGATTTTCCAACGGGGTTGTCGGTCTCCCATGGCTGCTACAGCCCAAGCAGTGTCTGTACCGGCTCCCCACGCCCCAAGAGGTTCTGTCACAGCTGCTCTGGGACACCGCGGCAGATCTGGGGGGCTCCGGGTGCCCGCGGGCCAGGCCGGGCCGGCGCCCTGAGGGTCAGCAGCGGCGGCACAGCGCCCCCTGCGGGCCGGGCACGGCGCCCCCTGCGGGCCGCAGCAGCGTTGCAGGTGCCCAAACCCTGCCCCGGGTGCCCCCAGGTGCCCAAACCATCCCTGCAGCATTCAGGGGTTGCCTGGGATTAGTAATGTACCAACCAGGGTGGATTAGTAACCTACCAAGTTTCAAATTTCATCCAGATGCATACATGCAATAGCAGCAGAGCTTGAAACCTGACCTGAGCAACTGCTCTTGCAGAGGCAACAGAACGTGCCAAGAATGTGTTTCAGCTGCAGGTCTCTCCAGCTCCCATTGGACAAGCACTCTCTCCTACTACAGAATGTTTGCTGGTGGGTCTGCTCATTACATTAATGAAAGTAATTGTATTAGCAGCAGTTCTGGTCCCTCACCAGTAAGCAGTTTTAAGGGATCAGGCTGCTTACATTAATTGAATAAGAAAAATCTCTACTCAATTTAATTGAAGACTGCTCTGAATGTTGAATAGTAGCCGATTTTCCATCATTGCTGTTTCCCACTAAGCACACATGCCAAAGCCCACCCTCAACTCAGACACCTCAAGCCCCATCCCAGAACCACTGAAACTGATTAATTATGCAGATGAGCAAACTGCACCTCCCCCAGCACAGCAGCAGCCCCAGCCTCAGCCAAGCACTCCTGATCCAGGGCATGTGGAGCGCTGCTGCCATGAGACACCTCCTGGCTTGAGGCCGCTCCAGCACCACTCTCAGCAGCACGCTGGTGCTGTGCTCTCCAACTCCCCAAACCACTGCGAGATCTAGGAATGAACTGTTAAACGTGGGTCAAGAGAATTTCAGTTACCAGCCAAACCAACCCATTACTCAAGATTTTATTAAAACCAGGCTTCTAACAGTACAGAAACACACTGGGCTGCAGCACCCGACACACCTTGCCCGCTTCACAGACTGCCACGGATACAGCACTGCAGCTTTCGGATGGCAGGGGAGAACCAAGCCCTGACGCCCCTCCTTACACACAAGGCCATCCATCCTCCCAGGAAAGGCTTCCTTGCCTTGCATGCTATGGCATGATCTGCGCCAGGCAGGGAACGCAGCCCCTGCCCACAAAAGTATCCAACTGCATTAAACACACGGCAATTCCAGAATCCATTCCAGTTACATGCTTTGTACCCAGGGGACAGAAATTGTAGCACCCTCTAAGCTGGCAGGACACAATCTTGTCACTCCTGACGGCTTTGAGAGGTCAGAAATATTGCAGGGTATGGGAATGCTGTGGCTTGAATGAGGATCCCAGGCAGCTGCATGGGAGCAGCAGAACCATCCATCTTCTTAAGCAGAACACTCAAACTCCAGCAGGACCCAGGACAACTTTTTGTAAATCTCAACCTGTCAAGAGAACAGACAACATTCTGTCTATTCACTGTACCACAAAGCCACTCCAGCCCCATAAAAACCACGAGACAACAGCTACTCTCTAAAGAGGAGGAGTTTCCTCCATGCCTTGCACTCCAAACAGGGTGAACTCAAACTGCACTGCAGGAGCTTTAGGGCAGGACTTGACAAGGACTAACAGGGCAGAGAGTGCCAGAGAAACATTCAGTCAGCTCAACCAGCTCCACCATTTGAACTGAGTACTTGCATGCTTTTGCTGAGTGAGGGCACAATCCTGCTCTTGGGAGACAGAGCAGCTGCTCTCAACAGCAACATCAGGCTGGAACTGATGATCTGATGAAGTTCTATTATGCACATTTTCTAAAAAATTAGTGAAATGCTAACCAGACAGACAGATTTTCAGATGTCACATAGTTTATCTTTAAGTAACAAAAAGAACACCAAAAGCAATCCCTCTCTTACAAACATATTGCTGAAAGCATGACTTTCATCCACTTCTCAAGACATTGAGAACCTCCCATTGAGGGGAGTGAACTCAAAAACTATAAAGAACAAAAGCTCCCAGACTTTGCAAGAAGTACCTTAACACTGCTTAAATAGGACAAGACAAAAACATTACATTTATAATCTTGAAGTTGAACTGAAATCTTTCAGACCTCTCTGCCCTTAATTTGAGATCTTTGGAAAAAACTTTAGCAGGAATTTCCCTGCAGGAAACTACTTTTTTAACAAGGATACTTAGGTTTTAGCACTTACAAGGGCCCCTTCTGCAATACTAATCCCCACTCTGCCCAACATCCAGGGACTTTAACTTGTCAAGGCACTGCAGAAGCAACTTCCTTGGAAAAAGGTATTCTTTCCCTTTTTTCTTTATTAAACCCAGTGAACACAGGTGAATTAAAGACTTACCATTCTCCCCCGACAAAGGGGCACACATGGTGGAGCAAACCAGACAACGTCCTCATCCACATCTCTTCATTGTCAGCTGCAGCCTGAACTTCAGGTCTCCCAAGGCTCAACTCCCCACCTCTGCCCTCACAGTGTCCTGGGGGTAAAGCCAGAGGAACTGTCAGCACCAGACCCTGTCAGGGTGTGGGACACAGCAGCCGCTCCCTGCTGGTGCATCAGACACGATCTGGCTTGAACAGCAAGTAATCAACACTGTCGCTCTGATGGGGAAAAAACTCAGTCATCACTGACACCAGCAAGTCCCCGGGAGCTGTGGCTGCACACCCCCAGCAGCTGTGCCACACTCCCACATCCCTGGCAGAGCCGCAGGCACTCTGGGCTAACAGCAGAGCCATGCCCGCTCTGGCAATCCTCTGCACTCCCTCTAGCTGGCCAGCAAGGGTCAGGGCACAGGAGCCCTGCCAGCAGCACCTCCACAGGGACAGCTTCCTGCTCCTTCCTGGGGCAGCTGCTGGGGCTGCCCATCACACAGGGCCCTTACAATGAGCCCTCTGAACACAAAGCAGCAGGGAAGCACACAGGACAGAGCTGTAAGCCACCACGCTGTTCCAGCTCAGCTCACATAGGGGCAGCTTGCAGCTTCCTGGCCTGCTGGTCGCTATTCACTTTGGACATGATGGAACCAGAGGCCCAAAGGGCCTCAAAGCAATGCTTCTGCAGGAGGAAAATCCCTGTACTCTCACTTTTACGTTACTTAGGCTAACACTCATCAGTATGGTCTGTAGGGACAAAGTGGAAGCAACTCCCTTGCAGAAAGGTATTTCTTCCCCTTCCCCCCTCCCTTCTCCTTTGTAAATTTAATTAAATGTGATTCACACTTACTTCAAAGGCTTACCATTATTTGCTAGAGATTCAGGCACGGTAGAGCAAACCGGACAACTGCCCACATCACACACCTCTTCACTGTCAGCTGCAGCCTGAACTTCAGGTCTCCCCAAGGCTCAACTCCCCACTTTTGCCTTCAGTGCCCTGGGAGTAAAGCCAAAAACCATCAGCATCAGGGCCCCGATTTCATTATTTTGGGCATTTGTTAACACCAGGATGTGGGACACAGCAGCCATTCCCTGCTGGTGCATCAGACACGATCTGGCTTGAACAGCAAGTAATCAACACTGTCGCTCTGATGGGGAAAAAATTCAGTCATCACTTACACCAGCAAGTCCCCAGGAGTTGTGGCTGCACACCCCCAACAGCTGTGCCACACACCCTCCCCGTCAGAACTATAGGCCATGAGGGAGTTAATGCAAATTCTTCCCCCAAAATGTGGATGGCTGGCATGCTCTACAAGTAGAGGACAGGGAAATAGTCCCAAAAACGGGAGAACAGCAATGTATGGGTGTTCTAGGGCAGAGTTCAAGACAGTTAAGTCATTTAACAGAAAAGGAGGCGTCAGAAAGAGATTAACATATTATTACTGCCTTTTGCAGCCCTAGGCCTGGTATCCACGTGGGGCTCCCGTTCCCCGCCGGCAGGCGCCGTGCGGCCCAGGCCCCGAGCACCGGGCCCGTGCGGCGCCGGCGCAGGAAGGGCCCGGCCAGCCCCTCGGGGCCGCCACCACCGCCCATCCGGGGCCCTGCAGGCCCGGCCGCGGGGCTCCTGCGGGAGGGACCCACACTGCTACCTTCATAACACCACCCCGGCAACGCGCGGCCCTTGTAACTTAGTAATTCCTTTGGAAGAGCAAATATAAATATGTGCGGTTTTAATTCGGTTCCGAACAGCTATTTTGCAGACTTACCGCCTGGCCCCGGCAGAGGCTCGGGCCTGCCGGCGCACGCCGGGGAAGTGCCTCCATCGCCGGCCTGGCTCCGGGCACGGGGCTCCCGCAGGCGCCCTGGGCTCCGCCGTCCTACGGAGAAACAAAGCACAATGAGCACCAGGAGCAGCGGACGGTCAGCAGCGGCCCGCGGCCGCTTCGCTGGTACATCAGACACGACCTGGCTTGGACAGCGATAGTCAACACTGCCGCTCTGACGGGGAAAGAGTCATCAGCTCCACCAGCGAGCGCCCGGGGAGCTCCGGGTGAGCTCGGCGAGAGGGCGGCTGGAGCCCGCTGAGGCGCCCTTGCGGCCGGGCCTGGGGCCCAGCGGGAGCGAGGCGGCCACAAGGCGCGGCGCTGCCCCGGCCGACGGGCGCGCACAGAGACCCGGCCCACCCCCAGGGAAGGGGCGGGGGGAACTCCCGAACGCTCCCTGCCCGCAGCGCACGCACTCACCTCGGCCGATCCGGAACAAGAGGCAGCGGAGATCCGCGCGAGGGCATTTATGGGCTCCGCAGGCCCCGCCCCGGGCCCGCCCCGCTGAGGCGCCGCCATCGCCGCCATGCCGGGCGGTGCCCTGCGGAGCCGCTGCTGCTGCCTCAGGAGCAGGGGCCGGCTCACGGCGAGGGGCCGGGTGCCCATGCGCCCGCCCGGCGCTGTGGCGCGCTCGGAGCCGCGGAAGGGGTGGGAGGCGCCGCCATTTCGCGGTGCCGCGCGGGGCGGGCGCTGCGCCGCATGGCCAGGCCCGGCCGGGCTGTGTGCGGGTGGAGGCGGCCGGGGCAGGCGGAGCGGGGCGAGCAGTGGACGTTTGGTATCCTTTGGGATCGCCGAGCGTCGTTTTGGACATTTAATTTTTTTTACAAACTAGAATAATAAACAAGAGTTAAGGGATACTCTGCCTTGTCCAAAGGCACGGCCGCTGCAGCGCCGACGGCCATGACGGCCGTGCTCCCCATGGCTGCCAGCCCGCAGCCGCGGCAGCTCTCGGCTCGGGGCTGTGTCGGGGGACCTGCCCCTGTCTGCAGGTACTTGGCTTTTAGGTGTTTAGACAGGTAAATTATGTTGCGTTAAATCGTCTGCCACTGACTAACGTAAGGAGCGAAATAGAAAACAAAGGACGTGTCTTGAATGAAAGCAGCCCAGTTTGTAACCCAAGCACTGAGTTGTGATTTTTATAGCTGAAACTTGGCCCTGGGCAGGGGGTGTGAGCGCAGTCCCGCGCAGTGCCGGCCTCGCAATCTGCCGCTGTTCCCGGGGCCAACAGCGCTGCCCGAGCCGCGCCCGCCCGGGGAGGCGGCACCTGCGGTCTGCAATAACACCAGCGGAGGAGATGGGGCTGAAATGCAGCAGGGCACGGGCAGGGAGGAACAAAGCCAGAAGCCTTTACAGCGTCTGGGACTAAACGCAGGAGAGAGAGCTGTGTCCTGAAGGAAGAAGCTGGGGTCCAGACTGGCTCAGAATCCTGCCATGGCTCCATGCTTTGCTTTTTTTCTGCTTGTAAAATACACACTGCTTAATTCAGCTCCTGTTAAAATGATTTTTCCAAATTAAGTGTGTTTGTAGGCAAATAATTTTTGAAAGCAGCTTATCAAACAGGACTTGTGGAATAAATCTTGATGCTGTTAATCCAAGTACCAGAACACCAAAAGATGAAAAGACAATCAAAGGAAGGACATTTTAAGAAGATTTCAGGGAAAATCTTGTTACACTGCAAACCCCTGTCACATGCAGGATGCAAAAGGAACTGTAAACGTGATTTGTGCTGCCTAGCTTGGCAAGGAAGGGAAAGTGGGGAGGTCTGAGATAGTCAACAGTTGCAGCAGAACTTAGTATTACATTTATTCAATTTTATGTTTGGATTTTATTCTCCTTGGCAAAACCAGGTGGGAAATATCTTTAGCTAAATGAGTTCTTCAGCTCAGGCTTGTTGGACTCGGGCAGTTCTCAAGAGGCAGCAAAAGTCTCCAGTCCCAGTTCTCCTCCTTGTTCCCCTGCAGCGCAGGGGGAGCTCTGGTGCCCCACAGCCCATCCCGGGACATCAGGGGACACTCCCGTGCCCTGCCCAGCGTTAGGGTAAATGGCTGAAAGACACATGGATTTCTTTTTAAAGTACCACAGCCCCGGAGAATTTATTTGCATTCTCTAACAGCCCTCACAGGGATTCTGTCAGCATCTCCCATGTGCCAGCTCATGAGTGTCAGCCCCGAACCATTCTTTTCTCTGGGCAGGGGAGATGGGAAAAGATGAACTGTTCTTGAATTGCTAAACAAATGTTTCATGTGCCATCCTCTTAACTGCTACATTTTTATGTTCAGGGTTCTTTTAAGACCAGAACTGATTATAAAGAAATCTAAAATTTGGTAGGGATAAAACCCCTGCTTTTCCAACATAACCTAAACCAGCACCAGATGCTACGATATTCCTGACTTTTCTAATACAGACTGTGATTTTCCAGCAAATAGACTTTATTTCAGAAAAAGCCATCAAGAAAGCCATTAAAAGATCTCCCTGAACTGTTGGGTCAGCAGCTTCACTGTGACAGTCTAAATAAAACAGTCAGCACACTGATGGGGGCTGGAAAAACAGCTTCATGAGCTTCTGCCAAATCACACACACTGTTCTTTTAGAATAGGAAAAATCCCAAACACAAAATTCACAGGATGGATTGCTTCTATGGCTCCAGGCTGCTTCCCATTCAGCTCTCCTACAGAGCCTTTTATAAGAATTAAAAGGTGCACTTTAGCTGTCTTGCAGGCCAATATTCCCAAAAAATTTTGCAGAAATTCTTTCAGATCTTAATCCTGAAAGCAAGACTGATGGATCACAAGGTCCTATTTGTTCCTTGGGGAATCAGGCTCTGAAACCAGGAGTGGAAGATGGTGAGCGCAGCCCTCCCTGCCCTGAGCAGCTCTGCGTGCAGAACGGCAGCAAGGTTAAAAGGCTGGGGCAATGAGGGGGCAGTTCTGAGGAGAAACAACAACACTGTTTCAGCTGTCTTCTGCCTTTGCTGCATCAGGCACAGAGGAGACAACAGGAAAAGCAAGGGACTGTAGTAGTCAGGCAAAGCCCCACTTTTATGCAGAGCTGACGTCAGCTTACCCAGAATCCACACGGTGCCATGGAGTGTCCCACCAGGAGGCTGTGACTGCAGCAAGGTCTGGGAGAGGAGACACTTCTCTTACACAGGCCCAAGAGGGGATCAGGGTGTTTAACAGCACGGCACAGCTCCCTGTGCCAAAGTGCCTTAATCCAGGTTCCTATAAAACACAGCATTAGCCACAAGTGACTGCTGCAGAAGAGTCCCAAGAGCAGGCTCTAGTCCCATCCAAGGAGAAAAGTCAAGTGCAGCAGATGAAGGTAGGGAGAACCTGGGTCCACTGCTGTCAGTGCACTCCCTGCTTTCCAATAGGAATGGTTTAGGAAGGAGTTTCTGAGTTGGAAAAATTTGCAATACAAAGCCTCAGCCTAGCAAGTTTCTTTTAATTTTTAAATGTACAGCATTTTAGTTCTACAAATGTAAAAAAAAATTAAAACCAAAAAAACCTTTACAATGTTTGGGGGTTTTTAGCTTATAATGATCACACACAACGTGATTCAATGCAATCTGGTCTTCAGTTCCTGTGGCCCGATTGCTTTGGATGATGCAAATAAAATGGCCAAGACATTTAGCTCTGAGACAGCACCTGCAGGAACTGCCCTCTGTGGCAGCAGTTCCCGTGGGCGCCGCACACAGGCGTAGGAACTGCTCCTGCAGGTCACAGGTAAGTAAACACTGACCGTAGCTCACACTGGACGAGACACAGACACGTGTCAGCCTGCGGGGCCGGGCTGGGGCCAGCGCTGTGCGGGAGCCAAGCTCTGCTCTGCAGCACTGCCCCCACAAGCGCTGAGGCAACGCAAGGCTGTGGCTCAGCTTACAAGCAAACAAGGAAACAGAGTTAAAGTCTCTACTTCGAGGAAGTCCCATCCGCTGGCTGTGCCAGGTTCCTCGTTTAAGCGAACTTTTAAGTTTCACTTTAAAGTCCAGTTTGAGCTCCCATTAATACAGCTGCACTAACACTGTGGCACAAATAACAAACTGTACCCACGTTACTTTGCATTCCCTTGCTCCGCCAGGTCTGCACGGCACAGAACATAGAACATTCTCTATGCACTCAAGAACCACTGGAAGTTACTCCACAGCTCAACACACTGCCCAGACTAGAGCACAAGCATTACAAATCTATAAAAAAGCAGCCCCTGTGGTGGTGTACAGGAATAAACTAACAAAAAAAATTTAGTATTACCATTTATTGGTGACAAACACTACGTTTTACTTACATTCCATGGGGAGAAAAAATTCCAGCGTAAACAATGAACGGAAGCAGTACTGAACTCGCGCGGCTATCGTGCTGTACCTGGACCAATGCAAACCTCAGCGCGCACCGACCGTGCGCAAGAACACAACATCAAAAGCAACACAGTTATATATAAACATAGGTATTTTTTTCAGCCCTACATGGAGATGTAATTAAACAGTATAAAGCACTCAAGGAAAATCAATCTGCAGTTTTATATGCACTACATTGAGATCATATCCTGTACTGTAGTGAGCTGTGAGCCACCAACACACAGTCCCTAAAACACAGCTCAGAGATCACTGAAAGTCACGTTGCATTCGAGTTCCCCTACCCCACACTCAAGAAAACTAGAAATTAACCAAAAATGATCAAACCAAGTTTAAAATTCCTAAAGAGTTTAAATTCATTCAACCATTAGATAATTAGGGTTGGTTTGCAAAAATATGGGGCTTTTTAAAATGGTGGGACACAGCCTGTTTCCAGTGAAACGCTGCTATTCCAATAAAACCAAAATAACCACATACATGGATATGATCTTCCCAAGTTAGTTCACAGGTAACATGTCAGTCTCAGAAGACAAAGTTTCTAAACTGTGCTATGGTTCTAGATACAATTAAGAAACTTTTAAATGAAAAATGTATAGTGTCATTTCAATCAAAACAACATAATGAAACTAAAAATGTATCACTGTTTGAAGAAAAAGCAACAGTTATGATTTAGACACTACAGTAGGTTGTAGAGACTGTAGCACTCCAACAGTTAGGTTACATTAAGAGGAAGCATTTGATTTTCTCTGGTGCTTTCACGTTTGGGTTCAGTCAAGAGCCTGTTTCAGGCAGTGCTGTCCAGTGTTTGTCCCAAAGGGTTTGCGCTCGCCGGTTTGAGGAGAGGGTCACTTTCCATTTCTTGTTTCACACATCTAAAATGAGAAAACACCTGTTACTTAGGAGACAAAACGCTATTTCCACAAATAAGATACTTTAAATTGGATACAAATAATTTGATGTGCATTTAACAATTTGTTACCATATAACTGCCCTGATTTTCAATCAATTAGCACTTTGTTAATCTCACCACTGTTAATTTGAGAGCTTATTATCTGAATGAGAGGTTCAACTTTCTCTCCTCCCAAACCCAGCCAAGAGAATAATTTGCACTTCTCCATGCTTCTGCTGAAAATGAGCTTTGAGCCCTGTATATCCCTTTACCTGTGACACACAGGATTGCAGGAGAGAGAGGAGCACTTGGAACCCCAAGGCACGGCAGAGTGACGCTCCTTACAGAGAAATGGGAAGGGGCAGCTGAGCGGAGGGAGGCCAGCGCTGTCACACAGGGCTGGGGTCACACCACAGCCAGCACGCGTCACCCACTCACTCCTGCTCAGTGCTTTGCCTTTGACATGTGAAAGGGACAGGATTGACCATCCAGCCTCCCTCTGGTGCTGCTGGAAGGCAAAGGGGCCTTGGCAATTCAACCCTTCTGGCAAATCAAACCCCTCACATGTTATTTGTCTAAATACTCTCATAGGGTTAATTTGCATCAGTGCAAGGGACGTGGATGGGAACCACTCACACAGACATTGGTCCATTTCCCGTCCTTGGCATCTCTGTGGTTTGTTGGTCCAACTCAGACAGCAACTTTAAAATATTCAATGCAGCCTAAAGAGAAAAAAGAGCACTCAGCAATTCAGCCTCCAGACAGTTCAGTAACTTAGTGAAAGCACTCAACCCTAACAAATGTTCTTATTTTGGCGATATTTTTAAAGATTTTTTTTAAGTTCCATAGTTATGGTGGAAAATGCAAAGGTGTAGAATTTCATCGTGCTTCATGGAACAATTGGATGGTGCTGTGACTGGGGATTCCCACTGCACTTGTTTCAGCGCTGGGGGAAAACTAACACACCAGGACTAGAAACAGCAAGAAAAGAGACAATAAATTAGTAACAGCTCCAACTGTGCCGAGCTTAAGACAAAGGACAGAAAAATACACAAAATCAGCGTCCTTTTCCAGAAAAGAAAACAAGTTACACAAGAATCAAAACTACAAAACAGGAGGGGCCCACGTGACTGTTTAGCAGGGCCAGTGTGCCACGGCTGAAGGTCAGACACCTCCCCTGAGAACTGACTTCTTTTTCCCCACTTCATTCAGAGCAATTGCAGGTGCAGCTTTCCAGCATACCCTGACTCTGGCACGTGCCTTAGTGACAGCCGAACCCTGAACTGAGGAGGGGGCTCACAGTGTCCATTAGGAAAGCACTGCAACAGTTTTTAGTATAAAATCAGCAGAATCAGGTTTTCCTAAGGGTATTCAAATAGTGCAAATGACTCCTTCAGGCTGCCACACTCAGATCACCTCTGGAGACCAAAAGAACAATTCCTCTGAATGGGAGCAGACTGAGAACATCCTACCAGCTTCACCTAAAGTCTTTTAGAGCCAAAGTCCCCTGCAGGTTTCACTTTAGCAGGCTCATTCTTTCACAAAGAAATATTTCAGGCACTGGTAAAAAAAATAATCTTTTTTATAAAGGGAGCTGAACAGATTTAGAGTGTCTTTTACTATCCAATGCTGAACTGCATTTCTTCCATAGGGGATTCCATTTCCACTGCAAGTCTGGGAACCTGAGCCCAAGTATCACAATTCCCAATGAAACATCAGCCCATTCTGATATAATAAGGAAATAAGCTGTTAGGTTTATACATTCCTTTCTGTGCATTTACTGTCATGGGCTTGTGCAAATACTATCAAGACAAAGCAAACGTGCTTTTTGTACACCAAAACTGTGATCAAATGTTTAGCATATTAAGCATTATTTAGATTACATTATGTTATTATTAATCATTATTTCCACAACCTGTGAAATATTAGACAAAAATTAGCCAGGGAATCGTAGAACATTTAATTGCTCCCATCAGTGATATAAAACCTTGGTTTCCCCTCAGGAGCAGCATTTCAGCAATGTTCATACCATGTCATGGCAGGACTCCACATCCTTTCCAATCCCATGACTGATCAGTGGTGGCTGAGAGGAACAGTTTATAAGAGATACAAACTCATTCTTGTTATTTTTTGGAAAGTCCTTGTATTCAACCTGAAGAAAAGAGAAGGATTTACTTCTTTTCAGTTAACCAAGTACTGGAAGTATATCACAACTGCTACAGATTATTTGCAAATATATGACACTG
The DNA here is from genome assembly GCF_047830755.1 of Zonotrichia albicollis. Classification (NCBI taxonomy): domain Eukaryota; kingdom Metazoa; phylum Chordata; class Aves; order Passeriformes; family Passerellidae; genus Zonotrichia; species Zonotrichia albicollis. The sequence goes on from NC_133835.1 coordinate 15,494,363, forward strand.
AGCCTTTCTTCTCATTGTTCTCCCAGTCAGTAGAGCCCCTCCATTTGAAGTTTAACCTCACTTACAATGTTTTTTAGTACTCAAAAGAGCTTGGCAAGGCTCCTGAATGCGAGTGGCTACTTAATAATGATTGTTACTGGACCCTTTATTCTGATCACTGCTAACTGCATTTCAAATTTCTGTATTGTTTCTTGATCCACTGAGCTCATCTGTCATATGAATACAGGAACTTAATGCAATTCCCATTAAAGGGAGCAAATGTGAGAAAATGCAGAGCTTACAGCAAATGTTAATGTATGACAGATTAGTGAAAAAATCTGATTTCACATCAGCCAAGTTCAAGTCCACAATGTCTTCCTATACTGGGACAATTTTCAGAAAATGCTGCTTTATTTTAATGCTGCCTTTTTTTTTTGTTTTTCCAAGACCTCAGAGCAGCAGTGAATTGGGGCTGAGAATGGTACAGAAATGCACACTTGAAAATTAAATTTAAAAAGATGTAAAATTTGGCACGTGTCATAGGTAAAACGAAATGGTGACATGCATTTCAGCAGGCTCAGAACTCATCTCTCACCAACAGAACCGAAAAGCTTTTGAACAATAGCTCTGGAAGAAGTGCCGTGAAGTTGAACATCTACCTGGATTCCTTGGACGTTGGAAAGATAGTCCAGCTGCTCGGAGGGCCTGGTCAGAGGCCCGTGGGGGAAGTGTCCCGAGGAGCTGCTGCTCTTCAGGATGGTCTCGGCAGTGGGAGAGGTGCCCCCGTAGAGCAGCTCCCGCGCGATCATGGCCGTCACCGTGGCCTTGGCGGGGTTGGGAGCTGCCCGACTGAACTCTTTGGTGTGGTGGCCTTGGTTGGCTCCTACAGCCTGTGCAACCTCAGGGACCATGGGAAGAATGCCAGCAGGAAGCTGCTGATGGCTGAGATAAGGCATCCTGAACTCATCTTCTTTATTACCTGGGAGGAGAGAGGTGCACACTGAAGAGCTGCTGTTTGAGAGTCCTCCTGCAGGCACACACAGGCACCAAAAGTCACTTTGGAAAAAAATAATTCCTTTCAAATTACTTTCGACATACTAACAAACTTGGTAGGCTCAATCAGCCTTTGGAGGGTCAGAGCTTCAGCATCATCAAGACAGAGTTTTCTTACTGAATTACTGACTCAGTGCAACGGCTGCTTCTGCCAAAGGGAGCCTTTACCTCCAGGAGGAGCATCTCCAGGTCAGTCAAGCTCACAGACACCTCAGCTGCAACCCTACTCTAAATATATCCTTTGCCTTCAGAATTTTCTATTCCATCATTTAAGCTGTAGGAGCAAATAAAGAAATCACAGAATGGCCAGAGCCACCATTAAGGATGTAAAGAGAGTGACAGTCCACAAAGTTTAAACTGTGTATGGTGAGAACAAGCAGGTAGGAAAGGTAAAATGGAATGTTAGCACAAAGAGGCAAGACTATTTACAGCAAATGTCCAGCCACATTCAATTGACAGCAATTTCCTGACATTATGGTATAAGTTAAAGAGGGATAAGAACAGCTTTTTAAGGGGAACTCACACAGAGTTATGGCTGAAACTTGCACAGGTGTGCTCAAGAAAGGTGGGGAAGATAGTGCCACCAAAATAAACCAAAGGAGTAATTTTTATGGCAGAACAGATTAATGAAGTTCTGCAGGACTGAGCTGTTTCAAGTCTAAGGATGAAAACCAAAATTTGTAAATGGAAGAAAACAGGAATAGCAAAATCTGAATAGGAAGTTAGGTAGTTTACCTAAAATCTTCTGGATGCAGTGAAACAGTACCAAAGTCCATGTCAATTCCAACTTACTATAATTTAAATAGCAAAGTCATACGTAAACATGTAAAGTACCTGAAATATGCTCTCCAGAACAGCAATCTGTGGTGACAGACAAACTTTCCATAATCATTCCTCCCACCAGATGACATTCCAGAAAGCAATGTCTGTGTACAGGGAGGCCAGGTTTGAGGTGTTTTGATTCCAGCCTGCACCCTGTGTGTGACCATCACAACTATTCACTGCCTGAAACACGGGCAGGCACAGCTCCTGCTCTCAGCCATCAGAGACCAGGCACAGACTGAGGTGGTTCTGGACAAGGCCATTCCTTCCCTCTCCTACTCTGCCTGAGGCTGGCCAGTCAGTACTGGCACCCTTTCTCATCTTCATGCCAGGAACAGGGGCCTTGGGAGGAATAACCAAACCTTTCCAAGGACTCCATTTGGTTTGCAAGGCAGCAGCTGCACTGCTCTGCTCATCCCAGAGTGCTAGATGGCACTGCTGAAGGGGCTGGCAACAGACCTGACACCCCCAGCTGGGCCCTGCTGCTTTCACCAGGTTACTCACTAGCTGAAGTCTCTTCAGAGCCCGGCTCAAAGAAGGTTACTTTTCTTCCATCCCCTGGTTTCTTCACTGGGGTCTTAAAAATAAAAGAAAAATAACTCAAACACACAATATCCCTTTTAAACTTTTTTTTCCCCAAATTCTAAAGTTTTCAAGATGCAGGTGATCTGATCAGCCAAAATTTTACTGAAAAAGTTATTATTCTAAAACATCAATAACTACATTGCTATCAAAAAAACAGAAGTTCAGTGATTCTTATTCACTGAAGGCCTAAAACTACCACATCTCAGAGAAGTGGTAGTTTAGGAACACAGCTCCTCAGAACCAGATACCAGAATAAAGCCAGTTTAACTGCCATTAAGGGGAGCACACCAGACACCAATGAGCACATGCATGAAAAGGAGAAAAGCAACCCTGGATTTGCTGTTTGAGCTCCCTGGTAGCATCTGCTGAATCACCAGCAGAACACAGAAGGCTCCTTCCCTCAGAGAGACCTGGAACAAACTTTTCACTGCAACTGTGACAAGGCTGTGTAAAACCATTGCTAGCAGAGGACTGTAACCTACAGGTCTGCAAGCTTCTAAGACCAACACATCGATTATCACAGGTTCTGAGGCATTTCATAAAGCATGAATACATTAATTTATCCGTCTTATGAGACTCTCATTTACCTGAAAACCCAAATGCTTAATGTATCCAAAACACTGGATATTTAATATTTTTTCAGAGAGCAGTGCCCTCAATACAATTGTTTTCGAGTAGGGCAGAGAGAATGAACTACCTATCCTGTTACTGCCTTGCAAAGCTGCTTCTGTTCAGCTCAGGCTTTGCTGCAGCATTAACAAGCTGCTGCTTCCTCAAGACTCACCTTCTCTTCTGTCTTTAATGCTGGTTTTGGAGGCTGAGGTTGAGGGACTTTGAAACCTAAAATTTCCAACATATTTTCCGCTGCATGGCGTTTAGCAACCTTTTTGTTCGTGCCCATTCCTTCAGCTGTGTGTACACCAACTTTCACCTGGACAGAAGAGGAAGAAAATTCAATTCTTAAGCAGTAGTATTGGGATTCCCTTATTAGTGATCTGTGTCTCCAGCATGCCATGAGTCACAAAATAGTTCAAGTGATCATTGTTCTGAGCAAGCTGTCATTTATTATCAATAATCATTGGCCTTCAAGCACAAAAAACCCAAACAGAAGGCACACAAAGAATTGTATTTCATCATCTCACCTTGGGAACACAAGTTAGTGTTAATAAATCCTACATTACAAAATACAAGCAGCTTACTACCTCTAAGCAGAGTATCAATACTCCTGTTAATTAAAACATTAGGTACTTACAACATAGATTACTGGTGCCCTGTGCAATTTTTTTTTTTTATTTTCTTGAACCTTTATCTTCTGTGAATGCAGCCCATTAGATATTTTGTTAAATCATGTCATGGAAATCTGTTAAGCCTGTATATCATCCTGACAACCTGACTGCCACAAGAAAAAAAAAAAATGAGGCGCCAGCCACAGCTCCAGCTGTGTGCCATGGTCACAGCCACAGCTCCAGCTGTGTGCCACGGTCACAGCCACAGCTCCACTGTGTGCCAGGGTCACAGCCACAGCTCCAGCTGTGTGCCACTGTCACAGCCACAGCTCCACTGTGTGCCACTGTCACAGGGTCACAGCCACAGCTCCAGCTGTGTGCCACTGTCACAGCCACAGCTCCAGCTGTGTGCCACGGTCACAGCCACACCTCCAGCTGTGTGCCACTGTCACAGCCACAGCTCCAGCTGTGTGCCACTGTCACAGCCACAGCTCCACTGTGTGCCACTGTCACAGCCACACCTCCAGCTGTGTGCCACTGTCACAGCCACACCTCCAGCTGTGTGCCACGGTCACAGGGTCACAGCCACAGCTCCACTGTGTGCCAGGGTCACAGCCACAGCTCCAGCTGTGTGCCAGGGTCACAGCCACAGCTCCAGCTGTGTGCCACGGTCACAGGGTCACAGCCACAGCTCCAGCTGTGTGCCACGGTCACAGGGTCACAGCCACAGCTCCACTGTGTGCCATCACACCCACCTGCATGACGAACTCCCTGCGCCTGGGCAGCCCACGTTCTGTGATGAGCATGTACTCGGGCTCCTTCTCCTTCTTGGCCTGCTGTATCTGGGCAAGTCTGCTAATGGGATTCATTCCTTGACCGTATTCTGGACTTGTTTGCAGCTATGTAGAACAGTGTTTAGGAAATAAGCCAAACTTTATGAATATTCGGTTTAACAGACAGAATGCAGCATGCCTCTGAATTAACTCATCTCTAGATTTTAAAAATACTGAAATAAAAGTTGCTTAATGAAACACTGTCACAGCCAAAGAGAAATACTGAATTTATTTGGCTCCACTGTCACACTTGACCACATGTAACCTACCCTGCTAATAGCTTTACAAATTCTAATCCTGCTATATTAGGAGGGACAAGCTTGCAGGAGAATTTGTACAAGCAAAACCTGAAGCTGTAAAGTCTGAGGCTTGAAAGTCAGAGCTTGATTTTTATGTGCTGCTCTTTCCTTTATAAGGTTTCTCTTTCATCCTGAATTTACTGATAACTGCTACAAAAGTGGTGTCAGACCCCCATTAGAGTGGGAGCAAAGTACCAGCTCATTTGTTGCACCAGAGGGCTGGTAAAGGCTGAGCAGCTGAAGAGTGTTTTAAACCGACTCAGAAAAGCCTCTCTGATGATTATTTGCACAGTAAAATTTCCAATCTTTTCCCCCTTACCTTCACTATTGATTTTGTTTTCTTTTTGATTCGTGGCTTCATTTTCTCAACTGTAGGAAGGGGTGGCAATTTTTTAAGTTCTTCTAGGACTGCTATTGCAGCATTTTTCTTTGAGATCTTCTTGCTCTTTCCTTCACCTTCACCCATAAATTCTCCAACTGATACCTTGGTTACAAAACTCTTCATATGGGGAGGACCACTTTCCTTGGTCACCTGTTTCAGAGGGAAAAACTGAGTGAAAGCGTGATAAACACTTATTAAAAATGGCAGGGCACATTGTTTATAGCAAACTTCTCTCAAGAACTAAGGATAAAGAGATTTCAGATTCTCATACAATCCAAAAAGTAAAACATATTCTAATAACATATTCCCACCCAACTAAGCATATATTTTTAAAAGATCAGATGCAGCAAGCAGTAAACAGTATTTACACAAGTCATTAACCCATCCTATTTAATTTACTTATTTACTGTTTCAGTATAAAAGTAGGACTGTTCTATTTCACCAGTGTGTACTTCCCCACAGTTAACAGCACCTCATTAAATATATCATGGTACAGCAATAAAACATTACAGAGAAAGCAACTCTTTAGGATCTAGCATTTTAGTCCAGAAATTCTGATTTCTGAACTGTGAAGTTCTGAAGAAACTAGAAGACATCTAAGAGACAGCTGCCCACTACAGATTTAGGCTTTTAACTCCATTCAAAACACATCATACTCCAAAATATCCATAAAGTCAAGAAATAAGAATTAATTTTAAGAGCTTCCACCCACAATTGGCTTTGTGTATTTTTACCAGTGATACTCAGGCTAATCTGCAATAATTGAAAGTTTCATGCAAAATTTCATAGAACAGTTTCAGAAGCAATTTAGTTACACACAATGGCATTTTCTTACTATAATAATTGAGATGGTTGGATTAAATGTTACTTTGCCAGCTCAGAAAAGCAGCATGATAAATTAATATTTTAGTGAAACAGAGATGCTCCTGTGGAAGCTCCTAATTTAAGATAACTGAAATGATCAAGAGGGGCAAAGAGGCAGCAAGCAGCCAGGCCAAAGGGAAAGGAAAGTCAGGCGCACATGAGGTCACCTCATGGCAAGAAAAGAAACCTACTTGTGAGATTCTGCACTCATGGGTAGTCCAGATCAGTGCTTAATTAAGCAAATACTTCCATATGTGTCTTTCAGAGTGAGCTCTACTCTTTTGCCTCAACTCTGCACTTCCATGTTCTAATCATTAATTCAGGGTTGGGCTTTGGCTCTTCACTGTAATAAGCTTTTCTTAAAAAGCTTGGAAAAAAGATTGCACAGACAACCACAGTGTAGCTGTTCACTCCATGTGATTGTTTCAGGGCATGAATTTGTGAACAGGTGAATTTTTCCTTTTTCTTCCCTTTACCATAAAAACTCCAAGACAATCAGGGTGACTGTCAAAGGTTAAAGTGTATTCACAACTAACAAGACATGTTAAAAGTCAGTTGTTTGGGTTATCTAGGAGAGACTCAACTTAATGCATACCCTTAATAGTCTAATAAAAACAAATCTAGAGCTTGTAAAGTAAACATACCTCAAAATTCACAGGCAAGTTCCTTTTAAGTGCAATCTCAAAAACTTGGCTTATTTCAGATTTATTGAGATTTTCATCATCTGGTTCTTTTCCGTTAACCTAAAAGAAGCATACTCTATTTAAAATAAAGATCCTATTAAATTGAATTTTATCCATTCAACCACTTTACTGAACTCTCCAAATTTTAAATACTCTAACCTTTACTGTCATGTTACATGAATGTGGAGAAAAGCAGCCCACATACTACAGAACTGAATCTTAAAAAGCTCATTAAGTTCTATGTGCAAAAGCTTTCAAACCTTCATATTTTCATGTGCTCATTACAAGAAAGAACAAATGGAATAAGGGCCAATAGGTTTAAAAATGTGTTTATAGAAAATGAAATTGAAGTGCTAAATGCACTGATTTCCAAATGGAAGTACCTTTATGAAATACAATTTTCATATACTGATTGGACATTTGCACCAAAAGCACTAAGACAGGATCAGGTAAGAGAAAGGGCAGGAAAAATAAAGACTCTGAGAGTGGGACCAACGTGAATGAGGGACGGCTGACAAGCCCCTGGCACAGTCGTGTCTTTTCACATGCTCCCTTGTAAGTGCCTCATCTACAGCTTTGCTTTCTCATGTCAAGAGCATCCTATCAGGAACTTGCCCTAAATCAAATGCTGACCATCTCTGAGAACTCAAACCTGCTGAGACAACACTGCCAGTCAAGCTTTCCTACAGGCATGTCTACATATTTCCAGTAAAACTCTGACTGGGATTCCAAAAGTGTCTTCACTGATGCTGGCACCAATGTGAGCCAATGCATGTCAACAGCAACAGAGAAATTTTAGGTGTCCAGTAGTGATATTGGAAAGATTATGATAAAGATGAACAATATCACTGATTATATCATGCCACAATACTAGTTATGCAACCAGGTAATAAAAATGATTTAAGTATCTTATTGGAGCAGCATCAGGGGAGCTGAGCTAGAGAGCTTTCATAGATTAAAACTTGTTGGATGGCAGCAAGCATCCCCCATGTCTTCTACTAACAGGTTAGTTTAAAACACAAAGGATTTTTTTATCCCACCAGTTAAGACAGGCTTTTCCTATCTCAGATAAAAAAGTTGACAAAATTAATCTCAAGTTTTCACTCCTCCCACTGTCCCATCAGACTTCGCACTGTTCTCCTGGGCTGCCCCCGTCCACCAGGCTGGAGTCTGGGCCCAGCCCTGGCCCTGTGGTGCTGTGGCAGGGCAGGGCAGCTCCTGGTGGGGCTGTCCCAGAGCTCTGCTCTGCTCCACACCGAGAAACCCGGTCCAGTACAGCCCCCTAAGGTCTCCAGCATCGTCTGCCAAACACCGGCGCCAAGCTCCAAAGGATCAGCAGCACATTCCCGGAGGAGCATGTGAACTCCTAGCGCACAGCCAGAAACGGCTGTCCCTGCCCTCACTCACCAACACTGCCACAGCTACTTTGATTACAAGCACTTTTCTTCTCCTTGTAATTTCAGACAGATTCTAGAGTTTCAAATTCCTATGCTTTTCTTTGTGAGGATGACTATGACTTCTCTTTATTGGATTAAATTTTCCCACTTAATATCATCTCAAGAGAATATAAATAAATAGAATGGAATTATCTGCTCTATTGCAATGTATGTGCATTCCACATCTGTGTGCACAGTGCAAAATGAAGGCTCTTTTCCTCAATACCTTTATCTAAAAAGAGTGAATTATTAGCAAAATAACCCTTAACAGAATACAATTATTTTACTGATTGACTCTACTTGAGTTCTGGATCAGTTTACTTTATAAATCAAAAATAATCATACACACTCTCTCTCTCCCTTTCCCTGCACACTTCAAGGCAGATGATGCATGAGCAAATGCTGAACACCAAGGAGCTGCTGCCCAGCACTGCAGTGACTAACCACAGCCATCACTCTGAGCCTGTCCTTCCACATTAAGGGTATAAAGAGCAGCTGATATTTACCAAGTGAGCTGGCAACAAACACAGAAGCAAATTTTGAGGCAAAATTAGAATTCCTGCCTAAGAATCGTGCTAGGAAGCCCAGCTCTCCATGTTTCCTAAGCTTTAAGTCAATGTTTTATCATCTGTCTTTGAACATGCCCAGTAACCCACCTGCTCCTTCAGCAGCACATCCAACCCCAGCCACCCCGAAGGTCCCTGTGAGCTCTCCCACCACAGCCCCCCTCAATGCTCCAACACTCAGCTCAGCTCTTAGGCAGGGCTTGGTCCAGCCAAGAGACAATATTATTCCATGTTTTTCATGCCACTTGCTCCTAGATTTGCACCTGAAAAGGTGTGGGAAATGGTCCTTCTTTCCCTTAAAGTCTAATCATTTTACTCAATGATTTCTTCTTAGACTCACAGAACCATTTAGCTTGGAAAAGATCTTTAAGATCACTGCGCCCAACTGTTATTATGCACCAAATATTTTCCAACTTAAAAAAACAAGAGTAAAATTCCATAAAAACAAAAACTTGTAAAAAATCCCCCCAAATAATAAAAACATGTACAAAATTACTCCCCCTTAAAACACATGAGTTCAAACATCAGAGTATTTTTTACATAAGAATACACTCAAATGGGATACACCAAAATAACTACATTTAAAAAAAATCACTGGCAATATCAAATGACTGTTAGGAAGTATCAGGATTTTGTCTGCTTCTGAAATCTTCATTTGCCTCAGTTGTATACAGGCATTTTTAACAGCACCTCTCATGACCTCACACTCTTGTATCCTTTCCGGCCCTTGCCTCACTGGATGCAGGAATGAACAGGATTCACTCAGCACCACAACCATCCTTATTCTACCTTCCTCTTGGCTATGGTGAAATGCTGCTACAGAAACAATTCCCTCAGACACTCCTAAAACTACAACACTTGAAAGCCTCAAATATCAATGAATTTAAGTACCAAACTTTAAATGAAAACTTGATTATCCAAGTACTTGCTATAAACCAGCACACCATGTTCCAAGTCTCACTCTCCTTTCTCTAAGCTGTATTTCCTACTGTTCTTCTACAGACAAGTCAAATTTAAATTGAAAAATAAAATGACAAATGCAGTTTTCTCAAGGTCAAGACACCATTCAGGTCCTGTTTTATTAATAAAATAATCCTCCCTTCTTGCAGTCTCTTGCCTCATTTACTTCCTCTGCCTCTGGATTTACACCCCTCACACAGAATGAGACATCCTACAACAACTGCAGTTTGTTCTCAAGACCTCACGCTATCCAACTCCACAATTCTCTATACTTTCATAAAGTGACCTGTACTGAAGCATTCCTAGAAGAGTGAACAGAGAATAATTCAGTGACATGTGAGCCCTGCAGAGCTGCTCTCCCTGGGTCTGTGCTCCCTGAGGGGGAAAAGGGCCCACGAGAGCAGCTCATCTGTTACAAGGGTGAGCATAAAAAGGGGATGTTCTGCACCACTGTCACAGATCAATATTCCAGAATTTGGGGTTCCCAGAACTGAAGGGGAACATCCTGCTCTGCTTTGGCCTCTCCTGCATGATGACCAGCTGGCCCCTGCCTACACTGTGCCAGCCACCAGTTCAGATTTCAGGGCAGGGCTCAGCCCAAGCCCCAGCTCCTGTTCCCAGCATCATGCTCTTTTCCCTCCATCTTTCAGTCTGCATTCCCCCAGGAGAGCTTTCTCTTACCTGAAGCACCTCCATCAGTGCCTCCCAAGCCTCTGCCCTGAACTGTCAGGTCCAGTGCTTTTGCCCAGTCGCCTGGGCAATGCTCACTCCCACACACACCAAGTTTTAACTCAATGTCCCTTGGATTCATGTTTCTTCAAGCCTCTTGCCCTGCCATTCCTGGTAGTTCTCAGTGATTTTTTTTCTCAGTCTGAGACCCCTTGTTACCTTCTCCTCCAATTCTTCATTTCCCTTCTTTCTCAGCACACAGCCAGACTCCATATCCAGCAAGCTCTCACACTCCCCAGATTGCAAGTTACAGTTCTGTCCTTGCCCAAAGCAGCCAACACACACGACATGGTGCAGGCTCCCAGCCAGCCCAGCAGCAACTCCTGTGCTCACCGTGAGACCTTCTGCCTAAAGCCACTCAACAAAAAAGCACGAGAAACACAATAATGGTATTGAATGGAAAGTGCTGGGCAGCCGTAAGTATATGAAGGGATAAAAATTGACTTCTTATATTCCTATCAAATGTGTGTTTGAGTCTACTATTTCTATGCATTTCCTGCTCTTCTAGAACTTCAGTGGTACTTTCCAAAATCATGCAGGAATTTGTCATAGGAAGTAAATCCATGCCTGAGTTTTATGTTGCCCATTTATGCACTTCTTCAGAAGTTTGTGTATGATCTGTACCTGGTAAGATATTAATTCCTATCTATGCTTCCAGTGCTCATATCTGACAGAGGTCTACAGCATTGCTGTGGAAAAATATGACAGTAAAAAAATTAACATAACTTCATCGGGGAAAATGGTAGTTCCATAGAAATTTATGCTTTTACATCAAAGTGTTTCTATTGACACAAGTAAGTCACCACTGCTACACAGAATTAGATTTCCCAACTGTCTCCTCAACAAGGAAAAAAATATCCCAGTTTATTCTAGCAATTTATGCTTACAACACTTAAGATTAATTCCCACCTCTGGTTTCTCAGGCAAGGGCTCATTCTGCAGAACTTTCAGAGCTTTAGCAGCTGCATCATGCTTAGCAGCTTGTCTTGTTCTTCCCTTCCCATGAAACTGCTGCCCTCCAATTGAAAGCTCCACTTGATAAAGTAAAGGCCCAACAGGAAATGGGTAAAAGTACCTGCAAAGAGAGCGGGGAATAAGCAAATGACTTGCCCTACAAAGCAAACAGACACCTAAGTCAGATGTGGGTCAATCTCTTGGATATCAGTAACCACACCAGCCCTGAAGCACTAGTTTTAAAAAACTAAATTTTGATTTGGAGTCTAAAAGAATTTAGTGAGCAACCTTTGAAATAAATATTGACATTCCTTGCTTTACAACAAGAACACATTTCTGACCAAGTGCTACACCAAGAGAACATGACCGCACTTCTACGGACTTCGCAATCTAGGAAGTTTTGAATTTTAAGTTCCTACACCTACATAAAATTCTTTAAACTGCAACTTTAATTTAAATAGTTTCAGAAGAAGCAGCATCAATCTGTTTTCTTCACTTTTGCTTTTACACAGAAAGGAAATGCAAGAAATATTTACCTAATACTTAGCTATCTATATATTTAGCTACTTGCTCCATGAAGCTGGCTGTACCTGAATACTCTCAAAAACACTTCAACTTTCAGTCCAGCTGCCTTGCCCCACCCCAAAGAAATAAAGCAGTGGAAATAAGGCAAGTTAGAGATACTGGTGGGTGGAGTTCTCCAAAGCTGCTGCCTCAGGAGGGAGCGTCCCTGGCAGGGGACACGGGCAGCGCCCAGAGGCAGCAGCGAGGCCGGGGTGCTCGGGGGCTGCACCCGAGCCAACACCTACCGTGGGGGGTAGGTGCCACCTCGCATGGTGTAGCTGTAGGTGGATCTCATCCCCGTGTAAGGGTCGATGGGTTTGTACATGGGCTTCTTCCCCAACTTCATGCAAAGGGCATTCAACTCCACTGTGGGGGTTACACTGTCTACAGAAAAAGGAATAGAAAGGGTTGTCCACCTGTCACAAGGAACTGAGACAACTTAAACTCTTATTGCTAGCTCACAGCAGGGAAAAATGAGCTCAACTTTTGCCACATGCAGCATCTTAAATGACTGAATTCCAAACAGAACTGCTAATGAACAAAAAGAGAATAAGTCTATATGATGCACATGAAAGTGGCCTCGTAGAGTTGTGAGAAATCCTGTTACAAAAAAGTGAATTTGCTGGGAGCTTTTATTGGATGTGTTTTGGAGGGTTCTATCATTTAGCTTTTAATTTCTGAAGCTGCTAATTTACCTATGCTTACAGTATATCTAACAAAGTGCAGAAGAAGAATTTTCTGCAGTGAAGAAATTTCTCCAAATACACTTTTAAGTTACCAGACATGCTACATCCCTTCTGTGTCTCCTGCTTACTGCAAATGATCAAACATTTCTCTGTCCTCAGTGACCTAGAGGGGTTTCTATGACTCTTCATTTTCAAATTGCAACTGGCTTTGTCAAAAGGCAGGTAAATTGCTACTGAGGGCTAAAACATTTCTCTCTGGTATTGTGGGCATGAAGAACTGACTCCTAGTCAATTCTGACTGGAGAAAGAACACTCAGTAAGTGTCATTTTTCTACCACAAGTCTCACTGGCTCAGAAATCAGCTGTAATCCAGTACAAGAGGTCTGGTGTAAAATAATTGCCAAAAGAAAATGACCTACGGAACAGATGCACAGACAAAATAAGTACTTGCTAGCTGACAATTGCCATTGTTAAACAGGCAGAATCACAGTTTTAATTCATCTTTATACAACTTCAATACATACCAAAAGCAGAAAGGTGTATTCTCTCTATGTATGATTATTTTAAATCAGTTTGTTGTGGCATATACCTGGATTCTTGCCTTCACTCCGAGATGGACGAGCCGTAGGTTTAGGGAATTTTGTCCCTTCCAAAGCTTTGGCGGCTGCTGCATGTTGCGCTTTTTTAATACTAGTTCCTTCAGCTTCCCAATGCTGGTCCCCAAGAGTCAGCTGCACTGTAAACACCTCAAAACCACAAACAGGTATTTTGTAAAAGGCTTCTTCAGAATTTATGTAGTTTATCAGACTCTCTTATAGAAAACAATGAGTCTTTCAGTGATGCACAAGTTGAGAATACAGTAATCCATAACTCCCATGTCATCCCCAGACTTCCATCACTTTGGACATCAACAGGATTTTCCTGATTACTGAACTAAGAATTTCACAACAATTGTAGCTGGCAAGTACCCTGCATGAGATCTGACAGAATAAACACTCAAAGCAGCGTAGGGAGAGGTGACAGCCCCAGGAGAGCTGCTGTGCCCATGTCACTGAACAGCAGACTGGAAACTCACCCTTCTCTGTAACACTTAACTCCATTCTGGCTTTAATCCTCTAAAAGGTTTATTTAAGACATTTTTCATCAGTTTGAACAAAGCTAAGTTCACAATGTACCATAAAAGCTTCTACATGCCCACAGATCAATGAAACACAATTGTACAGATGTTCTGAATGTTATTCCAATACTTTTTGTAAATGTCAACTCCTTCACACCTTGAAGCTCATGAGACATTTTTTGGACCTCAACTTTTTACTTCCCAGGTACCAGCTTCACACTTCCCTACCACTGATTCTGTGGGGGGCTTCCCTTTCCTCTCCACTGCTCTGGATTATCTTGCACCAAAATCCCACACATTGCCTTCCCGCTCCTGAAGGTGAAGGAGAGGAGCAGCAGCAGTAAGAAACTGGTATGAACATTTACCTTAGAATGAGCTGGACCTTGCTCACTCAGAAGCTTATACTCGGGCTGAATCTTGTTGAAACGGGCTAATTCATTCACAAGACACATGGGGGTTTTCTCTTTGGGGTTTGCCATGTTTGAAGGAGCTGAAAGGTTACGTAATATCTGATAAATGAACTGATAACTGTGAACTTTACTACAAATTTTAATTAAAAAAAGAAATCTCAGTGGCTTAGCATCTAGTTGTCTGCAATGCTAGAATAGACAGCTTTGCTCACTGGCCAAAACTGGTAACAATCTATTGAACTTTGGGTTTTCCTAGCAATGCTCATGCCTAAAAAGCACCATCATTAAATTCACGGTTCTAACACAAGCCTGAAGCATGAAGCTAGAAGACTCCTGCAAACAGCTCACATCTCATCTAGTATGTGTCAAGGAACAAATCTTCCAAGTCTTCCTCATTATCCCTTGCTTTGAATAATTTCAAAAACTCCGTTAATTTTATTTCTTGTCTCCTATTTTTCCCCAATTAGCTATTTTTATTACCTTTTATTTGTTCTGTTGCATTTTGATAGCATAATATATTTATCATTAAACTGGTCATAAAAGAACTAAAGATAACAGAATTAAACAAACTATTTCAAACAACATTTTTTCATATTTAAAACACACTACTGGTAGAAAAGACTGATAGTAATGTTTCAAAAATTTAATACAACTTAAATATTCTTCACTATTACAAACATATCAATTAATTGCTGGAACTTTATGTAAAAGTATGCTCCTACCTGTCTCCAACAGATTTCATTCCATAGGGAACTACTGCAGTTGGATAAATATTACTTTAAATTACATGTAGGTGCAAGACATCAGGAACACATCATGCCAAACCATAAGCATTAAAAAGATATAGTTACTGACCCTCTATCTTACCTGCAGCTGCATTGGTGGATGTAACTGAAGCAGAGGGCAAAGCAGAGTTCTGGATAGGTCTGCCTGCATTTTCAGAGGGCAAAGAACTGGTAGTAGAAGGAATACTCAAAGGCTGTGAAAGAGATGGGTTTTTATTCAGTATTTGGCTCCCTGCAAGGGCAGCAGAAGGATTCTGAATCTGAACTTGAGACATGTTCACTTCCAACCAGAGCAGATTACTGTAGGCAAACAGCTTTGAACGCAGACAAACTCCAATTTTGGAAGCCAAATTGCTGACCTAAAATGTAAAGATGAAAAATAGATTATACTAAATATTTAGCATTCTCTAACAACCTACTGAAATAATTCCTCCATCAGTGAAAAGGGAAAAAGTGTTCAACCAAGCAGTCATTGTTCCCACTTTGTCCAGTTAGTCAGCTCACACATCAGTTTGCACAGCACAGTTCCAGCCGTACGCCCCATCGTGTTTCACACTTCTTTCATTCACAGAAGAGTAGTACAGAAGCTTTGTTTATGCCTGTTCATTACTGTCCATCTCCTTTCCCCACAAGTGAATCCACTTAGGAAGCAAATCCTGTTACTTACACCCAGAGCCACTGGTTATACACGGAACAAAGAGCAACTTCCACGGACAAGTTACATTTCATGCATTCTACCACTTGAAGTTAAACTTTTTCACTTGGAGGGCAAGAAATAAATGCAGCCTTTATGAAAAAACTATCTAGAGAATACATCCTTTATTATTATATCATAGAGTTTCAAGATCATCAAGAATGCCAAGCTGCTGATGAGGGGGAAAAGCTGGAGTCCAGCAGGAAATGCTGAAGCAGCTCTGGCTGGGAAAAGCAGGTGTGTAAGAGTTCACAAACTGTATCAGCTACATGTATCCTGAAGGCTAATTCGATTTAAGCCAGGGCCTCAGTCACAGTTCAAGCATCACTTCAGAGTCACTTGGCTCTGCAGCACTATAAGCAAGTGTAGGAAGTGCTCATGGGCACCTATGCCATTGAAACCCCCTGGGAGCGCAGCGGTGCCCCAGCCCGTGTGCAGTGCTGTGACAGATCTTCCCTGTGCTGACAAATTAGTATTAGATTTCTCTACCACATGGACACAAAATTATCTTCATGTTCAGCCAGTGGAACCTAAATAGACACAAACAGGTCAGCTGTCCATATCCACTTACAAGCCACGTATCAATTTATTTATTAAAAATACATTTTACAGCCAAGTAAATCCATTTTACACACCAAGGCACTCAAGCATGCACACACACATCAGTCACCTACAGATCTGATTAGGGCAGCAAACAAAGGTTTATTCTTTCCTAACTCCTAGGCGAAAAGGAGAAATCAGTGCCCTAGCTACCACCAGGGGGCTATTAGCAGCAACCCAACTCCACTAGTGCCCTGTGAGCTTCAAATTCTGAACCTGTGAATGGATTTCCAAATGTGAGAGGAGCAGCAATGAGTCAGAGGGAAGTTTTTAGCTAGTTACTGACAAAACAAGCCTAAAAGGAGAACCTAGATTAATACATTCATGGACAGAAAGATTTAATTATCTATTAAATAAGAGGTAAGAAAGTACTGGGAAACAACAGATACACCACCAAATCTACCATCTGGAGTATTTTTACTTCGGAAAAAAACATCATAAACATGTCAGACTTATCATACTACCACCTGGATAACTTTGTTTTTACTAGAGAGCAAAAACAGTTCAGGTCTCATTAGTCCAGTAGAGACGTATGCAGATTATACTCATAACAAATCCTATATCTGACTACTGAATTTGCAGCAGTTACACATGGGGTGCATTGAAACCGTGAGAGTGCCATTAGAGAATCTCTCTAAAGGACACCTAAGAAACTGTAAGACAAAGAAGAAAAGTATTTAGAAAAAGACTCCAGGGCAATAACTTTACAATCACTATATTTCTTTCCCAAGAGGATCACTAGAATCACTGAAAATTTTCAGACATAACACAACAATAGTAATTGCCTGGCAAAGACTATACCAAAGTCTTGCAGACAAAGAAACGCAATGAAATCTTGCAATGAGAAAAGCAAACACTCACGCTCCTTTCCTGCTGAAATGCAATGTCTTTCTAAGGAACTGAAGTTACAGTTTTCAGCCACCCGTTTTAAGAGGACAACAGCAAAAGTTATTTTGATGTCAGAAACATCAGTATGTCTGAAATCATGCTGGAAAGGAAGCCTGATATTGTTTTCAGAACACTTGTACAAGCAGTTTGCTCTCACAGCAAGGCCTAGCTTTGCCATGGCAGCCGCGGCGCGGTGTGAGGGAGCCGGCGAGTGCCCGGGACGGAGCAGAGCGGTGCTGAGGGCAGCGAGGAGCAGGGCAGTGCTGAGGGCAGGGAGGAGCAGAGCAGAGCGGTGCTGAGGGCAGGGAGGAGCAGAGCAGAGCGGTGCTGAGGGCAGGGAGGAGCAGGGCAGAGCTGAGGGCAGGGAGGAGCAGAGCGGTGCTGAGGGCAGCGAGGAGCAGGGCAGGGCGGTGCTGAGGGCAGCGAGGAGCAGAGCGGTGCTGAGGGCAGCGAGGAGCAGGGCAGTGCTGAGGGCAGCGAGGAGCAGAGCGGTGCTGAGGGCAGCGAGGAGCAGGGCAGAGCTGAGGGCAGGGAGGAGCAGGGCGGTGCTGAGGGCAGCGAGGAGCAGAGCGGTGCTGAGGGCAGCGAGGAGCAGGGCAGTGCTGAGGGCAGCGAGGAGCAGAGCGGTGCTGAGGGCAGCGAGGAGCAGGGCAGAACCCTGGCTCTCTGCCCGGCCCAGGAGCTCCCAGCAGCTCTCCCCAGCACAGACACCGCTGGCGACTCCAGGCACATCTCACACCTGAGACGAGCACCTTCCAAAAACAGCCTGACAGAACAAACTGCAATTTGTGCTGGCATTCACAGCTACCTGTGCAGGTGACAGTGCTTTAGTTCATTTGTGGGAAGTATTTCATTCAGGTAAAAGAACTCACTGTCCATCACTGCACATTTAACTATAAGTTATTTGGGGATTCCCAAAGGGTTTACAGTGCTTTTACAAACAAATATGCTCTTTACCCTATAACAGGCTAAAATTCTAACTATCCAAGAAAAAAGCACCATAATTGAGAAAGTTGAAACTAACAAGTCATAAAGGCTGTTTCAGTGGACAGAGGAACAACGATGCCAGAATTTCAGAGCATTTTTCCATGTAAATCAGAGGTTAGATACTTCAAACTTTTCAAGACTTGCACCTCCTGGTGCAAGTGATCCCTACTCAATACTCAAGGCATTGCTAGAACTAAAGCCCACTCAGATATCCAAGATATCCAAATGTCTTTCTTGTTCGAAAGAACAAATGTTTTACTCACACAACCCGAGCCAGCAGCTAATTACAGAACTGCTCCTTTCCCACAGTTCCTTTTCGCTGCCTCGTACAAGAGGTTTGCAGGGTCACCACAACAGCGTTGCTCTAGAAGGCGATCCCCGCCCCGGGTGGCTTCCCTCAAACAACTCAGCCACCTGCGGGCAATGCTGAACTTCATGGATCTCCAGGTGACAGAGGACTGCTCAGCACCTGCTTTCAGATTTTTATTTTCTTTTGGTGGATCAATGCCTAGAACATTCCCAGAAATTTTGAACACATTAAAACGCAAAGTTCAGGTGTCACTAGGGGTAACCAAAGAAATGAACCAATATGTGAGCATGGTCAGTCCACTCAGCCAAAAATAAATTAAGATCTTCATATGTAGAAGAATGTAGCATTTTTAGATTAAAGTTTTCTTGGGGACTTTTTGTGTTATAATTCACACGGGAGTTGCAAGTAGAAGACAGAGGACCAAACAAAAATCAAACACTTCCTATGGATAATCATATTTTACCACAACTTCTCATTTTTTAATATGATGCAAATAGAAAGGTAAGAAACTTTAATGTTTTAAGTAAGTTTCCAGTACCTTTAGGAGATCCAGAAAGTGAAGATTTGTGTTTAGTTCTAAATAGGATATTTATGATGGAGAATGCCTAAAAGAAAAAACAGAGTTAGCATTTTGCTTCCTAAAGGCACAAAAATATCTTGTCTGGAGAATCTCTCACCCTGCACTGAGTTTGCCTCATCTATTTGATCACGAGGACTTGTATGACCCTTCCATTACCACTGACAAACTGCTCAACTCAGCTGCTTTTCCAAGAAGAATTTCCAACCTGATCCAAGAATCTTCCTTGCTCTTTTCCCTGCCCCAAGTGATGTTTCTCACCCAAGCACTGGAATCTCACAATAGTGCTATTTGCAGAATTACAGGAGTCACTTATCAATTTTCCTTCTGTAGTGAGGTTTTCTTTCTGTAATGAAGTTCTTCCTAAGAGCCCTAGAGATCAGCTCCCAAAATTAGACTTAGACCTTCATTCACAAAGCCAAACCAAAAGCAAGCCACAAACTGAGATACTCTGGTAGTTACAAATCACAGAAAATGATAAAAATTCTACCTTTTGACTACATTTCCCATCTAGAGATTTCACTCACAAATAGGCTAAAACCATTTCAGAACAAAATTATCTCAGTGCTGCATATGAAACCTGTCACTGCATGGACTGCTCTAAATGGAAATCAAAACCTATTTTATTCTGCTTACAAATATAGCACAAAGTGTTTAATCCTTCTTTTCCATGCCTAAGCCAACTGCGTGCAGATGCCAGCAACATCATTCCCAGCAACAAAATGGGGGAGAGCCCAATCTTGATCCGGGTTAGAAGTGGACAGAGCTCCTGAATTTACTTCAGACAGGCATTTCAAACTCTTAGGCCGACTCCCAGGACTGTGAGCAGTTCTGCTGCTGGGACCAAGGAGGATGCAGAGCCTGAACCAGGCTGGCAGCACACCTGGTGTTTACCAACAGCAGAGTGAAGAGGGAACACAAGAGGATTACACTCAGCTCAACTCCTCTTCTACAGGGTTTTCTGGAGGCTAAACTAAGCATCTGAAAAACAAGGAAATGCATCATGTTTGCAGGCAGGGTCAAGACCAAGTTGCATAAAGACAAGAGAATTTTCTCCCCCAGCCATTCCTGGTAGCCCTGCCAAGAATGAACCCCTCCACCTCAGCAGAACAAGCCCAAGGGGCTGTGCAGACACTGCCCGCTGGTCACCGTGGCACAGACACCACTGACGGGCACCAGCAGAGTGGAGAAGAGTTACAACCAACAGCACTTCCTAGCACAAGCTGATGCCGCCAGGCTGCTTCAGCAAAAGCCCTCCCCATGCTGAGATGCAGCAGCAAGAACCAGCCCGAGCGAGGGCTGCACTAGTCTTGCTCTGCACTCACACACTGAGCCCTCAGCTGGAGCCCTGCGCCCACTGGGGACCAGGCTCCAGGCAGAAGCAAAGGAGGAAAAGCCCAAAACACTCCCTTCAGAGAAACATAACCTACGGGAAAACTGCTAAAGGACCTGAACTTGTGCGTTCTGAAGAGGAGAGGGCTGGCTGGGGGCTGAGAACCAGCAGCTCACCTATTTGAAAGGATTCTGGAGTGGAAAAGAACAATGCGTTCTTTATGGCTAAAGTGACAGGACGACAGGCAACAGGCTTAAAACGCATCAAGAAAACCATTGCTGGCAGCCACCCTGAAGTGCCCTGCTGTGGCGGCACAGGTGTGTCCTGTCACACCTGTCACACCGTGGGGGCGGCCCGCGGGGCACAGCTGCCTCTGGGGCTGCAGTGCCAGCCCCGCTCACAGCCCCGCGCCCCCGGCCCAGGGACACCGGGCTGGCAGCACAGCAGGCACGGGGTCCCGCCACAGGCTGCCCAGGGAGGCGCCTGCTCCGCAGCCGGGGCGGCCCCGCGGGGCTGCAGCTCCTGACACCCTGCTAGGAACCGGCCGCGCCCCACTCCCACCCTGGGCACACACTGCCCTCTGCTCCACCGGCACCTGAAGCACGACAAATGCCACATACAACCATCAGCTATTCTGAGGCACCAAAAATAAATATCCACAAACTCTAGGAGATTTGTTGAGATACTGTTACCTAAAATACCTTTGAAAAACCCACATTATGGGAGCTTTGTAACATACAGCATAAAATTCTCAAGCTGCTGCAACAGTGTTTAACATCATCTATTTACAACTGCAAAGTCTCACTATAAATTGATAAACAATGACTAAATTTACAGAATTAAGGCTATCTGCACAAAATGTAAAATATTGGCTGAACAATGTTTTCTTCTTAGATAAATCTTCTGCAACATTTCAGCAAGACAGGGTCCTTCCCAAAAGTAACACCGTAGGAAAAAGATGCTGCCCTTTTTGGTAAGGGTACAAAAACTAAATGTTATGCAAAGTAGTCTGGGAGCCAAGATACGAATGATTGATAAGAGAAGAAAAGCTAAAACTTCAAAGTAACAGCTGAATGAAAAGAGGGACCTACCAAACATACACATAAACCAGACAGCTCCAAACAAAGGAAATTGATAAACCAGGAAGTGATATAATCAATAAACGCCTAACTGATACTTCTAGCTCAATTAGTGTTGTGACAAAACAGTCCACGGGTTTTGGCTTTTTCCCCCCGGCAGTAGAACAGGTCACAGAACCCACAGACACTGCTGAGAGCCAGCGTGCCCGGAGCTCCTGCACTGCCCTGGGGCATCTGCAGCACCTCGAGTGAAATAACCAACCCTGGCAAGGAGCCTGGCCAAGGGAGCCAGGAAAAGGGCTTTGGGAATGTTCTTTTCTCTCCAAAATAAAGCTGCTGTTCTTCAGGAAGATCTGAAAGGCACAATGCAATTTCCAGTTTTGCTCTGACTTTGTACAGTCATATCACCTCAAATTTATTTCAACCTATGAATAATTTTGCCACAAAACACATTTTGACTAACTTTACTGATAGTGCAAAAATGATTCATGATATTATGAAAAACTCTGAACAGAGTGGCTGCTTAAAATAACAACATAAAATGGAATTGTTTCTTGCATGCATCCTTTTAGAACAGCTTGGAAATAAGTTTGTGATACAACTTTGGAAAATAGAAAATATAGTAAAAGATTCAGCCCCTGGGCTTTTTACATTCTCATCAAGACGTGACACACCTTGAGTGAATCTCTGTAAGTCAGAACACACATTTGTTGCATGTATGAAATAATCAACAGACAAAGCAGAAATCACTTTATTACAATGCAGCCATAGCTTCATAATCAGAACTCAAATTTTCATGTCCACTAGTATTAAAAAAACAAACTCAAAACATTGCCTCCACTTGGAGCAAGGGAACTGTGCAGTATACTTGCACGTTCTAGTTAGAAGAAACTAGATTTTATAAATTTACCATTCCAAAAGCAGACCCACAGACTTCATTCAGATATTTTAATTCACTGATATATGTGTATATATATGCATATATATACACACACCTAGCCTTCATTGACATTCCAAAGGATGCTCCTCCTAGGTTTGCCCTAAACCTGCTGGAAAAGCAACAACAACAATACCGAGCAGATGAATACATCATACAAATGCTCTGGCACTTCCAGGTCCAGCACGCCCGGACAGACACCCCAAGCTGCGCTGCCCGCAGCCAGCCAGCGGCAGGGGAAGCCTTACACGGGACTTGTTGCTTTACGCCGCGGGAAAAACAGGGAGAAGGGATCCTGGAGAGCGCCGGCTGCGAGCCCCGGTGGGAGCGCGGGGAAAGCCGGGCTCGCCCGTCCAGCCGTGCCCGGAGGGGCTGGCGCTGTCCCCGCGGCGGTCCCGGCCCCGGCTCGGCACTCCGGTTCCGCCGCCTCGGCCCGGGAGGATGCTGGGCTCTGGGCGCTCGGCGGGCACGGCCGCAGCGCGTCCCGGGGCCCGGCACCAGAACGGGCTCCGCTGCCCCGGCCCCTGCGCCAGGAACGGCCGCTGCCGCCCCGGAGCCGCGCCGGGGACGGCGGGCAGGGGGCAGCGAGCACCCCCCGCCCCCGGGCGCGCTGCCACGGTTGCGGGAGGCGCGGAGCGCCGCTGTCACGGCCCGCCCGGGGCGGCGGCAGCGCCGTCAGCCCCGACACTTCCCCGCAGGTCGGGGCTGCGGGCGCCAGTGCCGGGCCCATCGCGGTCCGGTCCCCGCTCCCCGCTCTCCGCCGGGGCGGTCTCCCGGCACCGCAGGAGCGGGCACAGCCCGGCCGTGCGCGGGATGTGCCCCAGGCCGGGAAGGGGCACAGGGCGAGCCCCGGACGCGCAGGGGGTACCGGGCCACCCCCTCCCCACGGCCCCGGCCCCGGCCCCGGCCTCGGCTCCGGCCCGGCGCGGGCCCGCCAGGCCCCGTCGCCCCCCGCCCTTGGCCCCGCCAGGCCCGGGCCGCCCGCGCCCCCTCACCTGCGCTGGGCTCGGCTCCGGGCCGGGGCGGGCGGGGGTCGCTCAGTCCATGGGCCGGGTGGGACCGGCGGGGCGGCACAGGGCAAACACCAAAGAGAATGAGCGGGGCGGTGCGGCCCGCCGGAACTGACGGCACCGCGTAGGGGGCCGGGCCTCCGCACAGCCAATCGAAAGCGAGCGAGCCCCCAGAGACCCCGCCCCTCACCGCGCTCCTGGCCAATAGACGCGCAGGCTTGCCGGGAGCACCGCCTCCTCCGCGATGACTACGAGTCCCAGCGTGCTCCGCGCGAGCTGCAGAGCGAGAAACTACAACTCCCGGCGTGCCCTGCGCGGGGCCGGGAGTCGAGCCGTGCCTCTGCATCTGCCGTCACTTCCGGCCCCGCCCCGTCCGTCCCGGCCCCATCCGTTCCGGTTCCGGCCGTTCCCGTGCCCGCACGGAGAGCGGCCGCGCTCCGTCACACTGTTTTCCTCGCATCTCTGCATTCCGGGAAAAGAAACGCGAGGCGAGCGGGCGAGCCGCTGCCGGGGCTGTCACCCAGCCCGGCCAGCGCAAGAAGGAGCGCGGATGTCACCAACGCACTCACTGATGAGCATTTAACCAAATCCTCACATTTCAAACCACGGGTGAGAAAGACCCACAAGTAATTCCAAGTAGTCCCGGTAAAGCTGCCGGAGCCCGCGGACAGACGCGGCCGAGCAGGCTCCAACCCCGGGAGCACAGCTGCACACAGCTGCAGGAGCACACCTGCAGCACCCACAGCTGCACACAGCTGGCAGGAGCACAGCTGCAGCACCCACAGCTGCACACAGCTGGCAGAGCACACCCGGGTGCACAGCTGCACACAGCTGGCAGGAGCACACCTGCAGCACCCGCAGCTGCACACAGCTGGCAGGAGCACACCTGCAGCACCCACAGCTGCACACAGCTGGCAGAGCACACCCGGGTGCACAGCTGCACACAGCTGGCAGGAGCACACCTGCAGCACCCACAGCTGCGCACAGCTGGCAGAGCACACCCGGGTGCACAGCTGCACACAGCTGGCAGGAGCACACCTGCAGCACCCGCAGCTGCACACAGCTGGCAGGAGCACACCTGCAGCACCCACAGCTGCACACAGCTGGCAGAGCACACCTGCAGCACCCACAGCTGCACACAGCTGGCAGGAGCACACCCGGGACTGGAGCTGTGCCTCCCAAAGCCCGGCCTGGCAGCCGGGTGCCCCCTGAGAACACAGGCTCAGGCATCACCGGCTCACTCCAAGAGCCGCGAGCAGGAGCCCGATGGCCCCAGGCCTCATGAGAGCCTTGATGAGGAGAACACCCGACTCAGACCTACCTCCAGTGTCACTGCTTCAGCTTCAGCAGAGCAGGAAAACCCCACCTGCAGCTGATCCCTGCTCCCAGGGAAGACATCTGCCCTCAGTGCCTGGCACTGACAGGACCTGTTGCAGAGCACCTGTGCCTGCTCGTGAGCAGCTCTGCTCTTCTCCCAAAGTTTTAGATTTGCTCTGTACGATCCTGCAATGCACCTAAACTATTATGTAAAGAAAAACCCTCACAGTCCCACTATTTCATATTCTATTCTAAGTGTAAAACATCTATTTTTAAAACAACTATATTCTTCTGAATCAGTAAGACCACAGTGACAGGCATTTTAAACAAGTACTTCTTATTTATTCACAATTCAGATAAAGTTTAAGGAAAGACAAAAGAAATACAAAGGACAACATTAAAATGAAAAGGAATTTTAGTGACTGAAGTGAGGTTCTACAGCCAGGGCTCTCCACACATTTCCAAATATTATCCAAACACTGCAGATGCAGATTTCAAATCAATCCCACAACAAACCGCTATGACTATTCCCTTTGAAATTAAACTGGGAATGAAAGTTAGCCACCCTTATCTATGAGTACATAAACCATCAAATTCTTCACTTTCAGCTTAAAGCCACACCTATCTTTTACAAGATGGAATCTGCAATATAACTTCAAGCAGCTTTTTCACTTTGTCTGAGCTCTGCTATAAAAGTCAGTGTCGGCGTTCTGCATAACAAACCAGCTTTTGATCTTGCTTGTGGAGTCTGCGCAGCTCAGAGCAGACTGACACTTGCAGCCTGGAGGTATCCTTGGAGATACTGCAATGCTTCTGCGTTCAGGCTGGTGCTCAGCATGGACAGAACCTGAGGCACAGGGGAGCAGAGGTGTCAGGGAGTGCAGCATGAACCCCCAGCTGCCCTCACCCGCAGCACACAGCCAGACACAGAGCAGCAGCCACCCACGGGAAAGCAGCAGGCAAAATCTCAGGGAAAACAAACATGCTGTGGGCTAAAAGTGTTACCTGTACACTCACCTTGTCTAATTTTAAATGAGCTGCCTGAATTCGACAAGTGCATGCAACCAATCAAACTCAAGACACAGGAGTTATAGACCATCAAGTGTGTAAATTTTCTTTTTAAAAATGGCACATTTAAGCTCATTGCAATATTATGTGCTGTGAAAATAAAGCCTTTCTAAGGCTCCTAAAGAAAAACCTTACAAAAATTGGTTCTATTCCAATGAAGTATAGAACAGAAGCATGATCTTGCATTCTAGTTATGACCTACTTCATTTTGCTGATTATCAGACATCAGCAAACAGACCCATTCTTACAAAGGCATTTCCTCTGTGCACAATGCAGCATCAGCATGCAATTGCACAAGTCACCTACCCTGCCTGGGCACGCTGTAGACAGTTTGTGGAGAGACTGTGCCAGATGGATTCGAGGATTGTTCACCATTTGACCTACAGGATCGTGTTCTTTCTTCCCAGCGAAGGCTAGCTGGGAGAATGCAGTCTGATAGCCTGGAGTATCTTCTATGTCAATGAAGTGTTCCTCGTCAGGGATCGTGTCATCCTCAGGCAACTCAAAGAGGCCAATGAGGGCCTGCAGCAAAGGAATCCTGGGAGCAAAGAGAGGAGGGCAAAATTGGAGTGCTTAGAATATGTTAGGACAGGCTCAAGTTATTTGGAACCCCTTATAATTTAGCCTTTGCAGGTACTTGATTGGCTACTGAAATTGTAAATGCCCGAGGTGTGCTGGACCAGAAGAATTGTGGGTCTGAATATTTTACAGGCATAATGTGGGTACTCCTATCAACAGCATGAGCAATGTATGTATTTATCAGCTCAAATTGTCATGAAACATACCTGAAAAGAGCAATGATTTTCCAGATCACAACTTTCCTCTGAGCATATTAAAAACAAAGTTCTAGTTCAGGGATCTAGTCTGGGATCCAGTGATTGTCATCAAATTCAAACTACCAGGCATGCTGGACTGCTGCACTGGTTGACAATCCAACTTCCCTGCTGGCTTCCCCAGAATCCCACTCTCAAGCTAAGATATTACAGTTTTCTGCCAGGTTATGAATAGGCTCAGGTCTCTTGACTAGAAGAGCTGTAAGTCAAAACTGGGCCCAGCCTTTCATAAAGAATACAAGCTGGAGGAAAGCAGTGTATTTCCCTAAATGCAGGTCCAGCTAGCCAAATCTGCTACCTCCATCAAAAACATCTCAAACCAGTTCTGTCATCCTCTCTGAAAATACAGTTTCATTTGCTGAGAAACAGAAGCAGGATGAAAGGCCTAAAACAGCCTTGAGGATCTGAGGAGATCACCAAGGAGTTTCCTACATGGATGTATTTTGGTCTGAGCTCCCATTTTCAGTAACTCCAACAGCCTCACCAGCACATCCTGAAGAAGTGTGGTACCTACCACAGTTTGGTGTACTCTGTGTCCATCATGGGAGGACATTCTGTTAATATTTTTGTAATGCCAACAGCACAGATTTTCTTTTCAACTTGTCCAGACACTTTCTGGATTTCAGGAATTATAATTTTCTCCAACACCATTCCAAACATCCTATGGTGGCATTGAGAGAAAAAGTATTAGAAAGCCTCATCAGCCTTATTGTGACAGAAGAGAATCAGAAACAATATGAATCACTAGGGAATAGAAACAACCAGATAATTTGTTAAGATGCTGCCCTGTTGCAGTAGACATTTGTACATGCAAACTTTTCACAAATGATAATAACTAATAACATCAATCTTTCATTTTTATAACCTTTTTAGATTAGTAACTTCACTGAACTATCAGTGAGGAACTGTGGTCAGAATTTCAGAAAAAAAGACAACTTTCTAGACAAATAAATGAACCACATTAAGAGAAACATTTGCCACTCAAATTAGTGTTAAATGTAGTCTGATAGTCTAGCTAAACAGACAACTGTTTCTTACTTCAAAAGATAAAAATAACACAGCTGTATTAAATATAACCCAAACAAACAAAACATACTAACTTTGGCTGTATGCTGTCAAATATTTCTTGCAGAGCTAATGCTCCATATCTTACACAATACAAGTTAATGAAGACAAGGAAACCTGTAACAAGAAAAAAGACATTAACGTGAAAACAAAAGAATAGTTTTAGAGTCAGCAGCAAAATACATTCCAGGTTTTTCAAGGGGATAGAAATGGCAGTCTTTATACAAGTTCTGTTTAAGTGAAGTATGTGAACTTGCTGCCTTGAAATTTGTGTAAAAGCTCAGCTTCTTAGACCACAACACAAAAACAAGGTGGTACAACAAGACAAGAGTTATTCCTTTTTCCCCTCATAGCAGTTATAAAAAGGCGTTAGAAAACCCATTTGCAATTTTTTTTTCAGATCAGGAACCAAAGAAACTCTTCCAAAAACTTTACTTTTAGCAGAAAACTTCACACAATGCAGACTCTGAGGTGAGGTATGAGCCCCTTTGTACAGGGTGCAGTATATAAAAAGCACCACTTCAGCCTTATTTGTGGAAGAGCTTTATAATCAAATTTATCATTCTTGTTCCTATCAGATGGCATTAACCAGATTTTATATGGCTACGTAATGGACACTGCATAATTTGGGTAGCAATAGTACAATGAAAATAATTTATTAACTATGACAATCTTCTTGTGACAGCGTGAATAACCAGAATATGTATTGCAATTATCTGTCACAACTTTGCCAGTTTAACATAAAACCTTATCAATAAATTTAGTCATACTAAAGCCAAAATTACACAAGCATGGAATATTTCACAGCACTAACACACAACTACAGGACATGTGGTCAGTATTGCTGTGCTGCATGAGAGGGAAAGTTTGCTGCTATTGGTTGGAGAGTAAATGGAGACATTTCCAATAATGACACCATAGACTAGGAAAGGAAGAGAAATACCCCAGTCTTGTTCGATATTTTAATTCCACTCCCTCCCTTTCATGAAGTAAGTATCACCTGCTATGGTGACTGCCCCATACACCCCTCTTGATGACGAGTAATTTGCACAAGTGCCAGGAGCCAGCGCTGTCCCTCGCGTGCGCATCCGCGGGCACGACAGGACTCTGAACTGCTGCTGGCACCACAGCTTTCCACACAGCAAGGAACTTACTTTTGATAAACTTTGTTGTTTTGGAATTTTGAAGTCTTTGGAATAGCAGAATGAAGATCTGTTTCCTGTACTGGTCAACCGATTCACTGGAAATTTAAAAGGATAGTTATTCAATTCACACTGAGATTTTACTGATGTGACTTCACAGAAAACATATATAGAACTGTTCAAATCTATCTGACTGAAAAATGTGATGTTTTCAGTTGCTAAAAATTAGCATTTGGCATGTTCATACACTTCACAATTAAAGTCTACAGAAGTTAGCTTTAAATGTAATTTCAGCTCATACTCACGGAGGCATATGCTCAATGATACTGTTTAGAAGATAGAACCCTTGATGATCATTAGCTTTAGAGGCAATCAACTTCTGGAACACACCTAACAATCCAGGCTGCAAGAAAAGCAAATATAAAATCATTAGACCACAGTTCTTCATATGTGACCCTACCAGAAAATTGACCATTACCATTGAAGGCATACACCAAGGCAAAAGCCTTCATAACCTAAGCCAGGATTCTGTTTATATGGTTCAGGCCAAGGAAAACACATTTTGGCTTCTTCTCACTCTTCTCAAGACTGCTCTGAACAGAACCTGAGAGTTCTCATTATGCACACGTTTAACATGAGGCAAACACGACAGGAAAACTGTGGAAACGTACCTGCTTGCAAGAACTAAAAGCAGGCATTTTTCATCTCAGTTAACAAAAGCATAACAGCCTACAATTCACCTTATCCACATAACAGAAAACAACCCAAAAAGCTACGTTCAGAGTATTAGTCTGTCTTTGTAAGTAAGCACCAAACTCTGCACAAATCCAGCTGTTTGCTGGAGTTCCTCACAATCTGGAGCCTCAGATCACCATGTGTCCAGGCCAAACTGTGACTGTGCCCCAGAACTCACGATTTTGTCGGCGGCAGCGCTGGCGATGGTGCTGGCACCCCGCTCCAGGTAAGCCTGCAGGAGCCTGACCAGAGGGGGAATGTTTCCTGTCCTTTCCCAGAGAACTGGCTGGAGCAGATGGGGAAACAATGCCATATAAGATGATGGGATTTCATTTTTATGCATTTCTAGAAGTAGTGACATCACTTGAAACACATAGGGAATGAACTCTGGAAGAGAAATGATGACATTTATGAAGTCAGACAACATGGTCACTGTCAGTTCCCAGAAACCACATATCTATGGATTGAACCCACAATTTTGATACTATCACTAAGATTTCAATAAATAAAACTCTGAAGAAACATACCTTCCCAAATGTAATTATTCCAAAAATTAGCAAGCATTGCATCTATACACTTTCTATTTCCTCTACCTGTTAATGTTTCAGAACATAAAAAACAAACTACTAGAAAAAAGGCAACAGAATTAAGAATAATATTAAGAGGCTTTGGAGTAATGATTGCTAGATATTTTAAGAATGAAATTTAAAATAGGTGAATGCTGTTGATGTACCCTATGGAAGAATCAAAACACTTTCAGACTGTGAAAATATTGTTCCTCCCCTTGAATTTCCTGTGCTACAAAAAGCCTGCCATAAGGTAAATCCTAGAAGCCAACCCCAGCGGAGAGAGCACAGGCACTCACTGACTGTCCTTACCTTGCACATCATTCTGCAGGATCTCTGTGAACACCAGGAACAAAGCCTCCTCAAAGCTCCCCACTGCCTCTGGGTTTGCCTTGCACGTTATCCTTATTGACAAGCAGATTGACTCAAACATGTAATGGTTAAAGTGAGGTTTGCTGGGATTCTGAAAACAAGTTATAAACAGATAAATCAACCCAAACTTGCAGACAAGTCACTTATTTAGCTAAATATATATTTTTTTTCAACTGAAGACTAAATAAAGTAGCATTTCAGAGTAAGGATACTTGTAATTTATGCATTAATATACATAAGTTGCTTCTGAAATTCATTCCATAAAGGAGAGGGTTTTTTTGTAGCAAGTGTTTTTCAGAAGCTCTATATAAACTACCAAACAGTTAAAATACCACAGAACAAAAACCAGAAAAAGATTATTTTCCCATATCTTTCAAGTGTCCAGTCAATTCTCTATTGAATACTCCTTATAAGCTGTTTAAACTGAGTTTAAACTGTACAGAGTAGTTTTCTGGACAATCAATGAAGATATTCTAAGATATTCCCTATTGTCAGTGGTTAAGAATTTGACAAGTCTAAATACAAAACTAAGAGAATTTTACCCACCAAAAGCAGAAGGGTAATTTATTTAATTCAATCCCACATTTCAATGCCAATTATTATTAGCTTCAGAAGTTTCATGGGCAAAGAATACAGGAGTTGTGATAAAACCAATTATTGTACTGGCGGCCTCTGCACAAGCAAGCATTTATACTACAACAAGCTAGCATTACAAAAAAAGCTGGATGCTGCTTTTTATATGCTGCTTCTAAATTTCAGATGAGAGAAGGAAGAATGATCTGAGAATATGTTCTAAAAGGAAGTCAGTACCTCACTGGAATGCTGTTTCAAATTAGTTGCATCAGAAAATACTGAACTATTTAGAGTATTCTAACAGAACACCACCAACAGGACATAAGTCCTCAGCAAGACTGCTCTAAAAGGTAAAAGGTGACCCTTTTGCTCTGCTTCTTTACCTTACTGACAGCCAGCAGTTTCTGTGTGAGCTGGGTGATGACAGAAGGGATGTATGGAATTATGGACTCCTGCAGCAGAGAAAAACTCCTCATGATGGCTGCAAATAAATGGAAAATTTTAGCTTCTGAAGACAAAATACACTGCCATTCAACATATGCCTAAATCCTATACCTTTTACTGTTAAAGTAGGATCCCAAGAAATTAGGTACAGAACAAAGAGCACCTGCTGCAAGAACATTCAATCTATAACCCTGACAAAGCATGAAACAAACCCTCCTTATTCTCATTCCAGAGATGAGCATAGGAGATCAAGTAATTTTACAGAGGCCATCACTTGTCCTGGGCAAGTCTGAGATCTCAGCATCTCCTTAGCCATGATCAGATCTATCCTTTCACTGGCCATGCCCACATGTCCCCTCCATGACCAGACTGCTCAGATCTTCCCCTGACACTGTCCAGGGAGTTGTCCTGACCACAGGACTACCATTTGAGAAATAACTTAGTACCATTATGTTTAGTGTTTCTCTCTGCTACCCTAAGTTTAGTTGAAGATGACTTGACACAGCCTGATAAGTAACTGCAGACTCTTCAACACATTTGCATAAAACATGTTTTGCAAATAAAAATGTCAGGAACCTGTAACTGTAAGCCTTTATCTCAAGTTAACCAAGTTATTCTTATATTGCAGGACTCATTGTGCATTTACCTTTCATAATGTATTCATTTTCAGATGAGCCAGGAAGTGTCAGAGCTTTGAAAAGGTTTGTTAACAGCACTTCTACAAACGGTGCCATTTCTGCAGCTGTAATGCTGTTAAATGAAACACAACTCCTTAATGATGAGAGTAACAAACTTCAAGCCTTATACAATACCATAGCATATGACTCAAAGGATGCCCTACAGGTATTTCTCATTCTTAATATCCAAAAATCTATTAGCAATGGATTTATTTCTGCTTGGAAACTTACAGGGTAGCATTATTTGTCCCTCTCATGGTAAACAGTCTTTCAAGAGCATGGGCTGCATAAGTATGGACCACAATACTTTCAGCTTGGAGATGATTGATTAAGAGGGGAATAGACACCAGCAGTTGTTCTTTTGGTACCTACGAAAGTATAGCAACAAATCATAAGTATGTTAAAAAATACAGATGGTTCAACTCTAGAGCACAGCCAAGCTCATCAGTGACACGCAGAGCTTGGCAGAGGGAGGTATCTTGGGAGGCTCCTCCTGCTGCTCCTTCACATCCTGACAACCAGGAGGTACCTACTTCTGTCATGGCTCACATACTGCCCCTGAACACCAGTGATTCACTGGATTAGCAGTAAGTGCAGACAACCCTAATGTATATTTCCCTTTCCATTTTACTTCATCTTAATAGGTAATTAAAATATCAAGGTTTGAAAAAACCAATATCACATATATTTCACAGGAAATTAATAAAGGTAATCCAGAATTCAGAATAATATGCAACATATTTTCTCACCCTATCTCATGAATCAGAAAAGATTAAGGACAAAACTGTACTCTGTAACAACTACCGCAGTGACACAAGCAATCAAGGGTTTGAGCTAACACTGACTTGGAAACATCTGAGTGCCACAGAATTAAGCAGCTAAGATATTCAGTGTTCCCATAGCATATGGACAGCATATAGACATGTTAATTGGATATTTATAACAATATCATTTACTTTCTAAACTAAAAATTCAGCATGAAGTGTTGTATATGACTATCAAACACCTGTTGAGTTAGCATATGGCCAAGTGCGATAAATTAGGCTTGGCAAGAATAAAGTAACAACCTACAATATGTTTTTCCATAAGAGTGAAAGAAAAACTTACTTGGTTTCTAAAAATCATGATATATTTGATACCATCTGCTTTTAGCACAGGGAATTCATTCACTGAAATAGAAAAATATGCAAACTTCGTTGATACTCCTCATACAAATGTGATTACTGAACATGTACTATATATACAAGTGACACTTGACACTACATAATAATTTTCCCCTGTAGAAAATAATACAATGTTTTTCTACATTTCTTAGTTCCTGCACTTTCGTATGGGCACTGTTAGAATATCAGTTTTAGGTACAAATCACATCCCAGTCCAGCTCAGATGAATTTCATCTTCTGGTTTCAATTTCAGCAGCCTTCAATTACACATTTCGAGACAACCCACTATGCTTCAGCTGTAGGAAGATAATTGTTGAAGTGTAAAATAAACCACGTGGTTTAAATCTAGACATCCACAACCTCATCAAGAGGGCCTCAGCATTTTAACTTCTCAGGGTTTTGTAGAGCATAGAAGTTTACCATAAGGTCTCAAATACAGAAATCAAATTACTTTGATTCAACAAGTTTAAGCATGTAGCTGACAGCAACCATGTGCATACATGCCCTGATCTTGCAGAGAGCAGGTGGTAAGGTGGCAATCCACCTTGCTGTAAGAGCTCCTTCACTGCTGGCCAAACAAAAATGAATTACTCTGTGCCAGGTGTTGAGAGTCCGTCTCAGAGATTCTGCTGATAAAGGAGTGCTTGAGACTTCACAAACAATGGTCACTGTCAAGGTTATGATACATCACAAAAATACCCCACCAAAATTAACATTAACTTACCAGTAGCAGACTTTAAGTCAGGTTGAATGTGATTCACAAAGAATTCTGTCAGATTAACAAGTTCATTGGCCTGTGTTATGCCATGCTGGAAGAAGTAAAAAACAACTCTTATTTTTATATGCTGACATATAAGCTGCTAGTTTTCTTACTAATTAAAAAAAATTACTATTAGTTTTCTCTTACAAAAATACAACCTCTTCTTAAACCAGGATTTTTAGATGGAGATTTTTCAATGAAGTGTTCTAAATTAGTCCATATTTGCCATTAAATAGCATGGAAAAAGACACAAACTTTGTCATTTCCCAAATGCTACTGGACTGGCTCCCGTTACACATCACTAACAACTGCTGGCAGCAGTATACATATGGCTTCAGCGAAATTTGCTGAGAACCTTCAGCAAAATTGCATGAAATGACGTACACATTTTACTATGTTTGCCTCAAATCTGTCTTGTAAAGACCCTGAGATTTGAACTGTAACAGCATTTAAAATACCTAGTAGTACATCTAAACTTGTTCCATAGGACATTCAATATAATGCTTCTGTTTCCAAATACAGGTTAACCCAGCTATGCTTTTTCAGTGTCTCCACTCTATCAGCAAGTAATGACATCCATTTCCAGCCATCATTAGCATTCACATGTCATTCACAAATCCCACATTCAAGTAGCAGGAAATACTGGGAAATATCAAGAACTCCAAGAGTCATTTAAATTCCTTTTGATCTGCTTAACAGGTCTGATCATCTTCTGTAAAGCTCTGTTTGCCTTCCATGGCTTCCAGAGTGCCAGCTCAGAGGCTCCAGAGCTGAGGCAGTTTTGTTTCTTTGTCTGGCTGGATCCCACATGTCAGCCACAGGGCCACACTGTGCCCCATCTACCTCAAGGTCAGATGGCACCAACTGTGATAGGATCATTTAAAGGGCAGCTTTTCATCTCATCAATATGAACTACTGCATACACAGTTACTCCCTTTCTGAAGCAGCTGAAACAAACAGCAGGCCTCATCTGCACTGTAATATCTGAATGCAGCCATGTTGCAATGAATAAAATGTACAAGTACCTTCTGTGTCTGAGCTTTGGATGCCAAAGATGTTACAAGGTAAATAGCTGCATCTTTGTGCTTCCAGTTAACAGATGGATTCTTTGCGTACTCTTGCAGCATAGAATTAACATATCCAGAAAAAATGCCTGTTACAGGTCCTTCAAAAAATTTGCACAAGCCTCTGACCAGATCACAAGCTGCTCTGCGCCTGGTGTCAATATCTGCATGAGAAGCAAAGATTCTTAGGATACGAGAAAGCAGACAGCTTTTCATATTAATAAACAAAATAATCAAAACAGTAACAGCTTCTTAAGTTACAGCCACACCCCATGTTAATTACTGCAACCCTCCACATTGCTGTGTAAGAACACTGGTAAGCCTTTTATTTACTGTCACAACTGGACTCCTTGCACACCAAGGAGAAGGGACACCTGCCCCTGAGCAGGGGCAGCAGGTATGCAGGGGGGCCGTTACTGCCTGGACATTATGCACCCAAAGGTACTGCCTCTGGCTGGGAGGGAGCTCATTTTTGCCCCAGTGGCCCATTTGGTGCTGTGTTTGTACCAATGACTGAAGCTGCTGGTAACACCCAGGGTTTGGCTGCTGCTGAAGAGCACTGTCACAGGGTCAGGGCTTCTTCTTCCTCCTGCTTTGCCTTCCCAGCAAGTAGTTTGGGGCAGGCAAGGAGCTGGGAGGGGACAACCTGGGCAGCTAATCCAAACTGACCAGCAGGACATTCCAAGCTGTATGACATGTTCAACAATAAAAACCAAGGGGGGCAGCTCTGGGGGAAGTAGCCATTGCTCAGGGACAGGCTGGGCAAAAGTTTGCCTGTAGGCAATGGTGAGTCACTAACTTCTCTCCCCTTTCCTTACTCTTTCTTTCACTTGAACTGTCTTTATCCATGAGTCTTCTCAATTCCACCCCTCCTTCTCTCGCCCCCATCAGACTGTAACAGGCTGGAGCACAAGCCAGCTATTGGCCCACCACACCTGATAGTACATTTTCATTAAAAATTCACAAATACCTAAAATGCAGCCAATCCTGGATAAGAATGATGTTTTCTCGAAAAAAGTTCAAAAGTGTTTCCTCCAATTTTCTCCCCCACTATAAGAATACTGTAATCTCTTCAATCTGTCACAAAACGCCATCAGTTCCAAAGCGTCTGTCAGAGAGCTGCTGTGGCGCAGCCCTGTCACACAGAGCCAGGCTTGGCTCGCTCGGGCCCTGGCCTGGCTGCAGAGCACAGCCTCCCCCAGCCCTCCAGCAGCTGGGCTGGCACAGCCGTGTCTCACTCAGGGCAGGCACTGCTCTGAACATACCCCACATCCCAGCCTGGCTCCTGGCCAGCTGGCCCAAGCACAGCTTGTGTGCAACCCCAGGCAGAATTTCAGCCTCAACATCAAGAGTCTCTCCCTGTTACTTAAAACTCCACACACAGGAACTAAATACACAACTGGCTACTACTCAGCATTGACTTACAGGCTGTCCTTGCTGAAATCAGAATGTGGGCAGTGCAGAAGACATACCAATCCAATTAAGGAAAAAGCCCTATAAAAACATTGTTCAAACCAGAAAGACACTGTGACAAACTTATCGTGACAGTAGGCTTGATTATAGACTGGATAAAATCCAGCTGGGGGTGGTGTGTGGAAACCTCACTTTCAAAATGAAGTTATAAAAGCTTCAGTAAATTGCTTCAGCTCTTTAGAGCTATATTTAAAGACCAAGCATTCTTAGTATAAATCTGTGGATTACCAGATCCTTCCAAATCCCTTCTTATATACTCTTCAGAATTA
Source organism: Zonotrichia albicollis (assembly GCF_047830755.1). Classification (NCBI taxonomy): domain Eukaryota; kingdom Metazoa; phylum Chordata; class Aves; order Passeriformes; family Passerellidae; genus Zonotrichia; species Zonotrichia albicollis. The sequence goes on from NC_133835.1 coordinate 15,531,232, forward strand.
TCTTCAAATGCTTCTTCATCAGCCGCTGAAAATACAAAATACATGGAAGTTGAAGTAGTGAAGTCTCTGGTTTTTATAGTAAAATGGTGTGTCATTATCAACTTGCTATTTTTTCCAAGGACCTTTCTATAACATTAATATTAATTAACAAGAAATATCCAGCCAGATTAGTCTGTTTAGCTTCTGTCCCACAAATTAGTCTTTCATACTCATGGGCTGATGTATTGATTCTAAGAAAAACCTCAACACATATTCCACACCAGGTGTATTTGAAGAGGCTTTTAGAGTCATAGACTTAAGAGAGAGAAGCTTCTTATCACTGCAATATATTTTCACTGCATTTTAAATATAGGATCAGTATGATCATCAAAACCTGGAGAACTAAACATTTGGTAGGCCTGATATTCCTGCATTCCTGCCTATTTAGGCTCCTTGAATTACTCAGATACTCACTTTAATTGTAGAAATTTATTGGTGGCACATGACCTAGACTTTCTCCACTGGGATTTCAACATGAAAAGTTAGGTACACTCATACAACTCTACAAAGCCCACAGGGCAGCAATCTGCTGCAGAAACTTGGGTTTGTATCTAGCACTAAGATACACAAGAGAGAATCCTCAATTCTTAGTCCTGTAAAGCAACACGTCATGATAATTAGTTAGGTTTTTGTTATGTTTTTCAAAATTTAAGTCTCAAAAAGTTACCTCTAAATTCCATATTGGGAACAATAACTTTTTCACAGATGCTTGTCAATGTATTCTGGTCTTCAAACAGATGCTTGTAATGTGGTCTCTCACAAACTGAGGCCAGAAACTGGATCGCGTTACTGACCAGCTACAGCACCACAAACAGAAGGCAAAACTTTAGCACGACTGAATCATTTATGATTTATTATAACACTTGACAAGATCAGATTTTAGCAACTCACCAAGTCATACTTCACTTCCTGGCCGGTTGTGACTAACAGATTCCAGATTGCTGTTACAAAACGTGGCAGGTAGGGTTGGAATTCTTCATCATATTTTTGAGCATATAAAGCAGCATTATCACAAATTTGTGATTTCAAGAGCTCCAGCAATCCAGCTTCCTCTTCATCCTCACATAAAACAAAACTAAGGACTTAAATATCCAAACCTCAATATTACTCTAACATTAAAATTATCAATGTATTTACATTAAATATTTGCATCACCGTTTTACCATGTCCTAAACAGGTGAAAGAAATCCCTCTCACTGTCCCTAGAACTACTGTATTTTGCTGATTGTATCCAAACTGCTTTTCAAGTTAGAAATCATACCTACATTTCATATCAGGTACTGTGTACTTGAAAACAGACACAATGATTTGCACAAAATTAATTTACAAATGTAATACGAAAAAGACAACACAAGGCAATGAAAAATACACTTAGAAGCCACTAACTACATCATGATTCTTTAATTGGAGTAGCTGTAGAAGTTCCTTCCCTCTCCCCGGATCACAGATGTTTGTGAAGCCACAATGCGAACTGGGAAATTAAACTGGAAGTTAAAAAAACAACTCAACCAAACCCCACCCCAGATCTGTCTGCCCCTCTTCCCTCCACCCCCCCTTTTTAGCTTTACTGCCTGTCCCAGTTCAGCTGCACCAGTGCTTGTGCTGGGAGCAGCCCACAGACACAAGACAAAAGAGCAGCAAAGCTTATTTTAGCAGAAGGGTAACTAGAGCACAACATACACTTAATATGCCTCCCTATGTGTTGTCAAGAAATTCATAGAGTTGTTTTGGCTCCATCAAGTGGCAAACTATTGTGCTGTGATGATGTGATGATGGAAGACAACACCACTTAAAATGCAGAAAACACGCACAAAAACAACTGGAGCTTTGCTGACCTGGTATCAGCTTTCACCAGTGAAATTACTGATTCTTTAATTAGACCAAGATAGCAAATACTGAAATACTGAAGAGATGCTCTGCTCTCTGTGTTCAGTTGTTTCAAGTTCTTTAAGATACCCTGTTTTCTAGAACCAGCTGACAGATACAGAAAACCTGAGCCCTGTGATGCTAATGGTCAGGTCATTACAGCAGCTGTTCTTGAAAGAATCAACTCAGTGATGAGTATGGGTAATTTGATTTCTGTGCACAGCTGGGTATACCTGTAACTGTCATACAGCTTGAAGAACTGAACCTCAAATTCCCTAGACAGCAGAGCAACTTCTCCTAAATACCATTTTCTTGCAGTCATTCCACTCCTTTGTTGGCCCCACAAAAAAACACTGCGCTGTTCAGAATTAGACCTAAGTTGTTAATCCACCTTCTCCCCTACAGAAGCAAACCAAGTGGTTTATGCAGTACTTACATCAGTCTGCAAGAGTTTATTATCTAAAGTTAAAAGGCTATGAAAGTTTGTCATCCATGTTTCCATGTTATCTTCAAAAAACTCAGGAAGATCCTGTGAAAGAAAAGCATATATCTACATTTTAATTTCCGGCTGCACTGCTTAGATAACGTACCTACACTGGAAGTAGTGCATTCACCTTATAATCTACTGAGAGACAGTAACCTGTGGAAAACAATCTTCAAATTGAAACAGTGCCCCTCCCTCCTCCCAAACAAAAACTGTTCTGGCAGAGCCCTGGAATGCAACTAGTTCCAAATAAACTAGTTGCTTAGACTCTAAACAGCTAACATTTTTATAATGAATGAGCCATATCACCTCTCACTTTCAGAACAAGAGAGCGCAAGTCTTTTTTAACTCCAGCTGGTTCTTCTGCCCCCTATGGAAGAGCAGCCCAAGGAATCCAAGCACAATCGCACTTCACAGACTTGTGTTCATGTTGAGGTACTAAATAAATGTCACCTCAGCAAGGGAGCTTTACCATTTCCCATAGAGCACACTTAATAATGTCCAAAATGTAGATCTCATTTCAAACCCAGACAACCCACAGTGCTCCCAGAATTATTGCTCCTACAGTGCCACAGAGCTACACGTAGTGGACTCCCACCTACATGACCAGCTCCTGTCAGTAAAAGCACATTTATAAAAGAGGGCACAGTGAATAGAAACTCAGGAACTGGACTCCTGCCTTTCCCAGCTCCTACTCAGAGGCCCCATACAACACCTCGTTGAAGCAGTGCCAGTCAGACTCTCTTGAACTTTTGCTTGCAAAAGCTCAAGCCAACGTCTTAATTAACCCTTCCTTACTGTGCTTTTACTTCAGCAGATGCACTGGTGATTTTTCTTTTTGCCATAAAGCATGGCCTTAAAGGCTGCTTCAAATAATTTCTATAGTACCAGCTTCCTCAGAACAAAGCAAAACTATCCCAAGAACAAGGAGATTCACCTGAAAATTTAAACTGTAGAACAGCTTCGCAATTAGAATGAGAGAAGAAAAGAGAACCTTCAGGGCACTGGCATCATTTGCATGCGTGCTGCAAAGTTCAATAGTTGCCTAGAAAAAGACGCAAGATTGTCAAGTACAACACCAACAAAAAATATTGAAAAATGTCATGGAACGTTTTTTTTTAAACCAGAAAATATGGTTATTTTTCATCCTCTTATCAGTCTTGTTAGGTCTCATTTCATGCCTTGAATCTGAACCCCTTTAAGAGTTTTGAACAACAATTCTTGAGTTTTAATAATACACGTATCCACAGCAAGCAATTCAGAACATGAAACTTGTTTTAGAAATGACTCAACGAGAAATACCTTAAAGAGATTTGTCAAGGGTAGAGCAAAGGCATCAAGAACAAGCTTGATCTCTGTCCATAATTCATTTGACTTAAATTCATGGCGGTACCTGACAAGTAAGAGAGAAACACGTGAAAAACAGAATAGTCTTTACATTTATTACCAAATTAATTCACACAGAATTTTGTTTTGTGCTGAACCGTGGAAAAAATACTGTAAAGTAAACAAGAACTAAGCAACATGATTCAAAACCCTGCCAGGTGCACAATTTGATAACTACTTGAAAGATGTATGCAGAAGTCACAACTATAGACTTCTGTAAATGTCGGAAATTAAGTCTAACAGTAAAACATGCCAGCTGAACAGAACTTTTACCATCCATACACAAACTCCCTTATTTGCGGTACCTTTTAAATAGAGAGTGGGCAGTGCGCAGAACCCCATTGATGACATGGAAATCTCCGCTCTGGAAGCGATTCACCATTTCTGTCAGCAGGTCTGGCCACTTCTGAGGGAAGTCTTCCCGCCCAATAATACTGATGGCATCACTTAACTGCAATGGAAACGGAGTTTCACTGACAGAACAGCACACAGCAGTTGTGCCAGATGCTGCCAACATCCCAGAAAATCCTGGTTATTCTTGTCCAATTCAAAAAGCACTGGATTAAATTATCTACTACTTTCCACACAAATACAAAAATCTCACCTTAAGCTTACACAATCTTATCTTCTAGAATTGCTGTTTAACTGCCTAATAGTAGAACTTAGCTATAAGATTACACAATAATCATAATTAAGAAATGTTAAAGTAGGTAGAAATACCTGTAACAATATCCTCAAAGTTATTTGGATAAGGTTGAGCTCACTGGTAAGGGAAATGAGCTCTGCCAATAACCATAGCCTCTAGACATGCTTGGAATATTCCTGAAGTTTCATGGATACAACCAGGAATGACATATTACCTGTTTTTGAATTTGTTCTGGGCTGCTAAGCATCAAGGGCACTATGTTGGCTTTAATGGCTATTCTGTCCGATTCACATATTTTGTTTGGTTCATCCTCAACCTAAAATGAAAACAATAACTTATGGGCATATCGGCATTCTCCAGGCAATAAGAGATGATCAGCATTTCAGAGACCAACTGTTTATACTGATTTATGTAACTATTACCATGCTGAAGAACCTAAGAAGCAGACCTGTTAGAGACACTGCCTTCAATGAATCTGGAACAGCAGTATCTGAAAAAAGCTGAAAGAAATAATATCCTTCTGTAAAACTTTGAAGAAATTTTTTTCTCTTCCCTAAGGGTAACTTTTCGGATCAGCAATTGAACAGCAGTGAGGGTGGGTGCACATGGCAATAAAATCCCCCCATTTAACCACGTCTCCTCTTCCACCACAGCAAACAGCACCTCTGCCAACCCCACAAACTGATTTTGTGTGAGCTGTCTCGAGCCATCCCTTCTAGAGACTGTACATGACGGTGCAAGTTACACAATCAAAACCCTAACATTGACTTTAGGTTATCTAACCAGTTCAAAACACCAATCAGCTCCAAGTCCAGTCAGTCAGCAGTGCCAAGTAGTAGAAAATCACAAAACTGCTACTAAAAAAATAAAATAATGAGGTGGCTTGTCCCAGCCCAATGACAGCAGTAACAGTCACATTATCTGTGATGACAGCAGTGAAGTTCAGAGACCTAGATCATCCAGCAATTAAAAGAGAAAAGCACCTCCAGGGAGACACTCAATCTTGAGATATCTTAAGCCTGATGGTACGACCAACCTTCTCACATCCCTTTTACCATCTTTCCACACACTTAAATCAAAAGTTAGCAATTTCAAAAGTTCAAGGTATGCTTATCTATACCATCAGTCACAAATATGGTTCCCCCAGGCTCAGTAGTGGGGCCACTACTGATTAATATCTTTACTGATGATCTGGATGAGAGGATCAAGGGCTCCCTCAGTAGGTTCACAGATGACACTGAGTTGGGTGAGATGTGGATCTGCTTATTGTACCTTAAAAGGATAATTAGTTCTTAGCATACTTCCTCACTAGAATACCTACAATTCTCCAGTTCCTTTTAATATAATTCTTGAACGTTACAGATGCACAAACTTTGATGACATTTTCCTGTGATTTCTCCAGCAGCGTTAAGAGTAACAGCGGATAGTTCTGGCTTCCTTCCACAGATTCAAGGAACTTTTCCGCTGTAAGGGAATACACTGCGGTTAGCAAAAGCTCAGCTGCTTTCTCTAATGGGAATCCTATGATTCCTCAAGTGTCTGTTTAAAATACCCAACACAAACACTTCCCAGAGCTTCACAGGAACATGTCTGACAAAAGTTATCACAGCTTCTTTGCTCCCCAGCTCCTCAGTGCTCCTGCTGTCAACAACAGCTCTGGATCCCCAGCAGGATGAGGAAATACTGCCTCCTCACCCTTGGAAAAGCCACAACCCAAGAGAAGTAAATCCTCACTTGTTGGGAACAGCAGCGCTGTTTTAAATAACAACAGTGGAGAAAAAAAAAAAGAAAAAAAAAAAGAGCAAGAATACAGAAAAACAAAATCACAAAAAGCAGATAAAATTATATCTATTTATATCTATCCTTCATTAGTTTTTTCTGGGGTTTCATTTTAAAAGGATACTGAGAAGTTCTGTAAAGAGGTTATTGCATAAATATCCACTACAGTTTGCTACACAGAGACAGGAGAGAAAAAAAGAAACAGAACTTTTTTGTTCTCAATCATGAGAATCACTTACCAGGACGCCTTACGGCAGGATCTGGATCTAGTGTTTTCTTTAGATATTCAGTTAAAGTTTGTAAATTGGCATCACTGAGCTCCATTGTGGCAGAACCTAAAACCCACAAGCAGTTTTGTTACAACCAGAGATCAGAAAATCTATCCTAAAGCTACCCACGTAAAACCAGATCCCACATTAGCAACAGCAGCTCTTTGGGACAGCAGCTCACGAGCACAGTCCCAACCAGGGTGCACCAGGCACAGCAAACATCCCAGCTCTGAAGCTACAGGTAGCTGCTAGTGTCTGGTTTATGGACGCCAAAGTCCAGAAAAGGCTTACGCATCCCGCAGACACAAACAGGTACAGCCAAAAGATGATCTCCTGCCCTTTCAGGACAACATGAACTTGGCTCTGCTTTTGCTCTGCTGCCAGCCCCAGAAACTGCTCCTGACTGAAATAGCTGAACAGTCCTGCCCTACATAATTGTAAACAAAACAATTCAAAGTGTGTTGAAGAGTCAAAGCTTTTTCAAAAAATCAAAACCTCCTTATAAAAGAAAAATCTCAAAAGAAAATACTTTTTTTTTTTAAAAGAGATAAAAGACTGTTCAAAGCCAGTTAGTTTATCCTTCCTGTAAAATTAGTTCAGACTAGGGTAGGGGCTAATTTGAATGCAATACTTTTTACAGAATAACTCTGCAATAAGTCCATATTGCTCCTCTCTAGTAATTCTCCCACACATATTCTTATATTTACTTCACAGCCTGCACTGGAATAATTAAAATTACAGCAATACAATGACAGTAAGATGTGCTTTAATGGAGATGCTCCCCTGGACATCATCATCAATCCTGCCCGTCCTTCCCACCACCAGCAGCACAGTTCACTCCCTGCAAAGGTTATGAGGAAACCAACGTTTCCATTTTTCCTCTGGAGCTTCTATTTAGTACTCCCACTTTGGAGTTGTTTTATGCTGATCACCAGTGCAAAACACGGTATAAGCATGTATAAGCTTCAGTATAAGCATGCTTGCAAAGGCAGTGAGTTTTAATGATGCAATTTTTATGTCAGTTAGGGCATCTATACAATTTAAAAAGACAGTAGCAATTTCCTCTTAGATTAAATTAATGTTAATAAGCAAATCAGATTCTAACATATTTTGCAAGAAGTAAAAATCTATCTGAACAGTCCTCTTCCATGTTTCCCTGTGCTTTTGGGGTTTACTTGTCCATATTCTTGTTCACCAATTCACACCCACCGACATATTTTGACCTGTTACCTACACGTGCTTATTTCCTTCTCTTCATCTAGCACTTCATGTTTGTTTTTCGGTACGAAAAACATTGGTGGTACTTCAGCTGGAGTGATATGATGCTTGGGTTGTACCATGTGTCTGGAGAAAAGGCCTCAGAAAACTCATAAAGTGTGCTTAATATATCACCAACTTCAGACAAATTAATGTAGCTCACTTACAAAGAAACCCAGACCCAGCAGAACGTGGCCGTACCCCTGGGGCTCGGAGCGGGAAGAGCTTCACCCAAGCGCACCCCTCACGCAGCACTGCCCGGACACCTCCCAGCGCCGAACAATGTTCAGGAGCCAGATCCGATGGGAAAAGCCATCCTGGCAGCGCTCTGAGGGTCCCTGGGCATTTCCCGCTTCCCCAAAGCGCGGGCCTGGGACAGCAGCGCCAGGGCCGGCGGCAGCGGCACCGGCCCCGCGCCCCCGCCCGCGAACCGCGGGGCCAGGCCGTGCCGGAGCAGCCGCGACTCCGCGGCGGGGACCGACCCCGCGCCCTCCCGCGGCCCGCCGGGCCGATCACCCGCGGAAGGGTCGGGGCGGCTCCGTCCGTCCCGGCGCCGGACCGCGCCTGCTCCGCTCCGGCAGCCTCCTGTGGCGGCCCCTGCAGAGAGCGCCGGGCCGGGCCGGGCCGAGCGGGGCCGTGAGGGGCGGCGGCGGCGGCGGGGCCGGGGCCAGGCGAGACCCCGGGCGGCCCCAGACCCCTCAGACTAACTCGGTCCCCCTCCCCCGCGGCAGCCCGGACTGGCAGCTGCCGCAGCCAATGAGGGGCGCGGGCTGTGCAGGCCCAGTGGCCTCGGACCAATCGTGGGCCGCGAGAGGCGGGCGGAAGGGCCCAGCATGGTGCGCTGCGCCTGTGGCCGCGCCGCGGGCCCAGAGCCGAGCGCAACGCGGAGTTGGCACGCGGGCGGCCGCGGTGCCGCCAGGGCACGGGGCCGCCCCAGCCCTATCGCCCTGCGGGGCAGCGCGTCCCGGCCTTACCTGGCGGCTCCCCCCCGGCGGCAGCGGCTCCGAGCGCTCCGGCTGCGCTTCACATTCAAACCGCCGGGCGAGGGCGCGGCGGCGGCTCCGTGACCGCATCGCGCGGGGCGGTGACATCGCGCTGCGGTACGGCCAATCACCACCCGCGTCGGCCCCGGGCGCGCCGCCGACAGCCAATCCGCGCCGCGCTCAATAGGCGGCGGCCAATGGCTGGGTCATTCCCACAAGGCCCCGCGGCGCCTCTAGTAGCGCGGCGGCCGAGCCCCGCCCCGAGCCCCGGGACGGGGGCGAGTAGGGCCGGGAGTGAGTGGGGCCCAGCTGGAGCCCCGGGACCGAAGCGAGCGGGGCCGGGGGCCGCAGGGCCCAGCTGGAGCCCCGGGAGCGGGGCCCGGTCCGAGCGCCTGCACTGTCAAGGGAACGGGCCTGGCCTCCCGGCGGAACAACGACGAGGACGGAGCGTGCGGTATAAAACACGAACCGGAACCCCCCAAACCCGCAGAGAAGCCCGAGTGGCGCCGAAGCCTCTGAGCCGCTTAAGGAAGCACCTGAACAAAAAAGGAACACTTCGTAAAACTTTATTGATTTATCACTTGATTAAAGCATGGAATATTATAACTATTGTACATTGTATTTTCATGTAGAAAACTTTACATAGTTTTTCATATTATATAATTTTGGTATTCTCCCAGAACTCTATACATCCATTGGCAAGGAGTAGTCTTTAAATTATTGATAGTAAATGCACTTAATACAGAGATACTAAAACTCAGGCATTTTAAATATGTGAAAACATACGTTTTAAACAAAGGTGCTGAACAAACTGAAGTCACAGATTAAAGCGAGATGCATTTTTGACAGTTACTATTTTTAATCTTTTTCCTGAATATTAAGACTGAGCTAAATAAAACCTGAGGGGGTTTTGGTTTTAGTAGTGGACATTGGTTTAGATTGTTCTGTTCACATTTAGAATGTGAGGTACCAGACATGGATAACAAACTGCTGTAAAAACAACCTTTTCCTGGACGGTAAGACACAACAGAAGCAACATGAAGGGAGTTTTTAATCACCACAAAAGGGAGGGTTTAGGGTTTTCCTCGTTAGCATCCTCTCCTCCTCCCCTTCCCTTGGGAGGCCTGAAATGACTCATAACAAAGCAATGGAGTCTGGAGGATTTCTGCCATAACAGGTGGGTGACCTGGACATCCCTCTGTTGCACAGCCCGTCCAAGGGGTGACTGCTCTGCCTCCCTCTACTGCACAGTCCTGCTCTCCACAGAGCCAGCTGTGAGGGCTGAGCTGAGCTGGCATGCAGGAACCAGCTGGCACCACTGCAGGAGCTATGCTGGGATGGAGGAACCAGCTGGCACCACTGCAGGGGCTGAGCTGAGCTGGGATGGGATGGAGGAACCAGCTGGCACCACTGCAGGGGCTATGCTGGGATGGAGGAACCAGCTGGCACCACTGCAGGGGCTGAGCTGAGCTGGCATGCAGGAACCAGCTGGCACCACTGCAGGGGCTATGCTGGGATGGAGGAACCAGCTGGCACCACTGCAGGGGCTATGCTGGGATGCAGGAACCAGCTGGCACCACTGCAGGGGCTATGCTGGGATGCAGGAACCAGCTGGCACCACTGCAGGGGCTGAGCTGAGCTGAGCTGGCATGCAGGAACCAGCTGGCACCACTGCAGGAGCTGTGCTGGGATGCAGGAACCAGCTGGCACCACTGCAGGGGCTGAGCTGAGCTGGGATGGAGGAACCAGCTGGCACCACTGCAGGAGCTATGCTGGGATGCAGGAACCAGCTGGCACCACTGCAGGGGCTATGCTGGGATGCAGGAACCAGCTGGCACCACTGCAGGAGCTATGCTGGGATGCAGGAACCAGCTGGCACCACTGCAGGGGCTGAGCTGTGCTGGGATGGAGGTGGGTTTGGCCCTTCCTGACTCTCTGAGGAAAACCCACGAGTGCTGTGGAGGAAGCTGAGCACCCCCTGATTATTTGATTATTGCTGTGCTGGGGACAGGGCCTGCAGGAACAGGACAGGGTTGGGCTCTGACAATGCAATTGCAGCCCAGGCCCCTTTCTCCTTCATGCTCTGCAGACCCTGAGATGGTTGGATATCACATGCCCAACTTCAGGGGTTTGTAACTGGTATAAATACAACAAAAGCTTTTCTTAAGGAGAACAGTCTCAGACCAAAGGCTGAAAGGAAGCATGGATTAAATATCTTTATCCAATGTGCAGAGAGAGACTACAAATGCTGCCCTTTACACTAAAGAAAGCCCATGAAGCAACTGTGAAGTCATTTAAGACCTCAAAATTGAGACTTTTTTCAAGACATGACTGTAGGGCTTTCAAACCTGCGACACATGCAGCTGGGCCAGGTGTGTCTGACGGGACATGAGGGAACACATTCCATGAGGCAATAACACATTCCAAATCTGAAAAATAATGGTTCAAATATTTTCCTTAGGACTACCTACAACCAGAAAAAAAAGAAATAGCATATTATTACAGATTTTAATAGAATTAAAATAAATACTTCATTTTCTGCAGTACCCAATGCAGTGACATTCCCAGGGAATGAGCAGCTACACGAGATGCAACACAAAAGGATATTTCAAATGCAGCAAGTTAAATACCAGCATTACTTATTTTTCAGTCTTCTCCTATTTTCATATATAGCCATTCACTCCCTTCTACTAAATAGCAGTGTATAGATTTAACCTAATGGGCATTTAAAAATCAAATAACCACAACTACCACTCTTCTTTGGTTAAAAATAAAAAGTGAAAATAAACTGTGAAAGCTTTGTCACTACTACTGACTGTAAAACCTTTCCCAAACAACGCTTACACAGGACAAACTGATGTATTGAGGAGCACCATAAAAACCCTTCGGGAAAAAGATCACAAAACACAAACGAAACAAACAACAACAACCAAAACCAACAACAACCAAAAACAAACAAAAAACCTCCAAGGACAGCACATTCCCAGCAGCTCAGAGCAGCATAACCAAAGACAACCTCACCCGAGGCCATCCTACCAGGAAACTCAACTTAAAAAAGAAAGTAATGTTATACACTTAGTTCCACTCAAGTAGGTAGGTTGGTGTTGCTGTTTGTTGGTTTGTTTTTTTCTTTCAATACTGTTAATATTTTGAGTTTGCTACTCTGGATAGCACAGCAGTTAATACTAGTTTGCATTATTTTAGGAAGTGGAACCTCTTATCTTGCCATACTTCCCTGGTTTAGAAAAGTTTTGAACTTGAAATTTAAAATTATTTCAAAGGCCAGGACAGCATCCTGTCATAGAAACATTGTCACAGAAATGTGATGCATTTCAAGGAAAGAAAATTCTCTTGGGCAAACAAAGCTATAGTGTCACGTCACATTTTGCTTCACAGCAAGCCTTCAAAGCACAGAATTGTGTTGTTACTTTAGAGCACGTGAATGAACTTGTTTAATTTTGCTAGAGCAGTTTTTTGGAAATTCAGGGTTTTTAGATGCCACTAGGAACTAAGAGTTGAGAACAAAACTCATTTGCACAAAATGACAAATCAGAACTTGCAGATCTGCAGTAAAAGGAGGCAAAGTTGTGTTAAGGATTGGACTTTTTGCTAATCAATCACCATTACTGCTAAATTATATTCAAGGGTCAAAAAGGTAGGTTTATTTCTTCTGAGCCTTGTTTTTGATGTTCCTGTGAATGCTCTATGATCTGCCAATATATGGAAGGAAAAGAAATGCCTTTTCATTTTCTTAAATTGCCTTTAACTCAAGCCTAATAAGCTAAAGGAGTAGATGCTCTTGGTGCTCCTGATGTAAAATCTTCCATAAAACTAAAGTCTCAGAAGATGCAGTACTGATATTAAAAAAAAAAAATTAAGTCATTTGCTACACAGGAGGAAAACCTTCTCCGAATATCCTCCAGGCTGTCCATCTCAACAGCCCAGTGCCCTGCCTGGCCTGGTCCAGGACACAAAGGAAAACCCAGAGGGATCTCGGGTGGTCACTGGCCACCACAGTCAAGTTTATTATGAACACTTGCCAACATCACAAGGCTACACAAATACAGTCATTAGTTCCAAGGGGCATAATGTCTGTGGAGATATCCAGCTGATTTATCAGCTCTAGCTGGGATGAAAGACTGAGCAGTGCATAAAAGACTAGAAGAGACATACTGGATCATACAAATGATTAGCACTGAAACAAAGAGACTTGCACATCTACTGTATAGACTCTGTAAGCAATAATTTAAATAAAACTGCTGACACTTCTGTAGGATGGACAGAACAGGATTATTTTCCTCGTTCCCAAATGCCATTGTGGTAAGAATAACTTGCTCCTGTGGTGATACACCAGGGTCCCTTTTTTTCCCCATCCACTTCAATCCATCTCTGGACACAGCTTTACGTACAGGCCGGTGCAACAGCCTCACCGGCAGCTACCAGGAAGGCAGGCTGGTGCCAGCTGTGCGCGCCTGCTCGCCCGTGGTGCAGATGTTGAACACCAGCCCGATGCGCAGGAAGAACTTGCGCAGCACCGCCCGCAGCTCGGGGATCAGGTCGAACTGCATGATCTCACACAGGTACGGGTAATACGCGGAAGCGTGCGCCCTGAACTAGCCAAGACACAGAAACAGGACGTCATTCTCAACTGCTAGAGCAAAATAAAAAATGTTGACACATTCATGGCTACAGCAACTTGTTACAACACCAGGTCTCACCCAAGCCCTCCCAACGGCACCGAGATCCGTGTTGTTTGCGGCAGTGGCGCACGCAGGGCGTGCTCTGGTGTTACTCCCTAAACAGAGCCAGGGTTTTGTGACTTCTCAGCCCAGAGGTAGTGCCAGAGTCTATTTGTAGCAACATGAATATTTGGTTTTCCTCTAAAGGGCCAAGATGGCCAAGGAAAGTGGAATTCCAATTTTACAGGCATGAAATTCAAATTCACCCTTACCATTCCTGTGCGGCTGTAATACAGCATAAGCCTCTCCCTTACTGCACACTCATTGTGCTTTTATGTGAAAAAGCACAATGTTCAGTAATTCTATCCGCATTCCCACACAACTGGGAATTGCATGGATGCAGCCTCATTTCCACAATGCAGAAGGCCTGCAGGCAGTGGAGCTGCCACTGCTGTATTGCAAGGAGAGAGCTCACTATGAGAATGGCCCACCTCCAGTCTGGATGGAAATAAAGACTGAACTCAGGCTGAAGCAGGAATGAAAAACATACTCAAAAGCAGACATGACTTCCAGCCCCTTCTTACCTTATCATCACTGATTTTTAGTGTTTTTGTTAAAAGCAACAGCAGGAGATTGGTCCAGGCTTCTCTGTGGCTTTCCGAGTTGACAGTAATAAAATACGCCAGGGCTTCACTGCACACACTGCAGAGATGGCACAGTTCACGAAACCATAAAGAAAACCCTTATAAAGTTTTTGATTACATGATCTGTTTGTCCTCTCAGTGTACTTTGTTTTCAAGCAAGATGCACTTCCATGGGAAAGTTCTCAATCACATGCAACAACTTTAACTACACAAATTTGCTTTTTCTGGTACAGGAATTTTTCCAGATGACTGAAATGAAATACTTTTCAAGTAACTGAACATAAATACTTGGTGAGAGAGAAGGAAAAGGAAAATTAATCTGCCTGATAAATATTTTGTAATTGAAGTGCTGTCACTTTCAACCTGCAAACATTATTTCCTAAACCTGACATTGGGACAGCTTAGGCAACAGCACCACGAGAGAGCTCTCCCTCCAAATTTGGACTGGTTTAAAAAAGATCTGGACAGCTCAACATCATACATTAAGGAAGAATTATTATTGTATTAATACATTTTTGGTCCCTGCTGCAGATTGTCAACACAAGGCACAAACTGTACCACTTACTATGGTTATTTTTAGGACACTCTTTTAAAAAAGTTAAAGAAGGGCTAAGCAGATTAACATGTCCATACTTGCTGGTAGATCAGAATCCATTGATTAGTACCAAGAGCAAGTTGGGAGATCTCCACATTTGATAAGAAACTAGTACTTTCAACTTTTATGTACCAACTCCATCAAGTATCTTTTTATATTAATTTATTTTCTACATTTGTTTAAATTCCAGGTGTACAGCAGCTTATACTGCACTCTTTTTCAATTATAGTGTATCCTATTATACCTCTATCACTGTGTACTCAGTGGGAAAGCTATTCAGACACCAGCACTTCCATAAAGAAAAGCCTATGTCAGGCAAGAAGCTGTCTAGGCAGATTGCTTCCTTACTGCTAAGTGAACTCAGAGTGCACAGTGGCCACATCCCCAGGCAGGGCAGGGCAGGGCAGGGCAGGGCAGGGCAGGGCTGTCCTACCTGAGCAGCCGCCGCTGGACCGCGTCCCAGGCCTCCCGCCGGCTCTCGTCCACATACATCCGGAACAGGATCCTCAGGCAGCATGCCAGGCTGCTGGTCTCTTGTTTTAGGAGATTGGGTTTTGATTTACCCTTGAACCCTAGAAATCAGTTCCACACAGGACAAGAGGGATCAATCCAAAGCTGGAATTACTAGCCAAAAATAAATTTTATCAATAATGTGTGCCCTAGTGACCAGTAATAATTTCTTGTCCAGACAGTATTTCCTCCTCCTTGATTTTGATTGAGTTATGATTTATTTATAAAGATACTTAACTACAGCAGTACCAGCTGTGCAGCTCTACTTTAACCAAAAAAACAGATAATTTAGCAAACAGAATTATTCAAGTCATCGGGAAGGAGACAAGCAATAAAAGCATGCAACTGTCCAATAAACTCTAGAGGTGATTGCCATGGCACATTGTTGTGTCATGATACTTCAAGTTAGAAGTGTAGTTCAGCATTTTTATCAAATAAAAATAAAAACCTCACCTGCTCTCCATAACACAGTTCGTTGCTCATAATTTGAATTAAAGGCTTTTGAAAATGAGTGAGACTCTTGCAGACAATCCAGTAACTTAAAAAGGTGATGTGAAGACATATATTTATACATTCCTTGGTCTTCTGTGTCAATGTGGATAACTGCATCCAATGTGTCTCGCTAAAGAACAGGGGGAGAGAGAGCAAGATGCTGTAAACTCCAGTAACTCTAATTCATTTATAGGTGCAATGCAGTATTAGTGCAGCACAACACAGCAGGGTGGTCCTGTCAAAGATCAGAGTTGTATTCTTCTTAGTGGGGTACTTAAGAAGAGAGAAGTTACGATCTATCCTAGTCATTGATAAGAAAATAAGAGTGAGGGAACAACTCCCTTATTGAAACATTGCAGTCACAGCAATACAGTACAGAACATTTCCTCTTCTCTACAAGCTAACTGGGAAGGTTTGTTAAATTCTAAAAACATGAAAATGAACAACAAAAACAGTGTGGGTTTAAATGTTGCCTAGTGTAGAAATTCCTCAGCTTTGGCTCATGCCAAATTTAATTAAATTGGTCAATATTTTTAGCTAATTTCACTAGGAATTTAACTATACCATTCCCAAAACACTACGTGAATGCACTAGCCAGAACTTCCAGCTTATAGCTTTATGAACAGCTAAGCCAGAGCTACTGTGCACCACTACCCAGAATCAGAACTTTCAGGGACAGGGACATCTCTGAAGCCAGCAGTGAATGAACTCTTGACCATTGACCTTGCTGAGGAGCTCAACCTCTGCAACACTTCCAGTGCAAATATCCAGAGACTGAGAAGAGCTTCAGCTGTGGCTAAATGAAGACGCTCAGTCTAATGAGCAGAAAGGAATGCTTTCCTACCAAACAAACAAAACCCATTTCTGATAGTACGTATTCATGATAAAACAACTATAATCTATTACATTTATAATAAAAAGTAAGGTAATAGAATACTACAACAGGCAGAGCACCAGGCAACACTGGAGGCAGATAAAAAAATCACAACTTAAAAGTAGTTTACACACGCATTCGGGGTAATGCTAAAAGTCAGGAGAAGACACTATTTTGTGAACATGTCAGAATGTTCCATAGTTTGTACTTTACTGTCACCACAAGGTTACAAGTAAGTCTGATGGTACCTGAGCTGCAGCCATGTGCTCAGCATCTTCCTTCTTGCTTGTTGCTGGATAGAACACTATGTTGTCAATGGTCTGTATCAACTCCAGCTGTACCACACACTTGATCAGGAGGCCAGCAAATAGTTTCTGGTCTAATGAAATGGAGCAACAGAAGTTTCAGAAGCAATTAATGATTATCCATTTACAGCAAGCTAGCAAAATATGACATTCCCCTTAATAATTTGATATTTAGTAATGCTGTGAATTATCTTCTAAAGAGAAAATCTCACTGCAAGACATAAACACAAATGGCAAAGACTTATCCCCCTGCCCCAAAACTTTCTGTAGAGAGCTACAGAAGTGAATTAAGTCTGGCTATAAAGGTGCATTGAAAAAGCTTGTATGTTTTCCTCACTTGTGTAAGGACCACCTTTCCAGCTCTCATCTGTTGGATTTGAATATTGGCTTTGTCCTCTTTCAGAAGCATTTTTATCCATGCTGCTTAAAGACTGGTGATCTAGGTCCAAATCCTAGAAGAGAGTGCAGAGCAATTCCAGCAATCCGAAACACTAACTCCCAACCAGCTATCACTTTTCAGAGAACTTCTCTATTCCTAGATTCAAAGGCTTTCTGCATCCATTCTTCACATCATTTTTACAGTAACACCAAACACAATCTACTATCAATTCCTTGACAAGTATATTGACTACAACAAATATTTCAAAAGCTAACCTAACACAAAACCCTTCAACTCAGTTTATCACCCTGAGTTAACTCTTACCAAGTGTTTTTCAGATGAATCTTCCTCCATTCCTACAGGCTTCCATGTCAGCAAGCTTCAAAGAGTTAAAGAAACAAAACAACAACAAAAAACATCAAACAAAAATCAAACAAAACAGAAAAAAAACCAAAAAAGGTAAATATTGTTGCTTTAGAATTGGGTATCAATATAAGAATTAAACTTATGAACTTACACATGAGGAATAGTTGTTTTGAAGATTTCTAGCATACAGTTGCATGTCTGGCCCCAGACTTCGGGGCTGAATTTCTGTCCATTGAGTATTACCAGGTTTTCTAGGCAGTTTGTACCTGATCGTGCCAACTGCTCATTATCTGTAAAAGAAATGTTCCATATTTATCAACTTGTACAATATCAAGGAAAAATTAAGTATTCCCTATTACTGCTCCATTAAAATTTTTTACCAATACTGTGAAATGCACAGTCTCAGCTCAAAGCCTACCTATACAATATGTTACAACAATATGAAGCTGAAGAACCTACTGAATAAAAAAAACACTTTCAAAATAGCCTTCATGAGATGGAAATACAAGTAGGGAAGACAAAAGACAGGGCAGAAGCAAAAGGGAAGCAGAGAGTGAGAAAAAGGAAGGAAAAGCAGCAATTGGAAGCTTATGATTTACTGCAAGATTGTCCCCCGATATTCCATGGTAGTAAGATGCAGGATTTCATGTGTAAGACTTGGAGCCAGAAAGAAAACATGTTCTTTACAAAGCTCTGTTTAGAAGTACTCATTGGCTGGGAGAAGGGGGAAGAAGCAGGTGCCAGCAAATAATAAAAAAGAAACAAATCAGAATGCATGCATGTATCTATACGTGTAAATAAAGGAGGTAATGTATCGCTGCAGTCAAACTACAAAAGCTTGTTGGCAGAAGGTTCAGAAGATTGACCCATTCTCCAAAAGGTTTTGCTGTGTCACAGTAACACCATGAGCCCCTTATGAACACAGTAACAAAAAAGTTGCTTAACTCAATAAAAAGATTGATGCTCAAATATTCAAGATACTGCATCAATCTACTACAACACATATTGTCCTAATGGGAACTTTTATTCTTCCAAAATTCAGTTAACCTTCCCCTTCTTAAGTAATGACCATTTAAAACTACATTTAATCAAAAGATATAGGTAAATAAGGTACCTTGTTTTACACACCAGTGTAACTGTGCAAGTATGTCAGGAAGAAGGATCTCGTGCAAAGCTTCATAGAACTGTGTGAACACATCACAGATGGCATAAAGGGCGTGGTTGCACGTCGTGGTCATCCACTCTGATTTCTGGGACAGAAAATGAAAAGTCTTTGGTTTTATGGGGATTCTTCCATGATTACAACACTTGGCTTATACATAGCTGGTCAACAAAAGACACAGCTCTGAGGAGAGGAGAACTCAGAACTAAAGCCTCATGACCACAGATGTCTTATCAGAAGCACTCAGCTGACCACATGAACACTGGTCAGAAAACTGTACATGTTCATAACAGTGGGAGAACATTCTTGAAAATAATCAGATGGACACACACACAGGTCACTGGACTGCGGAAAGTTTCATTCATGCCACAGAATTTGAAGGAATACAGAATGTGTTTAGCTAAGTCTGGGGCAGTATGGAGTGGCCATATCTGATGTCAATAGAAACTGCTGACTCAGATGTGCAAGTTCTTAAAAAGTCAAATCTAGGGAATGCTTGCTTTTTGGGGGTTTTTTTTTGGTTTTACCTCCGTTTGTTGCTCAGGGAGTTTCATATTATCAAAAATCCGAAACACAATTCTAAACAGGTCTTGCCACCAGTGCTTTTCAAAGGTATGCCCGTAACTCTTCATGATTTCAAACATCACTGTTAAGCCTCTATAAACAAATCCAAACAAGCATAGGAACAGATGTTAAAATGTGTTTCTGTGATATCTTCATTGCATGAATTAAAAGAAAAAAGGAAAAAAAGACAAGCATTATTACCTTGTACGAACATCTAACTTGCAACGATTGATGATACAAGAAAGTTCAAACAAAATAGGAAACCATCCTCTGACCCACACTCTGTCCCCAGGAGCCACATTCATGTCATCACTTGTGTATTCTCTTAATACCTTGAAGATCAGTAAGAAAATAAAATTTATAGAATTATCTTAAAAATCTTTATACGTAACAAATTTAGATACTACCAGTGGTACAGAGAAACTTGGAAAGTTAGCTTAGTTCATACTGTAACACTCCAATTCTGCAAAATACAAGCACAACTCTGAAATTAATTATTTGCAAAAATACAAGAAAATAATATATGGAAATAAATACTTCAATCTGTTTTTACTTCAGTCCAGGTAAAGGCCTTACAAGTTGCTGAGGTTTGGACTTCTTAGAAAGCTACTTTAATAGTGACAGACAACTGTTACATCAATACACATAAAAAGGAAATCTAAAATTGGGAGAAAGCAGTTCTACAAGTCTCTGGTACACAATGTGGCGTGCACTGGAGACATGCTCCCCTCAGCCAGTGATTATTACATTCAGTATTCACACAACAGACTGATGGAGAAGAATACAAATTTTAACCAACTGCACTAGACATAACTAGGGTGACAGAACAGGAAGCACTGCTTTCCAAGTCATCTTAACACCACAACAAAAAAAAAACAGACAAAAAAGCCCCCACACAAAACAAAAAACCCCAAAAACTATTTGGTTCAGTTATTTCCCATTTGGACTTACAAGACTTAACATTACTTAACTAGCCCTAGTTTACTGCTTACATAATACCAAAATTTCTCCTTAATCCAAATAAGCTTTGAAAACAAACACTTGCAATTGAAGTTTGAGTATGAAAGCTCTTTCTTAGTAATTGATCTCCATTTAACACTAGAAGAGAGTATGAAAATGCAGCAGGGGTACAATTCAAATATACCTGTGGTCTTTCTGAGACATATTTTGCACAATAGCGAATAAGCCTGATGGCTTCCATGCTGGTGTCTGGGAAGGCAACATTACAGGCAAACTCAGAGAGGCATTTTACTGCATCTTGAAATGAGTCAATTGCTGCTGGAAAATGCTGCTGAAAAATATTTGCTGTAAAGAACAAACAAATACACTTTTAAAAAATTACTGATATTAAAATCCATAGATAAACTGCATCAATCTAGGCACGTCACCCATGGCATATGCTATAGAACAGACAAACACAAAAGAGCCAGATCTTCTACATTAAATATGGTTCTTTGCCCTCTCCTGCATTCTTCCCTATCCCACCTCACCAACCACATTCCTGAGTTGTACAGCAGCATAGCTGTATCTAGTTTGTCCTATCCATAGCATTCCGGAGACTTAAAGGGTATGACTCAGCTGCAGAGCTTAAACAGTGTGGCTGCAAGGTTGTGTGTTTATTTGCCTGGAAATACAAAAGCCTTATTCAGATGAGCCTTTTGAAGCCAGCTCAGAGCAGACAGGCCAATTTGGGTGCATGCATCTGTCAAGCATTACTTACTAACTATGTGTGCTGTAGTCTGAAAGGCCAGCTCTACGATATTCCCATCATGGTCTGATGCTGCTTGATGAAAGACAGCAAAAATATTTTTCCAGCCAGAACGAATGTTACCCGCTTGAGAGTTCACCATCTGAGCAATACAGCGGATCACCATGTCTCGAATAGTCGGAGATCTTAAGAAAAAGAAAGAAGAGAAAGGAATGCAAGACTACTTTACACTAGCACAAAGTAACTCCCCCACTTCCCTGTACATGACCATGACCCATACCAAGTGACATCCTTAAGTGGGACTAAAGCTAAAGCAGAAATTGCAGTGCCTCACACCTGTTTTTCTTCATAATATGCTCAAAAGGCCTTAGGAAGTCTTTCTGGAAGCGGAAGTTGGCTAACTCTCCCTTCTCAAGAAATTTCATTGACAGCTGCCTTAATGAGTCTACAGCAAAGATGGCAACATCTTCATTAGGGTTACACCCAACCTAGAAGAAAAGCATATTTTCAAACACTTATCAATTAATGTGTCATTTATATGAGTAACAAATTCGTCACTCAAGTTCCATCTCAGCCCACTAAACACTGCTAGCACATTCTAGAATTCTGATGCTTGGGAAAGAAGGGGTTCTTGTTCAAGGGGGCTTTGTGTCATTTCATCCATCTAAACAGACCCATGGATTTTGAATGCTTCAAGCAAATTGTAATAGCCAGCTAGATGCTAAAACTAAAACACAGTACAATAAAATAAATTGAATCTTTAGTTAAAAATCTCATCCTAACATGATTCAATTTCCCAAGGAAAACAACTGTTGTTCAAGGATCACTTGTGTACATTTCAGAGGAAAACTAACTTGGCATTTTATCTGAAGGAAAAGACAAAGAAAAATTACAAAAATACCAAATTATATAATGAAGATTATATAATTAAAGATCATTCCTATAAACATTTATATTTGTACACTTCAGATTTTTAAGTAGGTGCTTCTTTTAGGTGCCTCGAATGGAATTTTTTTCAATATCAGAATTCAAGCCACTAACAACACAGAAAGCTGATTAAAGAAGTCCCACTATTTATGCATATTGTGTAACGTTAGTTTAAAGAGTACCTTATTGAAGTGATCTCCAATCACATGCCAAATCCTCGACCACTGCAGCCTGATGCGGTTCATGTTGTAATAGGAGATCTCCACGATCTTCTGCAGGCTGAACATGCGCGGGTGGTGCGGCGACGCCAGCTCGTCCATGGACACAGCGCACAGCCACCGCACAAAGTCCACTGCACGGGAGAAGCCTGCTGTGAGCCAGGCTGCTCCCGTGCCAGGGGCCCTGGAACCCACCATACGCACCTATGGCATTCCCGTCCAGCCTCGTGGAGCCCGTGAATATCCTACAACAAATACAGGAGTTGGAGTTTCAGCTGCACATCCGCAAGAATCCGTTAGAGCTCAGAGCTGCAGCAAAAGGCCAGCACATCTGGACATACTTCACAGCCCTCCATGCCATGAACTCTGCACCTCTTGTATTCTTGCTCCTTGGCAGCAGTACATGCATCTCTCCTTAGTCTAAGCATCCTCTTTCCTGCACCAAGTCACAGTCTACCATGCTCCTACCCCACTGCAGCAACAGGCACAGGCTCACAAGTTTACCCAGGCCAAGTTAAACTGGAACACTCATTTGGGTGACAGCGTGTTAAATTTCATGGGGACAATAAAGAGACAGGAAGCTCTGCTACAAGACTTTACTGGTTATCAGCCACCTTTGATCTTTATATCCCCTAAGAATATGGTCAGCTGTGGCGGTCAAAACAGACAGGAGAAAGACTATGGATGCGCTCTTGTCCCTTTTTGCCCTTCAGCTGTTTGATCTTGAGAGGAGTTCAGACTGCTGATAGTGGTCCATATAGAACACTGATAAAGCAGAGAACATTCCCAAATGTCCTGGACTTTGATGTGGTACGAGACATGTTCATGGTTAGAATAAACATTGCAAGTCTGAATATATGGTTGTGCAGACTTGCACCATTGCACCAGTAGTCACTAAGAACTCCCATTCCAACACATAGTTTAGGAGAGAAGGATGTCCTTAGACAACATTTCAGCAGGGCAGATGACAAAGATGATGACTGAGGTAAGAGTGCAGAGGTGACACTGTCAGTACCTGTCTACTGCTACCACCACACTCTGCGAGCTGGTCTCTCCCACAGACTCCTGGATGCTCGCCATGTGCCGTTTGTCAGCCCCACTCCCAACGAGGTTCCCTGCCATAAATTCATTAAAAAACAGTATTTGCCATTAGGAAATAATGACTTTATATTGACTCCAACATCAAGCAAGTAGACAAAGAGAAGTGACTACTGCTTCTAGCTACCATGTAATTTATATGGAGCAGAAAGTGCCTTTGCCAGATTATTACACAGCTAAACATCATATTTATTAGATTAAGGTGATATGATATTGTTAATAAAATTGGAACAGATAAAATACTATTTTAAAAGATGAACTCTAAGTTAGCTACAAATAGTTAATGCTGAACACAGTTCTGTATTCATTGTAATCACCATTATAGCATCCATTCCAAAGTTGTAAAAAATTAATTTGTATCCTTAATGGTTTTACAAAAATTAATCCAACTTGCCTTGTCCCTCCAATTTAAGACAAAAATCTAAGATTTGTTTCTTGTACACACTGCAGAAACAATACAAACTGGAACAGAAAACCCAACATGTAAAGATAAGAAATTCCTTTGGAAAACTAATTGAAACATCTATTAATTCCTAAAAATAAATGGCTTTTCTTTTCATTAATTCTTTTAACAAAACCATGAGTTCGTACAGCAAAACAGTTTTGACAACAACATATTCCAACAAATAATGTGGAGTAGTTATTAAATAGCTTAACCCAATTCTAAAGTTACAACAGATTTGGTAATTATAAACACATATCGGAATACACAATTTCATTAATCCAACATAGCTTTCCCTGGAAGCAAGTAAATATATTCAAGTATGTTATAATACTGAGGATTCTTTAACATCCTTACTGCACTTGTATGTGCATCTTCGTGAAGTTTGGGATTAATAATCTTACCGAATCCCAGGCTCATAAACTCTTCTCCTGCAGACGCATAACTCTTAATGCTGCCTTCCTTCTCACGCCCAGAGCCAGACAAATACCGCGTTTTCACGCCAGTTCCTATGAGCTGTGCCAGCTCCAGCTGGCTAATACATTTCAAGATCTGAAACCAAAAGAAATTTAACATTGTGTTTCTGCACACCACCATCTTTTTATTCTTAACATATATTTGTATTTAATATTTATGACCTTTCTAGGTTCTCCAACCTTTCAAGCAGCTTTGGCTGTTATAAGAGCTTTGATGGAGCTAAAACATTACTAATAAAACTGAAAATTAAGTTGATTGCATTCAATACTATCAGCCACCATAAATCATTCCAATACAAGAATAAAATAAACAGTGCTCCAAAATCTAACTTGGATCTCTAACTACTAAAGGATACCTTTTCATTATTTTTACACCATTAACTTTCAAGACTATAAACAAATTGGAGCTGATCTTCTAGAGACTTCATTGTCCTAGAGATGAAAAGACTGAAACATTGCAGCTATCACCACTTGAGTAACAACATTCCAGCCTAGAGCGTTTAAATGCCAAAGCTGCACTTGCCTCCTTCTTCCTCTCCCACAGCCACATCCCCTGGCTGGCACAAGCACTCAGGAGAGTGTGCTGTGAGCCAGGTGTGAGGCATCTGTCAGCTCTAGCACATTTTGGCTCATATCATGCAGTCCATGACTAGAGCCAGAGAATATAATGCAGCAGCACAGATTTAGAGCTGATAAAATTGCTCCTGGAAAATAGGCATTAAGAACATGCGTATAATCCTGATAGCTCATTTTCACTAATCATCCACCAAAGTATTTTAGCCCTAATTTTTCATGTGCTTATGATGTAAATGTTGCCAAACATTGCACAGACAAGTCTGAACCTGTAAGCTAGAATATTTTTGTTTCCATGAATAAGGATACAATAGTTTATATGAGAAATTTTCTGAAGCCAAATGAGATTTTTTAATATAATTTAAATCCTATATCAAATGCAGCCATAAAAATTACAATATTGTCACACAGTTTCCACAGGGTCTTCAAAAAAAAAATGCAGTGCATTATTTTTATCTACATATTAGAAAAAAACCCACACAAACTTAACAATATAATGCACTTTCTTCACATTTTTGAGCAAGTTCTGAGAGCTGATAGTAGATGAAAAAATACGACACCATGTTCACTATTTAAACTAATAAAGATTTACCTCATGCCAAGAATTGCCAAGATAGTTGCCATCTGTGTGAGCAACTGTAATGAGTGTCTTAATGGTATCAATGTTCTTCTGTTTCATTTCTGTAATGCTGGAACTGGCAGTCAACAAGGAAAAACGAGCAAGGGCCTGTACATAAGCGTCTCGTTCAAGCTACAAGAGAGAGAAACAAGCACAAAAATCAAGTCCCCAAAGAACCAGAGAAAGCAACTTGCCTACAAATTTTTCTTCTATGGATAGCTGGCACTGTCAGAGCACTTTCCAGCTGAACAAGAGTAGGATGCCAGTCAGTAAACACTCTTAATAGAAGATTCAGCAAGAAAAGCAGAGTTGAAGAAATGCTTGATTACATCAAGACCTTTTACCATTTCAAGGAAGCAGATGAGACACTTCATCATGTATAAGCTGTTTGTAATTCTTCACCTGCCTCCCAGAGCCCACATGGCCCTCAGCGAGTCCCAGGCTAAGTCTGGCACCAACCTGCATTCCAAAGATACAGGCTATTCTGATGGCACAGCGTATTCCTTCCAAACACAGCGACGCAACTTCTGGGTCATCACAGTTCTGCAAGCCAACACTGTAAGCTGCCAGCAGTGGAGTCCAGACAAGCTACACAGAGGAAGAAACTAAATTCAGAGGTCTCTTACAGCTTTAGCCCAAAACACTGGTTACTGAAGCCAAATATATCCAAAGAATCCATGTGTTCCATTAGCAAACTTTTCAAAGTAATTTTCCACTTTTTTTCCCATGCTTTAAACTCTTCACAACAAAGACACAGTGAGAACCTGACACTCACTTTGAACATGGGTCTGACGTGATCCAGGTGAGTGGCACTGGTGAAAGGTGCCTTTGCATGGCTCACTGCCTCCATGAGGGCTTTGGCTGTCTTTGCCATTTGTTCCATTTCCAAGTTGTACAACAACCTCCGCTGCTTCTCATTAGCTACACCTAAGGGGAACACCACACACAGACATTGCTTGCTTTTCTCACAAGAGCATATTCCTTCTCTTCACACTGAGCATCACAAAATGTTAAATAAAGGTATTGCAAATAAAATCTAAAGACAGAAATCTTGCAAAATCTTAGAGGTCAGGAGGCTGCCCCAAGATGCAAGCAAGGAAATCCAGCACTAAAAACCATACCTAAACTTAAGACTTTATTCTGTGCAAAATAACTAATTCAGCCCTTTACTATATAACACATGCTATTATATAATTGCTCCACGTTAGAGGTGCATACTCTATTAAGTCATTCTGCCTGTAAAAGTGGATGGAAAACCCTATGTCTTCTTAAGCTCACATCCCCAAAACAAAACAAGTCCTCACCACAATGGTAAATAAATGAATAACTTAGTGCTTCTTTACCCTTATACTACAGGGTGCAACTTCCATTTTCAAGCAAATTAATTTTGTTCCTATTTTGATTGAGAAAACCTGCAAACAGCATAAAAATACTGGGAAAACCACTATGCTGAAGATTCAGAATTCACAAATTTGAATTAAATTAGTACCAGCTATTCTGAGTAAAAGTAGGGTACAGCTAGGGATACTGGTTTCTACTGCATGCTACACAAAGAAGCCCTCATTTGGTCTGTATAAGGAGAAGTGACTACAGATTATGACAAACTCTCCAATCTCTCTGGTTTTCAAACACTATCATAAGGACTATGACACCTCCCAGCCACTGAACTATGGAGGAAGACAAAAAACCAGCCCAAATCAAGCCCTCGCTCATAGTCTAGCACACAAAAACAAGTTAATTTCAAAGTAATTTTCCTCTGGAGTTACTCCTCACACTCCTGTTTAAAAACCCCAAGAGATCTGGTTTCTAGTGCTGCTCTGCAGTGGTGCCAGAGGCACCTACACAGCTCCTCCCACCACAGAAGCGAGTGTTAAATTGTAACTGAGCCGGTTTGGTTCCATATACCTCTATCAACCATTCCAAATGTACTTTAGGTATTGCCCCAAGACATTTTCACAAGGACTCTGCACACCACTGTGCCATCCCTTAGCTCCTGCCACAGTTCAAGAGCACTGTGGTTTCCCAGTTTCTAGTTCCTTCTTACTTGGTTTACTACACTTGGTTGCAATTGCATATTCTTTTGTCTCTTTCATCGCAATCTTCTTTCCTTCTATTTCTTCATAGATTGTGGATAAATACTCTTCTGGCAGGTCTTTACTGTCATTGATTCCTCGATTCATTTTAATGTATTGCTCCTTTGTCATTTTATTTTTTACCTGTAAGAAGGAATAAGTTGGATGTCAGATTTTGAATGCAAGCTCCAGGGACCTTTGTAGTCCTGTAAGTCTGGATTTTTTAAACTTTTACCTGTGGACTGTGCAAGTCTGTAGTCAGCATTATAATGGAGTATGCCAAAACATAGGCAGTGTCTGCACTAGCAAATAGTGTTTGCCTGAGGGAGGAAAAAACAAAACAGGTTTATAGACTCCCAATTCCTCAATCCATTAGCTCTAGTTCCATATGCAAGAAAAATACCCAGAAGTGCTATGGACTCAACCAAAGAGCCAACAAAGCCTGAAGCTAACCATTAGAAATGCATCAAACCCCAAGCAGTTTAAAACACTAATAAAAAGGGTGGGGAAGTGCATCATCTTTGCAATATTGAAAACTAGACTGAGATTTTCAAGTACATTCCCTACCGAATACCCAAAGAACAGTAATGTATAATATTAAAAAAGTTAAATGACTTATTTTTTACTCACAGAGTTTCATAAAGATTGATATAAAACCAACCCACTGACACACCAACTGGACTAAGGAAAGGGAACTAATTAAGCCTGACTAAACTTCAGTGTTGATTGCACTAGGAACAACAGCAGCTTTGCCTATTTGGTATTAAATAGCACATAGACATTTTGTTCCACATCTAACAGGCAAGCAACAGCACTGTAACATGCTATTAGTTGTTTTTGTCATGATTTTTTTTAATTCTAGCCATTTCTACTGCTTAATACATTGACTGATCTACATTTGTCTAAAATTGTCTCTGTATTAGCTGTTCGATTTTAATGTACTTAGGGCTTTCCTTTCCCAGTAATTCCTTTCAGCAAGTACTTGGGATTTAAAGAAATGACAGCATCAGTATCCTTCCTATCCAATATCAGCAGCAAGATCTCCTCCTCACGCAAGCCTGCAAAAGTTCCTGGCCTGGTATGGGCTTAATCAGTCCCCTGCCCCTAAGAGCCACACAACAGCACAGCCACGGAATGTTCTTTGGGCACTGATCTGATAGAAAGGGTTTGAATTACCGTTGGTTGCATTCAATATATCTAGCAGCAAACTTCTCCATTAATCTATCAATCTTCTGGGCTTCACCTGGCAGACGGAAACCTTCCAGAAATATACGCAGAGCAGAGACAAAGTCTTTTCCACAGAAATCAAGCTGGTCTACATAGGCATACATCACTTCCTTGTTAAACTTGCTGCTTTCCCCAAGAAATTCCCCTACTTGAGTCTAAAAAACACAAGAGACAGTTATTACTGTGCAATCCAGGTGCCAGCTCTGCAAGAGGGTTTCTATGCCAAGAGCTGCACAGCTGCCAGCTCTGTAAATGTGACACGCTGCCGCGTGGGCAGAGCAGCCCAGGGAGGGACAGGGGTCCCAGATATGCCTCCTCAGTCTGCATATTCCTGCCTCCTCACTGCCAAAGGCAAGATCTGCATTACTGCAGTGCCAAGGAAAGCTGAACTGTGCCCAGCTGCACACGCAGCAAAGAAGGCTTTGCCACTGCAGCACACGATCCTCCCTTGCTGGCAAGGGACTGCCAGCAACTGACACTGCTCTTTTTCCCTCCAGCCTCCAGGAACAGACAAAATGCACATTCCATTGATGGGGAACCCTCCAGCACTTCACTATAACATAGTACTTGCTGTCCCAGGCTTCTCAGTAAACAGCAGGTAGCTGTAGCATTAGGTGTGTCCATGAGGAGCCTTGCAAATTCATTTCTCTAAGATATGAACTCCGGAGCAGGGGCACAGAGCAACCAGGGGCAGGGCCAAAGGTACAGGGGCAAAGGTACAAATGTGCTGCATGTAATCTTACAGAGCAGAGGCGTTCCTCTTGGTGCAAGAATTGTGCCAGGTCCTCTGTTGTAGTGCCAAGCATTCCCTGCTCCTGTAGATACTGTATTCCTCTCTTCGGCTTTTTATTAAACCTATTCAGACAAAAACATGGGGAAACTGACATACAATTAAAAATATAACAGCCTATAAAATTTGAGTTTTACAGAGTCCTCAT
The DNA here is from genome assembly GCF_047830755.1 of Zonotrichia albicollis. Classification (NCBI taxonomy): domain Eukaryota; kingdom Metazoa; phylum Chordata; class Aves; order Passeriformes; family Passerellidae; genus Zonotrichia; species Zonotrichia albicollis. The sequence goes on from NC_133835.1 coordinate 15,560,809, forward strand.
AAATCAAAGATTCTGTGCTGTAGCTCCATATCTTTTCTTTCTAGTTAGGAAAAAAGTTAAAGAATGTGCAACAAATCTATTACTTGTATCACACCATAGGCTCCACCTCATAAGGTACACTGAGTTGCTGATAACCTTACAAGTTATTGCTGAAAAACCCCAAAACTCACCTTTTTGAACATGAAAAATTTTACAGTCTACATGAAATGTTAAAAATGTTGCTGTTCAAGATTTTTCTCTAGTATTTACAGACATGCAGACCTTCAAATAAATGAAAGAGAAGTAAAGCATAGCTGCACAATGATTTAATTCTTCCAACTCTATTTCAATAAAGGACAACAAATCATATAAGAGCTGCAAGACAACTGTGATCCTCAAACCAACTTCTCTCTAGACATACACACTCTTGTGGAGCTGAGCCAGTAGAAAGGAAAGCTAGAAAGAAAAAAAAGGAGGAAAGAAAACCCCTTCCACTCCACCCAGAATTTTATGAAACTCCTTTTAACTACAACAGCCTCCAGCACTGGTTTTTCACAACAGCAGGCAACAGTCTTCAGCATTAACATCAATTTATAAGTGTCCCTGCAGGTGTGACTGTGAGACCATAAGAAACAATACATTTTATTTAAAGTGAACTTTTGTTTTCCTGTCATACTGGGCTTACAGTTCTATCCCATGTTCAATTATTTCCTTTTGTTGCTTGATGACTTCAAATTGCTCTGGATCATCTGGGACAGCAGTCTGGGTACCAACACTTCCGACTCCTGATGATACAGTGGAGTCCAAGGAACTGACACTACTCCGTCTCCCTCCAGTGTCCAGGCATTTACCTTCAGCCATTTCCTGTTCAGATGGTTTATATGAACCTATTTACAAACAAGGTGAGACTTAACTTATCCTTGTTCAGTCAAGAGCTTTTAGTTACAGAACTTAACTTTTAAGCGAAATCTACAAGTTAACATTCTTATTTTACCATGTATACTTTTTGGCAGGCTGCACTATACTACATGAAGATGCTCTATTGATGGAAGTCTAAAATAATCCAACAAAAGGCAGAAAACCAGCAGCATCTATGGAGAAATTCCAGTACGTCAACTTAGTAACTCCAAGACTGGTCACATGTCTTGCTCTACATCATGAGATGTAGGAGACAAGGGGCTGGCTAAATCTCATCCACAGAACCTGGTTATTCAAAACAGACACTTGGAGAATCAGTTACTGCAACAGCACTAACAGCTGTTTGTAAAACACCTCGCTTGTGTAAACAAATTGTTAAGGTACAAACCTGGCACTCACACTTCTGAATAGCTTCTAAACAGTGAACAAACACAAGAATGAACTGATTAAATAAAACAGTCTCTCCATACAGAAGCAATCTTACCCAAGCTAGTCTGATGATTGGGGTTCACATAAAGGTCTTTGCTCCATTCTACCATACATTTTAAAATAGAAACCAAACATTCAAGTCCTTTTTTCCTCAGGCTTAGTTCCTAAAACACAAAGAAGAATAATAAAATAAAAAAAGAAAAATCAAACCAACAAACCATGCTGAGCCCATGCTGAACAGTCTCTACAGTAGTCTCTCTCTAAGGACTGGAAAAGTGCAATGTTAAAAATAAAATGGTTATGGTGGAGATATAGCATAAAGTCTGTGTAAAGCAAACCCCACAGACGGTACCACTAGTGTATGAGTTTCAGAAAGACAGAAGTTAAACTGAGGAAGAGGAAGGCTCATTTGGCTCTCTCTCCCTTGCCAGTCAAACTAAAGAGACCAGAAGCAGCCTGGTCTCACAGTGCAAACAGGCAGCAAAATCACCGAGTAATTAATGGCACTGCTTCAGCATCCAATTGCAAATTATTAAACTAATAAAAAGTAAGTAACATCAGTAAGTTACAGAAAACATGAACTTCTGGAAGTATCTGTAACAATGCAAAGATAGCACTGTTTATGAAACAATAGTACCTTATCTTCAAAGCTGTTTTCCTTACCTGTAAAGGTGTCATTCCCAATTCATGCCCACTTCGTCCCTGTGCAATTTTGGATAAATCATTTACAAGACGTTCAAATATATTAGCAGCATTTAAATCACAATCATAGTTTACATAAATATCCACTACACACTGGGCATCTGAAAAGAAAAGGAAATGGAATTATTAGGATTCTGTGCAATAAATTTTTAAAAGGAATCAGCCAGCTGGAGCAGGCACTGCAGATGAATACAGACATTTAACCCAAGCACTCTAGGATCAAATTCAAATTTTCATACTTAAACATGATATGTGACATTTCTTTTCAAAATAATTTTCATCTGCTGCCAGAAGAAGTGATTCTTTTACACAGTGAAAATACCTGCACAAATCCTAGTTAAAGTCTGAATCACCATCCACTTGTGTTCAAAGGAACTTGAAGAAGTCTCTAGAATATTCAGGAAGATCTCTTTGAAGAACACCTGCAAAATAAATACGATGAAGGACTTGATGATCTGAAACTTATTAGAACCACATCAAATGTACAGATTAATTTCTGTTCAGTAATTTCTCTTCAAGAGTAATATTTCATGTATATTAGAATTTGGATACAATAGTAATGTATTAGTTTAGTAAGCAAACCAAACTAAAAATTAAAATGGAAGTTATAGCTGTCTTTTTAATTTGAGAACAGTATTTTGAGAACCAGAGCATATGCAACTTATAGAATAAAAGTCTCACCTCAATCTGCATTTTTAAATGGGTCTTAAAATTTGAAAGCAGTGTGAGGAAGATGGCAAGAGAGAGCTCAAACACATCAGGAACAGAAGAGACTCCATTTTTAGATAATGCTACACAAAGATATTGCTTGATTGCATTGATGAACATTTCATGTGTCCTGAAAACCAGACCAGCATTCTGCAGCACTGAGAGAAGCAGCTGGAGAGACACAACCTTGGAACGCAATTCATGTGATCTAGAAAAAATTCAACATTAAATGTATTTCTATATTTTCTTAGTATATACTTGCATTCAACATTTGCATTGTAGCATTTCTTCTACATCAGGAAGAAATGACAGTATTTTGATTCATTTAAATGCAGGAGGCAAGAGGGTGGAAATCAGCCAAGTGAATTTTGAACTTCTACCATCCAAATTTCAAATTTTTTCAGTAATATCAACACCTTAGACTAGCCTAATAAATGCAGCTCAGTGCTTCTTAAGCACTTCCCCACTCTCCCACCAAAAGCTTCACAAATACTATAGTCAAGGCCACCCCAACTGGTAAGATTAATAAGCCTATTATACAAAAACCAAAAATCTCAAGTACTGAATTTTTAATAATTTAAAGGTATTTCAATCCTAGATTCATCAAGCTAACTAAACCAAGGGCCTGACAAGTGGATTTTGAACACCTGCTTAACTATACAGCAGCAACTTAACTGTCTCTAAAAGCTACCAGGAGAGGACACAATAATAAAGCCTGTCACATTACTTGGGATCTGGTGGTCCTTCCCCCAGTGGTTTCATGGAGAGCTTGCACAATGACCTGAACACAAGGAAGGCATCCTTTTGTAGAACATGGGAAAATCTGGCAGCAGCTTGATGTCCAGATACATCTGTTTCCTTGAAAATAAGAAACACAACAAGACCCTCAGTGAGACAAAGAAACAGAGCAATTAGGAGATTCCACAGCTCCTCTGAGAATCAGCTACAGTTTAAACTAAACCTAAACAGGACTACAAGGGATCTGGATCTTTTCACACATGTTGACTGACCCTTTGTCTCTGTCTCTGACCCTTTGTCTCTGCATTCTGTATTAAAATACAACTAATATATTAAATTTTAGGACAGGTATTTTCAATATATGCTTAAATTGCAGCTGCTGTTTCCTTTTTGAATCTGAGTAGGACACATACATTAGAGTTTCTGTCCCTTTCTTCTGCCAAATCCCACTCTATTAGTTGTCACAATAAAAAACATTTCTTCTTTCGTAGATGCATATTGGCATCCAGTGCAATTATTTACCAGATTATCAGCGGAGGAAACAGACTGCCCATCATCTGGAATCCCATTTGTTTGTACATTTTCATTGCTAGAGCCAGAAAGAAGAGTATCCGCAGTCTCTAATGCAGGCAGAGCCTCGGCAGGTTCTGCTACCTGCTTTTCTTCAGCCACTAAAGGGGAAAATGGAAAGATTATTAAAATCATGCAAGAGTTTTCTATCCCACAACTTTGTGAAGCTTTACCACCGAGTGGCAGAGAAGTAGCACTGGTAAACTAGAAAGTTTCTCAGCTATCACCAAAAGAATATTGTGATACAATCAAAACCTGTGCTTGCTGCCTTAGGAGGTGTTCTTGTCAAGACACTTAATCACAAAAATTACTTCCATGCTTCTGTAATCAATATATATGCAACTATTTTAGTTTAGAAGACTTTACTACCTTTCACAGCTGAATCCACCACATCTTCCAAGATGCCTTGAACCATTTCCTTTCCTCCATCAATCGTTTCCTCTAATGAAACACAGAGAGAATTTTTAATTTAGTATTTTTGTTTAGGAAGAAGACTAAAAGGAAAAACATTACAAAGGCAGAAGCATAAACATTTATCAGTTTCCTTCCTTGAAAATAATTTGTGAGAAGTCATTCAAAAATACTCATTGATGTTCGTTATGCTGTTTGAATCAAACCACTGATATTTTCAATGCAGTCGTTTTGCCATTTTTATTTATCAACTGTTACAAACATTTCTAATTAAGATGCAGTATGTGCTGATAATATGGTCTTCATAATATGCACCATTTTTACCACAGGACTTCAATTACCTGAGAGCAGCTCTGTCACATCCCACATACCATGACAATTCTCTTTCTTTGCTTCCCTTTTGTCAACCTGTTCAAGTCAAATTCCACAATCCTCTATAGATCAAGTACACATGGTTTAACTGGAATTCTAGGGAGAACAGGAACCTTTCTGCAGCAGTTATAGTGTAGACACAAGCTGAGGATGGCAGCACACTCTGGTAGTCTACAGAGGAAAGCTAAGGGAGCCAGTCATCCCACCACTGCTCCTCGAAGGCGCCTCAAAGAGCACTTTCCAACAAGCTGGCTGTGAGTGAAAGCAGCAGATCCCACGTTGTGCTCACCTGCCGCCAGCATGGTGGGGGCCTGCTGCAGCTGCCCGCGGCCGGGCTCCGCAGGGCCGGGCTCCGCAGGGCCGGGCTCCCCATCGCTGGGCTCCCCGTTGGCCAGCGCGGTGCCGGCGGTGCCAGCTCTGCCTCCCCAGGAGCTGTGCTGCTGCTGCCCCGGCCTTGGGGACCGCGGCCCCGCCACTGCGGGGGACTGCGGCTTCTGCGTTCGCTCTGCTTCTCGGGACTCCTGCAACTTGGGAAGCACATATGGAAAGTAAGTACAGAATACACGGAGGGAAATCCTGCCTATGATGACTGATGTTCCCTTGTGAACTCAAGTCTTAGCATGAAACAGTGAAACTACAATCACTTGGCCAGTAAGATTAAAAACATACACTTCAAGTTTATTTGAAAAGCATCATTTGTTTATCTAATGCCATTTGGCAGAAGCTATGGTGCGAAATCTTGTTATCAGCAGAGCACGTCACCTTTTATTTTCAACTCAGTCAGTGTGCCTCACTGCACAATTTGACAGGTTTTCTAACATGATGAATCAACAGATATGCAACTACAATGACAGATTCATTAAAAACAATAATAGTAAAAAAGTTTTCAGTCATTTTCAAGCCTAAACATTTGAGATGAGAAAAAGTAATAGCTACTTACAGCTTGGTTTTCCATCCGTGTAAAAATTACATTTAGCATCTGTGTAAGGGTAGCTTTGGCAGTTGTCTGGTTAATAAGATTTTTACTGGCTAGATAGATGTTGTAGCAGGTTCTAACAGTTTGAAGAATTGTTCCTTCATGAATTTCTATATATGGAGATGTTACTGCAGTGAGAAGAGCCTAGAAAAGTCCATAACACAGTAAAAATGAAACCTAGGCAAGTAGACAGCAATGCTCCTCATACATGTCTTCCAAAATACTCACTGGGTTTGCTACTAAACACAGGTATCTTTTTTTTCAGGCTTTACAAGCAACAACACTTCAAATCAAAGAAAGTTCAAAAGGACTTCCACATCTCTGCTCTCTCCTGAGCTGCTCTTAAAGGGTCTTATCAAAACTAAATTTCCACCAAGTGAGATACTCCACCTCCAAAAACATTTACTAAATTCCATAGCTTCATTTCCACACAAGCGCCAATAGGCCTACACTAATGTCAAGTTGGATTACTAGAAGGTTCATGAACTTCCAACCTCAGCTACAGCAGCCCAAGATGATTTCAGAACCAGAATACACACTACTGACGGATATTACTACGCCTTGTTTAGAAAATACACTGACAAAATGGCCAGGGGAGCAGACAGGCTTGAACAGCATTCCATGGCACTGCATCCCAGTTCCAGGGCCTGCTATCAGGGCTGAAAGCAATCCCCTGGCCTGATGGAAGTACGCATAGCGAGCCTCTATGAGGAACACCAATTTGTCTGAGAGATGGTTTATCTCAGAAAGGACAAACATTTTTAAAATATTCCTTTACATTCTGCTTTCCCAACAGGAAGTACATTTTCCTCACCCATTCTGCCCTGGTGGAAGCCTCCCTGAAAGCAGCAACACATAGGACAATGTAAGAAATGGAGCAAATGAGCCCTCAGTAATATTTTGTCTTTTTTTTTTTTCAGTTACAAAATGAAAGAGAGAAAGCAAATGAATGTTGCACCAAAATGAATTGAATAAAATACCTTAATTATCTGCAGTTGTACTCCTTCATCTGTTTGAGGACCCTGAAAGCAATTGCAAATGGTTTCCACTATTCGGTCAATCAGCCGTTTTCCGGGCGCTCCGCTGTCCGGAGCATTGCCAGTGATGTGCCCATATGCAATGAGTTTCTAGATAGAAAGAATGCAGCTTAGATGACCATATATTGTTAAGAAAAACACAGTTTAGCAGCATAAAAAGGTGTGTTTAGATAGCATACCTCACTTAACCAGTTTTAATGTACAAATTTAACACTATCTACAGTCTGGTCAGCAAATACTTTGACTGCTCATACATGTGGACAAAAGAGATTTTAGTATGACAGAAAAGCTTTTTCAACTTGAGCCATTTCTTCATAACATATCCAGAGAAAAAAAATTTAAACACCAGAGTGTGACTTCCTCTGTCTCGTCAGCACCACAAGAAACTCCTTGGTAACACTCCTCATAGAGCAAGACAGATGAAGCACCTTTACTGCCTGTTGTAAGGATGCCCCAGCCCCAGCAAAGGGGCTGCAGCAGGGCAGCCACACTCCTCGCTGTGCCCAGTGCCCGGCCGAGTGTGACCCCAGGCAGGGCCTGCCTGCTGTGAGCCTGGGGTGGGGACCTGTGCAGTGTGACCCTGGGGCAGGGACCTGCCTGCTGTGACCCTGGGGGACACGGCCTGCCTGCTGTGACCCCGGGGTGGGGACCTGTGTAGTGTGACCCTGGGGCAGGGACCTGCCTGCTGTCACCGGGGGCAGGGCCGCTCCTTGCTGCGGGAGCTGCATGCCAGATCTGGTCACTGCAGCTTTCTCCATCTCACTCTGACCAAGCTCATCCATAACACTTACCTGTAAACAATCCAGGGAAGTACTGACAATGCGTGGAGACTTTGACTGGCAGGCCAGCTCAAATGGAAGGAAATATTTATCTGCTTCAATGAAATTTGCTTTTGGTGGAGCAGCAGTGCCTTCTCTAGGTCAGATACAAAGAATTATTAATTTTTCTAAGCACGTATATCACAGTAAACCACACTTTCTCCTTTTTTTGAATTTAAAGCTAAATAATGCACAGCAGCATACAAATGTACTGCAGCTTTCTTCCATATACTTTCTTAAACAAAGATCAATTTTCTTTAAAAATCACACAAAACCCATTTTACATTTATTTATATTCTATCTGATCTTTTTCATATCTTCTTCAGCTTAACTCTTCCCTCGCTATACTCCAACACTGTCCCACTACCTGAAATATTGGAAAACTCCTACACAACTGATATATCTACCCATGTTAATCAAAATGGATTAAACAGTGCCCATAAGCAGAACACTAAGCAAACAGAAACACATCTGGAGACCCAGTTGCTCTTTTTCAATTATAGCACAGTGCTGGAAAACTTTTTTAAAACTTTTATTGCAGCAATATTTCAATTGGTCTTCTTGATCTAGGTAATAAAGAGTACATGCTATCAAACAGAGGGTATGTACTGATCCCCATAACTTCCTATCAGGCTATTGAGTCCAGTAAAAGGAAACAAAAAAACGGCACCTTTTAGAAATTTCACAATTTTTTCCTGGTGAAATTCATAGGCAGTTACGGCTTGAGTACCCACAGCCACAAACATTGTGTAAGTGAAACACACAGGCCAGGCCACGTGTTCTTGGCAGAAAGGTGGGTCTGGGTATTCACAAACTCACTGCTATAATGTATATACACTCTTACACTTCCCCAGAATTATTCCATTTGTTCTTGTCACACCCTTCTGTTTAGAGTAATTAATAATTTACCTTTGCTTTTCCAGCTCATTTTTTATTTCATCTGGAAGAGAGAAAAAAATGCAAGCCTTAGTTATCAATATCAATAACACAGTAATAAAGCTAAGATGTTTAAATCCAGTTTTGCACTTCAGTATTTGCTAGTCCATTCCTGTAACACCTCGGCTTCAGAGATCACAGTTTCACCAGTTATTCAAAGGTGCAAGCACTGAGGCCTGGGGGCTTCAGAGTCAGTAGGAACTTTGCAGCTCTGTGACAGCCCAAAGCCAGCACAATCATCCCCTGATTCTTTAGGCCTCAACAGGAGAGGAGACAACAGAATGGAGGCTCTTGGTAAGAAATTACCAAGGTTTTCTGTGCCAAACAGAAAATGTAATTCTTGCACAGCATCACTTCTTAAACCAGTGTGTTTTTAATTCCAGGATCCAGCTGGCCTACCAATCAGGTGACTAGTCAGAAATTCAGTTCAGCATAATTTCAATTCAGGCCTTTTGATTTAATTTCCTTCCCCACCTTTAACATCATGTAATCCAAAGAACTACTGAGAACGTATGTGACCCACCAATGAATTGTGCCCCAATGTATTGTGTTTTGATGTGCCTTGCTCTTAGCACAGCGCATTCCCATAGCATGCAGGAACTGCTGCTTAAAACATGGACTCTTCTGGGTAGCTTTACACCTTCGGAACGCTTAGTCCTGCCTCCAGGTCTTGGCAGAGAAAGGCATATTTTAGCTATAGCTACAATCCCAAGTACAGCAGGATTCCAGGGTCAGCAAAAACATAATTAATGCTGTATTTCAGACACCCTGTAGAACTAAGGCATACAGAGCTTTTTCTTAATGAAGAAATTTTTCTAATGCAAAAATTTCAACTAAGTTTCATTTTCTTTCAAGGAGATCATTTCCCCCCCACACTGGTTGTTTCGCAAAGTAAAAAACATGTTGAATTGAAAGATTCATAAAGACTATAGTCTTAAGGAGACATGATCATGCCCATCTTTACTGATACTTGTCATAGATCTTGCACTGGAAAAATAATGCAAGAATAATATCCCATATTAGAGCAACAACAGTTTAACTCTCAGAAGTACTCTATAAACAGCAACAAAAAAGATCTAACCAAGGCCTGACCAAGTTCCCCACAATTTTATTATAATAAAAGCTTTTCTAAAGCCATATGAAAACATCTTCACCACAACAGTATTTTAACAGATAATACTGGCAGAAAAGAATAAATGAAAGGACAAAAGGAAGCTGCAGGCATAGTTGTGCTACCGACTGCACCAAAACAGTTTGAAAACCTCCGCATCTGAAGTACTCATTTGGTGGTCTGACCATCACAAGTGAGTGAAACAGAAACAGTTGCCTAATTGAAGGCTGCTGCCAAGAACAGCTTGCCAAGCCCTAACCAGACACAGCCAGCTTCCAGAAACCGCCCGCCACTGGTCCTGTTTTCCTCCAGTCACAGGAGTAAGGGCACAGCTCAGCTCCCTCCTGCAGCTACAGAACACAGTCCCAGTACTGGTCAACATCTGGTCACGCCAGCACAATGCTGACCCTTCGCTTGGTGCTTTAGGTACCAGAGCTTCCTGTCTCTCCCACGGCGCCTCCTTCAGTCAGAAACACCTTCAACCCCTGTGCTGCCCATCTAAGTCCAGCAGCATTCCTCCCAGGCAACAGACCTGGAACAAGAATGGCCTTGCAGCAATTTCTTCCAGAGTTTCTGCCCATAAAAGCAGGATAAAGCTGACATTGGGTAGCTGCCTTTCTCTAGCAGATGGATAGGTTTAGTTCACTTGTATTGAAAACTACACATTAAAGCAGAAGACATCTGTTGTCTGCCTGCAGCTCAATGCCTGCTCTGTAGCCTTAGAGTCAGGTTTGTGTCAGTGGCAGCAAGCAAGCCCTTGGGCAAAAAATGGCTTGTGCTGGCACAAGGACACGGGCCATGGTCCGAGCAGCAGGCAGCAGGGCCAACACAAACATGTGGAGCAGCAGCCAGAACTTCCCTCCCGCAGGACAGTAAAGCCAACCACATTGCCCAAGCCCAGCCTGCCCTGGACTCCAGGCAAAGCCCAGCAGGTATGGATCACACAGGGCTGTGCAGAGCCCTTCAGAAAAGGGCCAGGACAAGCCGCAGTCTGCTCTCTGCCCCAGCGCTCTCTGAATTCGCTGGACAAGAGGCCAAAGAAACACAACTTACTTTGGACATCTGTCATTTATACACAGAGACTTCCTAAACACAAAACCAGATTCCTAAGTGAAGGCAGGGCTGAAAAGATTTTAACCTGTTAACAAGCTAACTGAACAAATTCTGTTGTTCACAAAGCTTGAAGATCTGTATGTGGAGCTGCCCAGGCTATCAGAGAAGGCTGCAGAACTGGGGTGGCTGCACACTATGTCATTAAAAACAGCCCCGGTAGGGCAGGAGTAATAGTTTATGGGAGTGACCCAAATGCACAATTATGAACTGTGGGGATACAGACTGTCAGTATTCCACTGCAAATTTTTCAGGATAATTTCAGGACGTTTATTAAGAAACATATGTACGTGGAGCTTCATGTAAATGAAAATGCTCATTATGCAACTATTTTTATACAATAAAATGGTCTGTCGAAAACAAACTTTCTTCAAAACAGGGTTTTCTAAAGCAGAGCAGAACAGAACAGCTTCTCTGTTTAAAACCCTCAATTTCTCCCAGTCCCCCAGGACTTACTGGCATTACAACTACAGGAGACAACCGTTACACCTACTGATGAAGCAAGAGACTGAATGAAGGAATCTATTCAAACTCTGCTTACTTAACATTAACACTGTGTATTTCAAAGGAGGCCATGGAAAGAGGCAAAAAACAAAAAAAACCCATCACTGTGAAGTGTTTTGTTCCTTTTCCTCCACACTTGTGTTTCTGTCCTTTATGCACCTATGTTACTTCTGATTTCTACAAAGTCATGTGTATTTTGTAGTCCAAAACTGATCAGTATTAGACCAGTGAAAGGACTGAATTATAAGGAAAAAAAGGGTAATAAGAATTTAAATTTAGAAAAATTAAAGCAATTAGAATTTTACAAAATTAAGAAAAATTAAAACAATTAGAATTAAAGAATACCTATATTTACTACACAAGAGAGACAGCAACACTTCATAGTAATTTATCTAAATTCTCAGGAGCTACATGTACAAATTAATACAGAACTCATGTAAGAAAACAAGAGCATCATTCCCACAGTTAGAAGCTTCTTTCTCTCTCACCAAACAACAAATGTAAAGCATAGATAAGCAATAGAAACACTACTGCAGTAACACCATAGCAGAAGCCATAAAAACTGGTTCATTTCTATTAGGCAGCTGTAGAATACACCCATTTCTCCCTATTCGGAAAAAAAAAAATCATCTTAGATTCCCTCATCACAGGAGCAGATATCAGCTACACATGCTCCATGCCTGTGTTGCCTGGTTTATAAGTGGCACAATGCCACAAGGCTCCAATAAAAACACCGCTGCATAGAGAAGACTGCACAGCAAAAGGGATTTAGTAAGTAGAAGTGGATTATCTGAAGTATTACTTGGAGAAAAGTGCAGCAGACAACAGCTGACACAATGACCACTTTCATAAAGTAACTACATTTCTTTCAAACAGAATTAATTTTATTCAGTGTTAACTGGACTTTTTATTATTATTCACAGCATTGAAGCTTCTTTCATTCCTGACAGTTTCTGCAGGTTACAAAGTTTGGCCTCAATTCTTCAGACTGCCAGTAACATTCTTCTGACATTTCCTCACATATTTACTATTGCACAGAACTTGAAAATTAAGTTGACACTTTTGGAACTGTCATAGTCTTAGTTAATACAAAGTATATGCATAATTAAAATTAAGTATATGGAAATAAGACTGATTTTTTCACTTGAGAAAAGAAAAAAAAAAGGCTCAATCAAAATAGAATAAAGTTTGAGAGGGAAAATCACATGTAAATAAAAGAAACCCCATTCCTGTTAGCAACCTAAAATAATCAAGTAATATTCACCAAATGTAACAAAGATCCTCCCATACAGTCATTCAGGCCCCTAACAGTTGGTCAACATAAGGTTATCTCTTCATGCTGCTCTCTGCTGGTCCAGGAAAGCCCACGGACTCCTTTTCAAAGCAGGATTATTCTGTCCACCACGAGAAGCATTAGCTCCCCTCCCACAGGCTGCACCTTAGAACTCGCAGGCACAGCCATAACCCAAGTGGCAGGTGCCAACACTCCTGCTGCACAACACTCCTCCCAAAATCACCGCCTGCAACGCCTCAGCAAGCACCGGCCTTCACCAGGCATCTTACAGGGAAGTTCCCTTTCTCAGCCTCTAGATATATTTATATAGCAGCAAAACAGGTTCTCAGCCCAGTAAATGGGTTCAGTGCATGTGGGGGCAGCTGGGGAAGAGATCAGGAAAAGGAACTCATTAGGAAAAGCAGTCTCTAACTGCTGGGGCATATGTGTTTACACTACAGGTAGCTCCTACAGATCTCTGGCAGTAAAGACTGCTGGAAGATAAAAATGACAGCATTTCTTTAAGCTCACTCTGCCTGAGACAGAACTTGCACCTGCCCAGCCTCCTTACATACCCAACCTGTCTTTTCTTGTCTTGGATACACTAAATGCTCCCAATTCAAAGGAAATTATTGATGGGAAGCAACCAATGCTGAAAGAGAAATGTCACTTTTGCAAATTAAGGAAGGGGCACAGAGAACTCCATCTGCAGAGCTCTACTATTCTCCTCAGTTTATCTTTTCCCTCTCTGTGACACACCGTATGTTGTCAGAACTTTTATCACAGAGACCTTTACATAAGCTTGTACTTGCAGATTTCAGGACCAGCCCACCAACTTCACAAAAACCGCTGCCAGCTCTGAAAACATCACAGGTATTACGTGTACTTGGCCACAATGCTAACAGTCCTTAGCCAGTCCGAACACGACCTGGAGATCAGAGGTCAGATTTAACATCCCGAGAAACTCTGGGACTCCGTAAGTCGACGGCCTTAAAAACTCTTGTTTCCTAGTCCAAAAGCTGCAATTAATTTTCTCAAAACCGAAGTGGCAAGGCCAAGACCCTCCTGTTTCACATCGAGACCAGAACTTATTAAAACAGGTATCTGGGGGTCTTTCCCTCGTATTTGAACGTCCGTATTTGAACGGAGGGAGAACTCTCCCTCCGCTCCAAGGTCCCGAGAGGATCTCCCGCATCCTGCCGGGACGCGAGCTGGAGGGCACATGTGCCGGAGGGCTGGGCCCCTTCCACCGCCGCGTCCCGCGTGCCCTGTGCGGGCCGGGCCAGGCCGGGCCGACTCACCCAGCGCCACCTGGCAGGCTCTCCGCAGCTGCCCGTGCGGGGGCCGCTTCGCCTCCTTCTCCGCCAGGATCTTCTCCAGGGCCCGCGACACGAACATGCTCTTAGTGCGGGCGTCCTGCTCGTGAGCCGGTGGCTGCATGACGAGGCGGGAGCAAGAGCCGGGCGGGCGCTCGGGCCCGCGGCACCACCCGGAAGGGACGCGCCTCCCTCAGCGGCCGCGCCGCCGCCACGGCGCCGCCATATTGGCACCGTCACGTGACTCGACACGGACCTGGCCCCGCCCGCACGGCTGCGCGTGATGTGGGCGGAGCGAGGGGCAGAGTCGGGGGGTGGAGCGAAGGGGGTGGAGCGAAGGGGTGGAGCGAAGGGGGTGGAGCGAGAGGCTGAGCCAAGGGCGGGGCGAGGGGCGGGGATAAGGGCGGGGCGATGGGCGGAGACGAGGGCGGGTCGGAGGGTGGGGCTGATGCGGAGGGCGGAGCCTGAGGCGGAGGGCGGAGCCTGAGGCGGAGGGCGGAGCCTGAGGCGGAGGGCGGAGCCTGAGGCGGAGGGCGGGGTCCGTCGTGCTGGAGAAAAGCTGTAAATTACTGCCCGGGAGGCCGCCTTGGTGGAATGTTGGGTTTTATAACGCTTCTAACCTAAGTATCTCGCCATTCGCATTATCCCTGTTAACTCTCCCACAGTCCTGTAACGAGGCATGGAGAGAAAGCACGTCTGAAAGAGCCACAGTCATATATTAATGAGGACTCACTAAAAATTAAATTTTCAGTCACAGAAATTAACCCTCTGTTAATAACCTTATACCTAATTGAATCTTCTCCCTTTACCCTTTGCCTAGGTAAAGCACGTCGCAGCTGAAATCCAGTTGAGGGCTCCAAAGCCAGCAGGACGTGTGTCCGTGTTTACTCCGCTGACACCCTCCTCGCTCTATTAACCACCACTGCGCACAGACGTCACTTCATGGAAGTGCCACAAAGGTCTCCTTCAAATCCACATAGGCACAGCTAATGGAGAATACAGGAGCACATTCAGTTCTCTAGACTGCAGTTTTGCTTCCTTTTTCTCAAGCAGCAGGACTCTAACTCTTAAAATGTCATCAATGGACCTTTAGTGTTGATTTGTTAAGAACTGCAATTTTTGTCCCCAAAACCACTAACAAGTGTTCTGAACATCTGTGCAAAGCATCAGTTTAGTATTCTTTCCCAGGGAAAATTGACCAGTGCTTGCATTTTTAGACACATATTTTCTAAATATGCTCCCAGTAAGAAATGTGACTGCAAACCCAACCTCCAATGTACACGTCTGGATGCTCCTTTCACTTACACTGCTGCTCATTAAGGGTAATTCTACTGTTATCACTGAAATTACAGGGATGCAGAAGTGACATAACTAAAAGACAAATAAGGGCCTGAATCTTTTTTGAGAGTTGCTGACTTAGTTATTGACACAAAAGGAGGCTGTAATTACTGTCAGCAGCATTGCAGAACTAATTAAGCAGCAGAGCTCTTCACATATTGTCAGCCAAATTATCAGTTCTGATTTTAGGGTTTATATCATGGGACAGGATTAGTTCTCAGGAGAGAAGCAAATGGATACAGGCTAGTTTTCAGAAAATAGATTGAACAGATGGTTTAACAGAGATTTTTTAAAAAATTTCTCTCATGCAAAACCCCATTTTTGAAATCATGGAGTAGTATCTGAATTCATAGGTGTAGGGCTACACTGAGGTTATGGCTTGGATTTCAAAGAGCCCAGAGTCAGTAGCAGGCCTCAGTTTCAGTGAGCTCTCCAACTGCCAGGTGAAGAGCACAGAGCTGGTGGATGACACACTCCCCTAGCTGAGGTTTGGTTATGGCCAAGGGCTCCTTTCACCTGAACACCAAATGCACCTGGGCTCCCCAGCACATGGCATAATGCCTCAGCGTCTCCCAGCCCACATAAAGTCTCAACCACCAGAGACGGACAGTTCTAAATTAGGCCCGCTCAGTGCTCTCCTTACACTGACATCGCTGAGTAATAACTAAATGCGCTGAAAGAGTAATGGGGTTGATATCATTCTCACAACTATTTTCAAATATTCTTTTCCTCAAAGTATGTTAGGATCACAGTAGCTGATTTCTGAGGGAAGGATGTGAGTCATTTGGCTAATTCCAAGGCAACGCAGCCTGGTGCAATGCTGCTACTGAGCACAGCGCTGTGCTGCAGAGCGTAGCTGCACGGTGAGTGTCGCTGGCTGCAGGCAAACAAAGAAAGAAAGCCTTTCCAGTGGGAGAGAAGGCAGACCAAGGGAGAAGATATACATGTGTCTGCATGCATCTGCTTGCCAGTGGATTCAGTGCCAATTACAAGAATTACTATTAAACTGCTGTAAATAGCTCATTGTGGCGAATGCGTCTGTAGTGCGAGACATAAATCATGAGCAAACAATGCCTAACAGGTGGACGGAGTTCACAGTTTGTACAAGCTACTTCCTTGGCAAGAAGCTCTCTGGATATCTGCCCAGAGGCCAGGTGCTCTGTACTGACTGACAGGACTAACCTCACAGCACTTTCCCACTGGCATGTTGCTGCATAGCTTGTTTTAGGAAGGAAACCACAGTCTAAAAATAGATGCCGAATGGACAGGAAAATTCTTGGAAAACCAGCACTGGTCTGTATAGTAGCTTAGTTCCCAGTCAAGCATCAGCATAGAACTTCTTTTCCCTTCTTCTGCCTATTTTTAATAAATTCATTTGGGACTGATTCTATTTATTCTGCCTGGCTTCCAGCCACTTTTCCTGCTGTCCAGTAATGTACTTATTAGTGGATTTCCCAGGGGGGTCCTCATTTGATTCACTGTCTCAACTCTATAATTTTTTCCAGTTCAACACTGCATGCCCTAAAATCAATAAATACACATAGTAAAGCATTCTCCCACTGCTAGCAATATAATTAGGTAACTACTAAGTCAGTAATTATAAAGTGTTTATGTGATATTAGCAAGCCATTTCACCATGATCTGTATAGACAATGCTCTCCCTTTCATTCCCACTATTTTCTTCAAATCCCAGTCTTAGACCACCTGTATCTTCTGACCCTCTTACTGCCAGCAGCCTCACACAGAACTTGCGCTCCAGCCCAGAAAAGCTCTGTAATGTGAAAAAAGGACAGACAATATATCGAAACAGTGCTGTGCAATGTCATGAGATTGAAAGAAAAATCACTTGGCAGGAGAGGCACTGGAGCTGTTTATCCACGGAGCTGGGCCAGGGTGGGCAGGAGCTGCTGCTGCCAGCCCTGCATTCCTGCCATCCCTGCACTGCAGCCAGCCCTGCACCTCTGCCAGCATTGCACCTCAGCCATCCCTGCACCTCAGCCAGCCCTGCACTGCAGCCATCCCTGCACCTCAGCCAGCATTGCACTGCAGCCAGCACTGCACCTCAGCTAGCCCTGCACCTCAGCCACCCCTGCACTGCTGCCAGCTCTGCACTGCAGCCAGCCCTGCACCT
This sequence comes from Zonotrichia albicollis, assembly GCF_047830755.1. Taxonomy (NCBI): domain Eukaryota; kingdom Metazoa; phylum Chordata; class Aves; order Passeriformes; family Passerellidae; genus Zonotrichia; species Zonotrichia albicollis. Next base: position 15,578,186 of record NC_133835.1, read on the forward strand.
CAGCCAGCCCTGCACCTCAGCCATCCCTGCACCTCAGCCAGCCCTGCACTGCAGCCATCCCTGCACCTCAGCCAGCACTGCACCTCAGCCAGCACTGCACCTCAGCCAGCATTGCACCTTAGCCAGCCCTGCACTGCAGCCACCCCTGCACCTCAGCCAGCCCTGCACCTCAGCCAGCACTGCACCTCAGCCAGCATTGCACCTCAGCCAGCCCTGCACTGCAGCCACCCCTGCACCTCAGCCAGCCCTGCACTGCAGCCAGCCCTGCATTCCTGCCAGCTCTGCACTGCAGCCAGCCCTGCACCTCAGCCAGCCCTGCACCTCAGCCATCCCTGCACCTCAGCCATCCCTGCACTGCAGCCATCCCTGCACCTCAGCCAGCACTGCACCTCAGCCAGCCCTGCACTGCAGCCATCCCTGCACCTCAGCCATCCCTGCACCTCAGCCAGCCCTGCACTGCAGCCAGCCCTGCACTGCAGCCATCCCTGCACCTCAGCCATCCCTGCACTGCAGCCAGCCCTGCACTGCAGCCATCCCTGCACCTCAGCCATCCCTGCACCTCAGCCACCCCTGCACCTCTGCCAGCCCTGCACTGCTGCCAGCCCTGCATTGCTGCCAGCCCTACACTGCTGCCACTGCCTGCATTGCTGCCAGCCACCTCCCAGCTCTCAAACCTGGCTGCAGCACTTCTGCTCGCTGCTGGGATTTGCCAATATTTTACCCTTAAGTAAGTTACAAAGGATAATAGCAGTATTTTGAATAGGTGAGGTTTATGCAATTTTAAGTAAATACAAATTAAATTCTTCTTTCCTTATAAAGCCATCAGGACAGATCAGATTTGCCGTTCTCTCTCTCACAAGAGAACTTGAACTTTCTTATAAAAAATCCTGAAATACATACTTTGGCTATACTCCAAATCTGCATTTTCATTTTTCTCACATTTCAAAAGATCGGCAGCCTGTCCGCAGAAAGTAGACAATTACCCCACAGAATAATTTTGTTAAATTAAATAAATTTTGTTTTGACCTTTCAATCAAAACCAAGTTAGAAATTTTTTTTCCCTTGTCCTGTCAGAAGGAGCCAATGCTGAGATCAGCTGTGGTACCAGACTCACGTGAAGGTATCGCAATAAATCACGTATGCTGGACGGAAGCAGACACAGACCCTTCGATGCTGAACTGCAGCCTCTATTCCTTGTTATGATAACAAATAATATGTAACCATAAGAGGATGTGTTAGGAATATAACTATTCAGACAAGCAGAGATGCAATAGAATCTGAATATCAGACGTTAAATCAAAGTGTTGACGTATTCAAATATTATTGCCCTGATGGCCCATGTTATTGAACAACCATTGCTCTCACTGATAGCAGCATGTGTTTCTGATGAGCAGCAGTCCTAAACACAGTCAGTTTAAGAGCTTAATATATTCAGGCTTGAAAATTTCTAACTATTTTCCTTTTACAGTGTTTAGAACTGTATCTAAACCACAAAAGTCTGCAAATACCTAAATACAGAGAAACATTAGAAACAACATGTTTTGAAAACAACAAAAAGTGCATTTATTTTTAAAGGATAGCAGCCAAAGTGAAGGAGCAGTTGGGAAAAATATTTTTGTCAACTCCTGCGTTTGCCTGCAGAGTGAGAAGTGTAATTGTTTGGAAAGATGCAAATGCAATTGAGTAGCTCCCACACCCTGAGGTGCTGGAGAGGTGGAAGACCCAGGGCTGGATAATCACTCACTTGAAAATTTCCTGTCTGAGAGGTGATAATGAGACTTTATTTGCCACACAAGCAAGTGCTAGTTAGAGTTGTGTGTATCCAAATGGCACACAACTGGCTGTTCCACGTTGTATTTGTGCACAGAACAGCCTGCTTTGCACAGCACTCTGCTTTTCACCAAGGGAAGTGTATAATGAGGTAGATTTTGTTGACACAAACCTTGTACTCAGTAAAAACAAAGGAAACAGAATGCTGAGCTAGTGAAGATCCTGGTTTTCAATTTTAGTGGGTTTCGATCAGGATAACTTCAATCAGAAGATATGAGTAACACTATGAGGAATTAAAATAAGTGACCTTCTCTCTGACCTTTAATCTGATCTTTATTTCTCATAACTTCTTGTAAGAAACTCAGAGTATCATCAAGAAATGTCCCTAGCTTTATCATACAGTACAGTCCTTAGTCGTGTATGTGCAGAACTCTTCATGTCTTTCCCAAAGGCAGGTCCTTGGCTCCTTGATTCAGATTTAAGAAGGCTTGTTTCCTTTCCTCTCAGCAGGAAAGGCTTCTTCTCTCTGCTCATTACTGAACTCATTTATTCTTGAGTTGCAGTTGGGTATTCTTCAGAGGAATCTTCATTGAGACAAAAGGAGCTTTGTTTTGGTTTGGCTTATTGTATCTTCTTGCTATTGGACTAGAATTAAAATGCGTAACTCAACAGGTCCAGTGAGCTATTCAGTCACTCTTATTTTATTTAAGCTTCACTTTCTTTGTCCTTGCAATATTTCCCAAATGCTTTATGAGACTAAATGTTACTGGATCAGAAGAAATATATTGAATAAACTGAAACGTTGTGTGTAGAAATTGGGTCTGTGGAACTGATCCTTTCTCTCTCCTTACAGAGTGGTTAAGATTATAAAGTGCAAAAATACTTTTCTATGCTGTTGTCAATGGAAACTTTTCCACAATCTTGAAAATCTCTATCTCATCTTTATATCTTTTGGCCTTCTTTCCAAAACCACTATTTTGTTGCTCTAGTTTCCCTTTGTCTCTGTACTTCATCACTTGAGTCCCAGCCACCATTTTATGGAAAGCTACAAAAGTAAAGGTGCAAAAACTGAGTTGCAATATATTGAACTGACACAGAGGAAAGAACCTGTTAACTGTCCTGGTCTGGTGTTCTAAGGCAGCATGTCCAATTTGAAACAGAAATGGTTCTGTAATTTCTTCAGCCAGTAGAACAGAAAAACAATTTCCATATCATCATCCCAATGAAATGTGGAGACTCAGACTGGCTTACCCACCCCTTTGCAGCCTTTAGCAAGAGAGCATTGTCAGTGACTGCAGCTGGCGTGTTTGTGTGAGCACTCACACAAGCGTGCTTTGCTGCCCTGGTGCATACCAGACAGAAATCCAGCCAAAGCCCACACTTCACACACAAACCGCTGCCTTCTACTCCTCTAGAGGAGCACAGGACACATGGGACCCTGTGGGGCTTTGATGCTGGAGTGATGACAATACAGGCCTAGTGTAAGCCATGTCCAGAGCATCAGCCACGATGATGCTTTGTCTTTGTCTGCCTTCTAAAGAGCTGTTCTCTCTCCTCGTGCTTGAGAGAAAGCAAGCATAAAAGACATTTTGCCGTATTCCCCAGGGACTGACAGAGCTCAGGGCTGCTGTCAGACGCCTCCAAAACTCCCAGAAAAGTCTGAATTGTGGCAGTCCATTTGAGCACTTGGGATTATTGATGTAATAAAACATCATGGAGGTCAGCAATGGATGCAAAGCTGTAAAAGTGTCTGTGCAATGCAGTTCAAAGCATCCTGAGAACAGGAAAGAACCTTCTGCTTAACCCTGTACACTTTATACTCACCTCACACCAGGGTGTCCCTATGAGCAATAAAAGCCAAACATTGTGCAGGCTAGAGACAGATACCTATGACTTTGGTAAGTAACTTTTGTTTAAACAAAGCATTCTCTATCAAATTATCTTTCCTTTTTCTCCTGAAAAGCGATCTCAGCATAGCATTGAGCCTACAGTTCCATCTTCCGTAGCAAAGCATATGAGCATCCTCCTAACTGTGTTGCTAATGTCTTTCTGTTAAGACTTGTACAGCATTTACGGTGTAATTCAAATGAAAATGTTCTGTGATTAATGAGTGACACTGTTAGTTTAACGGCATTTTTATTGCTGCGCTTTTAGTGTTTCTGCACAAAGATCAACCAAGGAAAAAGAAAGAAGCCTGTTTTGAAGATATCAATAGTACAAAAAAGTCTGATTCCCCTTCCCTAGAGGGACTGCTATAGTTCTGTTAGAGCTGGTGATGATTTCCTAGAACATCTTTCTCCCCTACACTGTGAGCTCACAGGCCATGGAAGTTCCACAAGCTCTAATGAGTGGTTATAATTCCAAGGACTGCATCCAGTGTTGATGCTGGTAGTTATGCAAGGCTGTAGTTTCACAAATGGCTTTAAACTGATCTTTAGATGAGTTACTGCCAAAGGAGGCAATCCCATCCTTCTCCCATCCCTGCCCTTACCACACGACTGAACACCTCCTCTCATGCCTGCAGTAACTCTTGACAAGCACACTGAGCTTGTCAGGGAGCAAATCTGATTCAAAAAAGGACCTTTTGTTTGCTCGCCTTCCAGTTAATTTGAGCTGGATCAGCTGATCAGTTCCTGATCCTGTTCACCACAGTGTCACAAAGGAAGTGGTGAAAACATGCAACAATGTCGAAAGGAAAAAAGGGTAGCTCACACTTCAGTTAAGTTCAACAATAAAAACACAGTCCAAGCTACACCAATGACTAAATGTTTCCAGGTTATATGAATTCAGCCTTATAGATACAAAATGTGTGCACTACAATAAAAATGGAGAGAGTTTTATACTGGATACAAGATGCACAGGGAGCCTATAAATGGCAAAATTATGTATTATGACCAAGCTCTCTGTTTTGTGCTGTTGTGATATGAAACTGGCTCCACCCATCCTTAGCAAAGATCTTCAGTACATCAAATGCAGACGTCCATCACTCTTAGTATTTAGTGGAGAAGAATTCACATATCATCTCAGAAATGCATGTTAGTTTACTCATATACTCCAGTATTAAAAAAAACCTGACCAAAATTGCAGGTGCAGACAGTAAATCCCAGACACCTCTGCACAGCTGCATTTGGAACACCAAGTGTCAAAGATGCAGGAGATGCAGCAGCACGTTCTGTGATGTTTGCTCGTCTTCCTCACGCAGCACACGCAGTGGGCCCCAGCCCAGTCAGTCCCTCAGGCATGGTCTGATCTTAGGCTGAGAACAATTCACCAATACCCCTTCAGCTGGCAACAGGATGCTGAGCTAGTGCCAATCCCTTGCCCCAAAATCATGCTCTATACCGTCAGCACCACTGAGGTGCATCAGGCAAAGCAAAGACTAGAACTGGAGAAAAGAAGAGTGGATAGATGCCATGTATTCCAGGTCTATATATGTGCCATAAAACATTTTCCTGTGAAAACACCACGAGTTTTGAACTGGCCACAGAATTCCAGCCTCCACCTCCTCATTACAATTTCTATACCTCGGCTGTGCTGACACAGAGGTAGGTGGCTTTTCCTGTTCAATGTACTGGCAGAGGAAATAATGCAAATGCAGTCAGGAAGAAGCAATTTATAACAAAACAAAAACAAGCACTGTTGTTCATGTTATTTTTACTTCATGTACTTACAGAGAACAAAATACAGAGAGTGAACCTTTGCTTGATTGTATCAATGCAGGGCAAATACTTATTTGCATACAATCTGCAAATCTTCCAGCTGCCTTTTTTAGTACTCTCCCAAAAGAAAAAAAATTTGTAAGAATTTGTTAATTTGTTAGAAAAAAGTGAAAGAAGTTGCAAACTTGTAAATGGTCTCATATGGGGAAAAATCACTTGGAACAACCCCAGTTTAATTGACTATTTAATAAAAATCTGACAAACTTCCATTTTACAATAGAAAAAAAAAGAATTTGAAAAATTTTTAAAAATCATCCTATGTCAAGCATATTGAAGTTTGATATATCTTCTTTTCTTTAGATAAATATACCTGAGCCTGTTGTCAAGGCTGTGCTTCTCCATTGTTGGCTTTAGAGGGTAAAGATCAGATCATATAGCATTATGTCAGGAGTAACAGAAACACTTTCTGCACCTGACTTAAAAACAAAACTACTTAAAGCTACTCTGAATTGAGAAGGACCATTTGATTAATTAAACCAAAAATTTTCTCTCAGTTCAAGAGCTCAGTGAGAACCCTTAATTACATAATCAAAAATTATGTCAGGAAAGAACATAATGAAAACCTAATTATGCACTTTTTAGTATGTGATTAGTTTTAAGTAGGTGGGTATGATTGAGGAAGAGCAAAAGAGAGGAAATATGATTAAAGAAGTGAATCAGACAGTGGAAAGAAAAGAAGTATCAGAGGAGTGAGTAATAGCAAATACAGCCTTCACCCAGAGTGTCTTCCAAAATTGAATGTTTTGACTTGAATACAGAATGTATGAAATATCACATGCTTCCTCTTCAATTATATGTGTTTAGGATTTGACACAAATCTGAAACCTATGAAAAGGAAATAAGCTGCATTTCCAATTAATTAGTGAGTTCAGTACCAGGAATATTTTCAAAAAGTTTTGTCCATCTCCCTGGAGCTCATGGGAAGGCTGCAACTCTCCCTTCTCACGGTGTTGTCCCTCTGCCAAGTGAGACACTGATGTAACATTTTACAAAAGCTTGTGTGCAGGTACCATGATACAGTTTATAGTATCTCCCTCTTCTCGAATCCAGAATCCTTTATGGCAGGAAGTGGTGTTAACCTTCAGTTTTCTCTAGGATATTAGGGTTATCAAGTAGGTGGGGACATCAAGGAGAAGCACAACCTCAGTCACTGCTGTCTCATCCCACTCACAGGTGGCCTAACAACCCCACAGGTAAAATCTGAGTCTCTGCCTGAAAACTCGTGTGACATTGTGGGGGCCCCTTTGAGTGGGCTCTGTTTTGCACATGCCCACAGTACTCTTGGGCAGCCACTTCAGGCCATGCATTTCAGTTTCCCTGATTTCAAATGGATGTAATGCTTATGTCCTTCTACCACACACCATATGTCCAATTAAGTGCTTTCAGAGTTTAACTGAATATGTGTATTATATTTTCTTCTAATCACAGAGAATTCCATCCACCCTTCCTAGCAATTCTTTTTCTTTGTTCGTCATGTTCGCCCTAAAGCCTCTATTTGTTCCAAGTCACTCTGCTGTCAAGTTACCTGAGCATCTTTATCTTAAACCTATTTTTAGGCTGATGTTAAAAAGAGAAATGCAAATGCTCCACTGGCAGTCTAGGTTCCTGAAGAATGGGAAGCTAAGAAATTATTTTTGCAAAGCTGACTGCAAACTACCTCCATATATCTTGCTTGAAGATTAATAATTTGTAAAAATCAAAAGGATTAGTTCTTCACTAGAATAAATCAGCGGTGGCTTTAGCAAAATCAGTTATCTGCAATGAATTATATAGGTACAAGTGAAAGTTGGTTAATGTCTGCTGCACACAGGCCAGAACCTGATTTTAACCAGACACATGGAAATCTCTATTAACTACATTATTTTGACTGAAATTTCTAGAATTACTCTGTATATCTACAGATGCAATGTTGGAATTTAAATTAGCTGCTGACATTCAATAAAAAGGAGTTGGGGTTTATTCTCTGTTCAGCAGCAGCATTTCCATGCAAACACCTTGTGTGTCAAAGAAGGATTCAATAGGAAATATGCTCATTTAATATGCTAATTACATACTCTTTGTCTTTAAAATAAAAGTCTGCATCAGCAACTAATAGAATCTTCATTCAAAAGTAAGGATTACGTGCATGTCTGCAATAATTTGGACTTTGCCGAAATGAATTTTCCTACAGCCAAAAGAAAGCACTTTATAAAAAAGAGTGAAAAATCTTCCTTTAATTTTAATTTCCAGTCACAAGTAACATCCTTGTTAAAATCCTTATGCAGTAAGGCTTTCAATACTGCCACTAAAGCTAGAGGAGTGTTTTGAAGCAATGTAGTTTGTACACCATGGTGACAAAAAGGCAATTGTCCTCCAGCGGTGGAGGCATCGCATCGGCAAACATTCTGCTTAGGCTGTGATAGGCTCCTGTCTCAGCACTTGCTACGGAAATGAAATTCTTATTGGATTTTTGAGGAAAACACTGGAGACAGAGATAGCAAATTAACAGCTTTAAAACTAACAACTTTCTCACTCAGCCACAGGGTGGGGGCGTAGCTTTGGTGATGGTGTTTTTTCCTAACAGGGTGTATTGTTATTTAATTAGGATATTTTAAAAGAAAGTCTTGCCGCCTGCCTCTTGCCCCAAACAGAAAAAAACCCCAAAACCATTCGATGATTTTAAACAATAGATAAACTGGATACAAAATGAGTAAATAAATGGAAATGACTTTCAGAAGAAAATGAAAGGTTAAATGTAAAGAACTTGAAAGAAACCCAGTGAATTTAGAGTCTAATCTGACCTTCTAGAGATTCTGGTTCGCTGTCCACGTCCCAGACGCGCTCTGCAGGGCTCTCCGCAGCCCAGAGCGACAAGGCCGTTCCCGCATCTTCCTTCCCCTTCTGAACCACGGTGTTTCAGCCTGACTCGGAGTGAGGGAACGCTTGTCGCTGATGAGGATGCAGAAAGTGCTACCGCAGGGCATCACGAGAGCCATGGTAACCGCACACCTTGACCCAAGACTACCTCATTGGGAGACATGGGGAAATAAAATATTGACATTTAATAAAGACAATTTCCACACCTAGGGCTGAAAGCATTTGAGATATTTTCTTTACACTACAGACCTGCAGCCTGCTGTAACTGTGTCTTGACCCAAGAGCTGTTTTTTCATTCCATGTAACGTGATATCCATGAAGCCTTGAGATGGTAATTGGGCGTGTTAGACTTATTCCTGAATAGAAAACTTAAAAACCAGAAAAATTATCAGTGAGAAAATAAAAAAGCCCATGTTGAGATAAAAAAAGTTCAAGAGATATTTTGGTTTAGCCAGGGGAAGATGGCAATTATTACATTATTTGTTACGTTTTGTTTTGCTAAGTTTACTTTTTAAGGTAGTAGATCCAATAAGTGTCTCTATTATTATGCCTCTTAGGAGTTCACATTATTAACATTTTTAAATCTTCCTCTTGAAACCATTTTCCCTAATGAAAAGAAAAGAAAAGAAAAGAAAAGAAAAGAAAAGAAAAGAAAAGAAAAGAAAAGAAAAGAAAAGAAAAGAAAAGAAAAGAAAAGAAAAGAAAAAGTATTTGTAGTCTGCCAAAAGCTTGGCAGTGTCCTTGTGATGGAATGAAGAAATTTGGGAGAATCTCCACCATTATGAACCTAGCCTTCTGGGAATGGGAGGAGTAGTGCTGAATTGCAGCACTCAGCCTGGTTTAGTGTGCAGTTTGCCCTGTTCATCTCTGCCCTTATGCTGGACACTCACTTTGCACAAGCAGTTGTAAATAACTTAAAGCATCTGCATTTTGGATTTACAGCGATGAAACCTGCTTTTGCATTTATTCTTTGTTGGTATGGAAGTCTGTGATTCCTTATTTCTGCCCGTTTGTGTCTATTGTGCTGTGTGCGTTCCTGTGTGACAACGGCGGTGTCTGTGCGACCCCAGCTTAGCGGTGGGCCGGGTCGGGCCTGTAGGGCTGGGGCCAAGTCCCTGCTCGTGCGGGAAGCTGCGGTGTGTTTACCGCGCTGTGCTGTGTTCGTGTGCCGTGGGGCGAGCCCCGTGTCCGGCCGCGCTGTGTGACCGCGCTGTGTGACCGCGCTGTGCGGGCTGTGCAGCAACTCCACACACTGTGAAATGCGGGGGGCAGAGGGCGAGGTGTGCGGGGTCTGCAGCGCACGGGGGTGAGGGAGTGCGTGTGGGAGGAGATGGGGGAGTGCGGATGAGAGGCGATGCGTGAGAAGGGCTGCATGCGAGCAGGACACGCGGCTGTGTGTGTGCTGGACGCGGAGCCGAGGACAGGCGACTACCAGGGTGTGCGGGACGAGGAGATGACAAAGCCGTACTGCCCTCGCTGTCGCCCCGCCCCGCTGCCCTCCGCCGGCCCCCGGGGCCGAGCTCCGCCGCCTGCGCCCGCCCCGTCCCTGCTTCCCCCCCGCCACCGGGACTTCCCTTCGCGCTCTATTCGGCGGTGCCGCGCCGCTAGCCCGGCATGTCCCGCAGCCGGGCTTCGCCCAGCGCCCGGCTCCTGTAGCGCCTCGGCCCGCGGGCGAGGCAGGGCCGAGGGGGCCATGGGGGGCTCCTGAGGGAGCGGGGAGCGGAGCGCCCGGCCCGCGCCGCCACCATGGAGCCACCGCCGCCCCCGCCCGGCGCCCCCAGCGCCGCCGAGCCCGCCGGCTGCCCCAAGGACACCGACCGCCAGCTGCGCCTCCGCCTCTGCGTCCTCAACGAGATCCTCAGCACCGAGCGCGACTACGTGGGGACCCTCTGCTTCCTGCAGTCGGTGAGTGGCACCGCGGGGCTGGGGAGCGCCCTCGGGGCCACGGCGGGGTCGGGCGGGCGGCCGGAGCGGCTCCTCCCGGCGGCTCCTCCCTGCGAGGGGGCTGCGAGGGCGGCGGGGCGCAGGCTGTGGAAGTGCCCGCCGCCGGGAGGGAGTGTGTGCGGAGAGGCCCGGGCCGGGCCGGGGCCGGCAGAGCCGCCGTTCTCTTCCCCCCGGCGCGGAGCGCGGGCAGCTCCGGCCCCGGCCCCCCAGCGCTCCCGGCCCCGCGGGCGGCGGGAAGCGACCCACGAGTGGCTCTGCTCGCAGAATGCCGCGTCCCTTTGCTTGTTGTTGCTGTTCAGAAGTTGTTTTTACACTCACTTGGAAAATCTACTCTTACTGTCAGTTGTTTATAAATAAATGTTGTACATGTATCTTTGTTAAATGGTAAACATAAATTTGTGATTGTGCCGGGTGTGTCTGTGCATGTGGAAGCAATTATACCTGCCTCTGAAATTATTCACGGGCTAGTTCAGAAGAAAAAAATCCATCTGGATATTTCCATTTTCCTATGTAGGTTCTAAATGTGGAATTCATCTGTGTACCACCACACTCCTGCAAATAACTAGAAAAGCGTGTAGTAAAAGTTACTAGATAACAGATAGATATAGATATAAAAGAAAAACTAGTGATCACACAGTGATCAAGAATCAAAGCAAAGGAAGTCTCTGCAGAGATTTCTAAAAGATTGTTTCTTAAAGGGCAGAAATTATTTCTGGTGTTTTTCTAGATAAAGACTAAACTCTGGTTTCATCTAAAAGCACTTAGACCCTGGTCCCCTTTTGACCTGTCCTTCTTGCAAGATTTTTGTTTGTTTGTTTTTTAAAATTAGTTTGTCTTCAGTGTTTTTCAGATTCACCAAAGTGGAAAACTGTCTAACATAAAAGATAAATGACAAGGATGTGGTTGCTTTATGAACTAGTCTCTACTTGAACCCTCCTCTTCTCTCTCCAGTAATTGAACTCCGAGCCTTTAATTTGAGTTTTCCAACTGAAGTGCCAGTTAGCTTCATTTAGAACTGTGGTTCTGTCTCAGTGTAAGGAGGTTTTCTTCTAGGATGTAGAAGAGCCCCACCCTACAGATGAAACAAAACAAAACCAAAATCCCTCAGAAAACTCCTCTGTCCTAAGTACTGAATTTGAGGTTTTGTTAGCTGCAGGCTAGAATGTAGATTCAAGCTACATATATTTTTAATTCCAGTTCTTACAGCTAAATGTATTCATAGTGTTAGCTAAATGGGTTTTTCATGTATTAAAAAAACAAAGCAGGTCTTTTATTTATTTGTATTTGTTAACTTGGCAGTTTTCATTAGAGCAGTAGTGAGTAATACGCCCTAGGTAATGGCAGGAGAAGATCCTGATGGAGCGCACTCGCTGGGTCTTGGCTGGCTGCTGGCAGTTAGAGCCCTTCTGAGGCACTCTGCCACCAGGTGCAGAGCGGCTGTAGTATTATCTTGTGGTGTTGCTACTGGAAGTGCAGCTTTACCCCCCTACGGAATTTGTGTTTCAGCAATTATATTTGAATAAAGCTCCAGGGGATAGGATCTTCTGCATCTCTGGGCCTTAGTTTAGAGCAGCATTCATACACAGGCTTAACTTCGTGCACATGGCAAATATTCATGTGCTGTCCTAAATAATGTCAGTTTCCTCAGTCATTGACCTACATCTTATGGACTGAATCTCTGTACAACTGCTTTCTTATAGCTGAGTGTTGTTAGCCCCAAGGAAAGGAGAATGAGGATCTACTGCAGCATGTGAGGGTAAAAGGAGCAGTAGCGGGATGAAATTTTTAAAAATAAAATTTGGAGTGTGAAATATTTTCTGCATAAATTTTGTGGATGGCCATAACTTAATCCTTCTAACAAGACAGCCCACAAGAAAGAATTCTTCCCCACCTCTCACATTGGACAGCCAACACAACGTGCGAGGATAACATCATCTATATAATCACTGGGATTAGATGCAAAAGTTTGGCTTTAGGATACAGATGAAAGTACTCCTGTAGCCCTGGGACTGTATTCTCAGCTGTGCTTGGCCTCACAGGAGGCCACCCAGCTTGTGTTTGTTGGCTCTCCTGAGCGTGCTGGCACCCCTGCTCAGGAGCCACCCCTCCTGCCCCTGGATTGCTGTTTCCCAGCTCGTGTTCTGTGGGCAGCACCTACCCAGTGCAAAATAAACGTACACCCTTATCCTGCCTGGGGTGATGTACCAGGTAAACACTCCAGTGTCACTGGCAAGGTCAGTTGTTTTGTCCTTAGTGTGAATTGTACTGAAATGGTTTGTACTCCATATGATCCAGGTGTAATTTTGGCTGCCCTGAAAGACCGCTGTTTTGTGCAGAACTGCAGTACCCCAATCTTCTGGAAACTTGTTCCTGTCAAAAAGGAGATGAGACAGATGTGGGGTATGGGTTCCTTTGCCTAAGAAACATCAATAGCTTGGCTTGGGTTAAATAAAGGAAGGCTAAAGCTCATATCTTTTATTATCATAATGAATTTCCCCCAAGTAGGCTGGGACAGCTGTGCTTGTATGAGGGAATCTGTGCTCTTGGTTAAATATTTGCTATTGAAGCCCTAGTCCTCATTAAGTGTTCTCGATAAACAATGTTTTAAAAAGCAAATAGCTAAATTCTATGGGTTTATTCACAGCACTGAAGATGCTTGCTAGCAGCAGCTTCCTGTGTTCCCTGGTAATGTACAAGAATCTCTTAAGTATTTAGAATCTTGTAAGTATTTAATGCTATGGGTTTGCAAATGAATCAAAATAACCTCAGTTCACTTATAGTATTTTAATCTGTTTTAGGAGATGAATATATGATCATGTTTAAGGAAAGGTTTCCTTTTTCTTTTCTTTTTCTATGTTCAGAAATGTTTTCCTGCTAAGGTGCAGGGGAAAATAGGTTCATTATTAACATAAGGACTCAACCCTTATTTGCTTTACCTAAAAGATTGTGGTCCATATTTTGCTTTCATAAATTAATAAAGTGAGTATGTAAAGTTTAATATAAAGCATAATTAAAGTTATAATTAAATAATTAAAGTGATAGAACATGGACTTCTAACTCTCTTCTACCAGCTCAGAGCTGATGACCTGAAGTTACTGATTTAGTTACGAATATACACACACGATATGGTGTCCTGTTTTATTTGCCATTTTGTTAAGCAGGGATGGTATTATTGCTAATTATGGAATTATTCTTGAAGAAGTACTGTGTAACTCAGGAGTACTAATAGACAATACTGCAGTTATGCACTGTGTTACTGGCTGTACTAGTACATTAAACAGACAAACTTTTTAAGCAGCAGAGAGAACTGCACGGCGCAGATGGAAATATATTGCTGCTAACATCATTAAAGAACTACTGATCACAGAAGAAGCAAAGTGGAAAACTGTTAGAACCTAATGGAACTTCAGTAAAAGTTTAAGGAGTAAGATAAACTTCAAAGGCATAAAGACAGATAATTCTGTTCTAAGTCTCTGGTGTGATCGTAAACCATAAGGATTTTCAGTCTCCAAGCTTTAAGATTCAATTAATCCTTTGGCCTCTTTTAACTCTGTAACATCTACAGAAAGTTTATCTTGTCCTATATAATTTTGTAAATACCTACTTTTTTTTTTTTTTGAATGGCATCAGGTGATAATTTAGTTTGAGTGATCTGCTGGATAAATGCCAGCGTGTCTGGTGGCATGCAGTCCTGTGCAGGAATGTGGGGCTGCCAGCGCACTGCTGGAGGTGCAGTGTCTGCAGGCTGCAGCCCTCAGGCTTAGCCAGGCTCTAGGTGCCGGCTCGTGGAGTGTCCCTTGGTACAGAGAAGTCATGCACAGTTTGTTGGGGAAAGAAAGGTTGTGGTGTGTTTGACTGTTGCATGGTCATTCCACATAAACCCAGTCAAATCTGACACTAATATTTCAGTAATTAAAGACCAGCTCTCAAGTAAGGAGACACAGGAGCCTGAGCGATTTCAGACATACTTGTCGACCATCATTCTAAAAACAGATGAAATGGTGAATACACAGCAGTTGGTGGTCAGGTTTTTTAAAAGGTTTTTTTTTACCATTTTGTAGATATAATCATGAATTACATGTGGAAGTGTTGGAGCAGTAGTTATCCAATACGCTGGGTTGCAGTGGTAGGTATTTTGTTGCATCACTTTTTTCCCTCACATTCATTTATCTCATCGAACATTCAGCTCAAACCTGCACATGCAGCTCCCACAGCTTAGCTAATTGCAAATATATAAAGTCAAATTGTTCTCTACATTGTATATATATATATATGTCTCTTTCACCTTTCCAGAGACAAACCACCAACTTGCTAATTTTAATGTCAGAATGACAGGATGTACTTTTAGCTTGAGCAATTGCTGCTTGTTCTGTGCAGGCATGAAAACAGTAGGAAAGGTGAGTTGTTACCAGATAGGTATCAAATTGGATAAGTAATTGTACCAATACTATTTTTAGATTTTAGTGTCATGCATTCCTTTATTTTTGTATGAAAACTAGAGGTCCTCTTCAATCCTATCAATTCTGTAAATGTTACATTAGGACGTGTGCCACCAGATAAATTAGCCCACATCCTACAGACTCAAAATATTTGTGTTTTGCTCCTCTTTCTTGCTTGCTGTGTAGGTGTAATTGATTTGTCTCTGGGTTTTGCACTCCACCCATCTTGAAACACGATAAGCATCACAGGCTTTGTTTGGTCTTCCCCCTCCTCTCTCCCCTTCTATTTCACAATCTTGTTTGCATCCAAGATGAGGCTCTGGTGCTCTAATAGAGTAGCAAACAGACCATTTGTCTCAGCTGTGAGCTGTGGTTTCCTGTCCTACCCTGTTCTCTGCCTGTTCACCCTCGGTAGATACAGATAAACGCTGATTCTGGAAGGTGAACCATATGGTTTGGGTAATGGTGCTTCTTTATTAGGAGAGACAGCTAAAAGAGCATTCTTGGGAGAGGAAGGAGATGGGAAAGGAAATTGCTTGGAAGTGATCTAAATTACCTTTGCTGATCTGGTATTTTGGGTCAGTTGGTCACCTACAGCCAGTTGTTAGAACTGCAAAAGATGTTCTGTTTAGTTTTAAAGTTACCGAGCTTTTTTGAGCTTTTTTTTTTTTTTAAGTCTGGTTCCTAATGTATGCAAATTGAGGAAGATCACAGATTTAATTTTAAATGACATATTTGTAGTCCTTCTGGTTGTAAAGCACGAATTGAAGACAGAACATTAGCAAAACAAAAATGCTTCTGAGTTTTTGGGGGCTTTTGTTTTGACACTTGAATTTGAGGCTGGCAATTCTGCTAGTAGAATTCTCTATTTAGACCAAGTGTAGTGCAAAATCAGCAGCTAAAGGCTAAAATGCAAATAGATTAAAAGGTTCTTTTGCTCCAGATACAAAGAAAGAAAGTGAAGAAAACAATCTGGATGAAGAAAGATGAAGCAAAAGTGAGACACTGAAAAGCAAAACTAAGCAAAGAGAGAGCTCTGAAAATATTTATTCATCTGAGCCTGTGGTCTAGAGAGCCGTTTACAGCCATGGGTCTAAGATCAGGGCTGGAGGATCCAGAATACCCAGGTTCTCTCCTGCTCTGAGCTGTATGAGCTTAGTGTGTTGCTTTGAATATAGTGTGCTGAGCCCATGCCTTTTGCAGTGAGGCTTTACAAATCAGTTACATAGGAGTTCAGCAGGTTTTTATGTGAAAGAAGGTGTTTATTCTTTTTTGCACTCTCACAGAATTTCCATGGTGAGAAAATATCAATAAATCCCCTGTGTAGTTTTACCAGTTTTCTGCCATACAGGTGAGAAACTAATTTTTGTCTGCTTCCCTTAACTCATTCCAGCTTGGTGTGCATCTGACCCTTTTTACCCTTTATCTCAGACTTACTTCGGTCTCGTTACATCCTTTGGAATGAGGTGTCTGACCCCTTTCTGGCTCTGCGTGTCTCCCTCCTCTTGGTTGCTGTGCTGTGATCAATCAGCCCTTTTGCAGTTTGTGCCTCCCTCTCATTTCAGGCATGCCAGTTGCTGTTTGAACATGTGCCATGATCTCTGAGGGAGGAGGGAGTGCTTGGCTGCCCTGGGCTTTCCCAGAGCCACGCTGGTGCCTCTGCAGCAAAGCTCTCCTGCCATAGCACTGTGGGAGCTGAGGGGAGGGAGGGACAAAGGCCCTGGGCTCTGGTAGAAGGGCCATGGAGATCAAAAAGGGAGCCAAACATCGCAGAGAGTATTGCAGTTGCTCCATGCATAGCTGGATGCATGTTTGATTTTATAGCATTTTCAGCTGATATTTGCAGGAAGTGGACTGATACCCATTATGGGAAACTTGTTTGCCCCTAAATATAGGAAGCAAAAAAGTTTAAAAGCTTTGATAATTTTCTACTCCCTAGGTCACACAGTATTTCTGCCATAGGCAGAAGTACTGGTTTGCAAGGAGGAGAAATGTAATTCTTCAATTTTACATTGTTATCATTGAATCATGAAAAGTAGCCTTGGAGAGAATCTACACAAACCATCCCATCATGTTCTGATATGGAAAGATGTTAATTTCTGATGGTTTATCCTGGTGTTTAGATGTTGTTAGTATTAAAGATGTCTTCTTAATCCCTAACATAATGTCTAATCTTTTTAGCGCTCTTTTTTTCTTTGTGTCAATCCCTTAAATATTTCAAGAATGTTTTCACATTTTGCTTCAGATTATGCTAAATTGTCAAATTGTTTCATTTTCTTTCTCAGAAACTATTTAATTTTACTTCTGATAATTCCTGTGCTGTTATGTGGATTCTCTGATCTGTTTGTGTCCTGAACTCTAGTGCCCAAAACACCAGGTGCAAGGCACTCCCAAGGCTTTAGCAGTACCGAGTGAGGCAGTGGATTACTTACAGGTTTTTTACAATATACAGAGTATTATTGTCACAGGAGAGAAAGGTTTGCCTGAGTTTGTACCTGCATTTGGGAACAACTCATTGCTCACACCAATAACTGGGTGTCAGCATAAGGCATTTATGGGAGCAGTCAGGTATTCAGAGTCCTGGGGGGTGCCCTGGAAGCGCAACGCTGAACCCTCCCAAGCGGTAGAGGGTGATGTGTTTGCAGGCTCCCTTTCCACATCCTGGCACTCCCAGAGGCACCCGACACAGAGGGTTTCTGAGGCTTGAAGAAGCAGGATCTCCCCAGTGCATTGTCTGCCTTTGGGCACCCAGATGAGTCTGGGACAGATTAAGCTTTTAAGAAATTACTTATTTCTGTTGCCTGTTTATTGTTTGCTTCAGGCTCTTACAAGAAAATATAAAGGGACTGTATGAATTTCTGTCTTCTTTCCAGCTGTAGAATCCTTTTCTAATTTTGTTTCCCCAATGGATTTCCAGCCTGCAATGGTAAAGGCCTTGCACATCTGTAGTGTGGTTTAGGATGTAAATGATGGTGTATCTTTTGTTTTGATGATGCTTGAAATTCCTGTGCAAATGGCAGCCTGTCCTGGTTACCCGGAGTGAGTACAGCTAGTGACAAGAAAGGACTTGAAATAAGCAACCATGTCCTTTCTCAGTTGGTTACAAAGACTTCTTGTGGAGCAATGCAATCCTTGCAAAGCCATCTCATCTAGACTGAACACTGCCTTTGACTGCTTTTCCCTTCTGTGCCACAAATTGACTCTTGGACTGGGGATTGCACCAACAACATGCCTGAGATCTCACCAAAGTGTTGGATTTAAACATGGCTGCAGATGAAGAGTCCTTTTTAATTACCCAGTCAGGCATGATTGAAGCTTTCACACTACCTCTGCAGGTGTGATTGAGTCGAGCTGTAGCAGACATAGAGAACTGCAGTGGATCTGTGCTGGGACAGAACCTCAGGGTGGGTGTCTGTTAGAACACCTGACTTCTGCATATCGCCTTCACCCTTCTGTAGATGCCATTCATGTGAAGAGACATTGGCTCCCTTTGAACTGTAGCTCTCAAGAGCAGAATAAGAGAAAACAGCTCTGTGAGGAGAAAACCTTCACCCTTCCTGCTGAGTCTTCCTCCTTGCTTACACAGCTGAATGCCATATATCAGGCCAGGAGACACTGAGTGCCCAGCTGAATGTTGCTCTGACAGGCCACTTCAAGCCTAGGGACGGAAAGACAGAATTTACTGTTGTGGCACTGTGGGGCTCTTCTTAGGCCTGTCTGCCCTTTCAGTGCTATCAGTACAAGAGCTTGTTACAAACCAGCTGGCAATGACACTTCCTACACTTCCGGAAACAGTGACAATTTTATGTTGTGTATCTTTGAGTTGCAGAGGGGGCCACAGATTTCTGAATCCTGATTATTTAAAAGTTGGTATGACATGATGGGACTGTGGAACTGAGTTACAGGAACATTTAGGTTCATGTGAGGATACTGGGTCATTCTCAGTATTCTCACCTATTCCCATTGCTGAAATTATTTTTATGGAAGCATATCAGCCATACAAATAATAACTTGTTGCAGTTAATCTGATGTCTCATGACTCATGGAGTAGATTTTGTGGCCATTCTTAACCTTTCATTTTGTACTTCTGGTTTTGCTGTGGTCATTTCTTGTGCCAACAGGTTAATTTGTTGGTTCCCAAACCACTTTGCTTATCTAAAATAAGGACACCTTTTTTTTAACAAATGCAGTTGTTTAGTCCTTAAAAAAATCTTTGTAGACTAGTCTTAATTTATTTAGCTCAGTTATACACTTTCAATTAAAAGAAGAGAAGGAGCAAACAATCTGATAGGCAGAGTGCTGTTTATATATTCCCTGTGGATTTGTCAGTTGTTAAGTTACCACTAGCTAAGGGATAGGACCAACATTTCCAGGGCTCCTGCCTCAAGCATGTGTTAGGAACTGTTTCACTGTGTGTTTTGGGTGTGGAGCTTGATGTGATCAGGCCAGGAGCCTGGCTTGCACTTATCAGGCTGTTGGTTTAGTTGTGAACCAGAGCCTGCTGCCAGTGACCCCAAACCCACATCCTTTCTGCTGACATGTCTTGGCCCAGGGTGCCAGAATGAGCAAATGCTGACGCCTGAGAGGCACACTGCTTGCCCCTTCCCTAAGAACACCTCTTCTGCAGAGAGGTTGCTTCAGTCCTTTGCACCAGTGTCGCTGACTGCTGAGCTTGCCACCAAGGAGTGATGCTTATCTTTGGGATCTGAGCAATTTACCAAGAAACAGCCTTTAACCCATGACTCAATTTACCAAATGTCTTCCAGATTTTTACTACCTTTGTACATGACAAAATGGGCTTAGATTAAAAAAAAAAAGCCTAACAACATCATCCATACCCTCTTACACTTCCTTTTATCTACAGTAAATCACATTAGTGATAACACTTCTGTCTTGAAAGTTTTGCCTGCTCATGCTTCTGGTATCCTAGCATGGTTTGCCATGAGATACATAAGGGAAACACTTGTCAGGAAAGAGGGGAAGACATAAAAGGTAGCATTCAGGGATTATTTTGGATGCTGAGGAAGCTGACAATGAGAGGAGTTCCCTGATATTCAAAGTGTGTGTGTCACTGGTGGAGGGCATTGCTTAGGTGGCAGACTCTTGATAAGAACTCACTAAAATGCAAATTCTTATCTCAAGTAGGTAGATGGGTTTCAGCTACATAGCAAGGTCTCTGATCCCATGGGACTTTCTGTTTTATCTGGCAGCTGTTTTGAATGTCACCTCACAGGGAGCCTTGCCTGTTAACCTCAACACTAGGTGGCTACTGCCCTTCCCATTTTGTATGAAGGGGCAGTAACAGAAGGCTGTGAAAGTTTTTAGGACTCTCAAACCTGATTCTTAAATAGCATCCATGTTGTTGTGGGAAAATTGGGCAAGCTTAATGTAGGTATACATGAGTAGGCTGTGTGCTATTTAATATGTAGGTGACAGAGGAGAAGGCATGGACACAAAAGTTTATCTGTGTTGTTAGACCTGGTCAGTGGTTAATGCCCTGTATTGTTCAGCTAGAGGCTTAGGCTTCAAGCGTAGTAAACAAAACAGTGCCAGGCTTTACTCTTTGGCCCTGTGGCCAACTGGCATGGTCTGGTCCTGCCTTGTAGTGCTGAACTCCAGTCTCAAGCAGGATGGCTGCGTTTGGACTCCCTCCTGGGAATGGTGCTTGGGCTGCCCAAACTGGCACCAGTGCCTGACAGTGGTTTGGGAGAATGCTGGTGGCCCAGGCCAGAGAAGGCCAGAAACATTCTGCCAGTTTTCTCCCAGAACTGCACGGCTCAGGTGCGTGTCCTGGCCCTCTGGGCTCGCCACTGGAGGCATGGCCTAGGGCCCACCCCGGGCTCTGGCACTTAGTGCTAAAGCAGGATTCTGGTAGGTTGGAGCTCACACCCAGACGCAGTGCTAGCTTTTCCTTGAGGGTGCTGATGTGGATGCTGTTACTTTTGATGCTTTGATATTATGTGAAAGTTCTAGGTGCCAGGTCAGAAATGCCAGAAATATGTTTTATCAGCCTTCCTTAAATTTTTGCCATTACTCTCTTGCTCTCATTACTTGGGATCTTTTATTTTGTTTAATCTGTGGAGGAGGAGACAGAAAGGAAATACGGTTTGAATGGCTGTCAACTACTTCAGGACAGTGTGAAAAGGAACTGGATGTTAATTACCTAATTCAGTGTCAACATTGACAGTTGTCAGCTGAGATATTGTTGACTGAAGGTACTTTGGTCCTTCATATGAAGGATGCTTGATCATTTCTCGTTTATTTACTTCCTTTTTTATTGAAGAAAATGCAAGACTTCAAATGATAATCACTGGACACTTGCATATAATTTTTTTACCTCATATCCGTCTGGGTGCTGGAAGTTCTGTTTGTTGTATTACTGAAACTGTGCTCAGAAATCAGTTCCGATGAGAAGCAGCTGTTTGTGAGGAGAGCATGTTGACAAGACAATAAGGGCAGAACAGTGGGGGAAGCTTCCCAAAGAAGTGCATTTGCTTTGAGCACTGGTTTGTCAGAGGCATGATCTCTCAACAGGAAAATGAGAGATGCATATTGGGGAGGAGACACTTTTCACAGAGTCTGTCTCTCTCCTTTGTTGGCTCTTTAAAATGTATATGGGAAACTACCACTGTTACAAATGCATCCTCTGTGCTGGCACCAAGTCGTCTGTTCACACAAGGAGAATGTGTTCTGAAAACTTGTCACTAAAAAAGTAATGGTTTTTAGGCTATATGGACCAAAGACAGTGGTTTTGGGAGGTATACTTGAAAAGTGAGATTTAGCAATTAAGTTATTAATAGCAGAGAAAAGTACCATGGGAGTTTTTAACCTAGTCATTAAATGGTAGAGAGGATGTGAAATACAGTGCATTGAGTGTGGCAGTACCTGTTTTGCTGGGCTTTTTACTGAGTAGGCCTTCACCTTTGCCAGCACTGAACGCCCAGGGCTGTACTGTATTCAGTCCTCTGGCTGTGACATTATCTCCATGTTCTTGCTTGCTACTGCTTTCCTTTCCAATGATTGCAAAGCCCTTGTGCCAGGACAGAGAATCTTACCTGTAGATGGCTTTTTTCACTTCTGTGCATTCATCCTTCAACATTTGCCAGAAGAAGAAGCATTTGCCAGAATAACTGCACTTAGAAGTTAGGAAACAAGAGCAAAAAGCATTTAGAAACAGAACTGGACCACTGAATTGAAAGTATTGTCCTGGCTTTTGAACTGAACACATTTAGAAAGAGTATTGGTTTTAGATAAATGGAAGGAGTCAAAAAGAAGCACAGATCAATACTTCTGCATTGAAGTACATACTTTTGTGGTTAGAATGGGTCACTAAGACATATGACATCCTTACATAATCTTTCACTATTCACTAGCTGTGGTGGTTCTCTGACAAAATCAGCTGCCGACAGTTCCTGTTGTTATACATTAACACTTATGCACAGTTTTTATTACTTTGCTTCAATTTTTGCTGTTGGTTTGGGTTGGGTTTTTTGTATGTTTGCCAAATGTGGCAATTACTCAGTGAGCAAAACAGTCCCTGAAGAAATGTGTGTTTTCCTCTTTTTGACTGCTCAGCAAGCCTTTCTTTCTCTAAGTGTGCTTGGCTTCATCTTGATTTTTGGCATGGTGGACAGATCAAGCTGATGAAACTTGCTAACTTGCTTTGTGGAGTGACCTGTTGGTGAAGGGTGCTGGAATTTTTCTGCAGTTATACCAAGCAGCAAAGGAAAATCAAAAAAGAAGGAATCTGTGGGGTGATACTCTGTTTTGCGTGATGTCTGGCAGACTGCCTTGTGGGGATTCTGCTACCTCTGCAGACTTCATCCTGAGGGGTGCAGGAGCCAGGAGGGGCTGGGAAAGCTCAGCCTGTTCTGGCAGGTGCCGGTCACTTTGCAGTATCTGCACCTTCTGCTTGTAGAATTTGAACATAAACAGCGAGGTACATCTGGTATTTCCACTGTGACCCCTGTTGAAAACCAGCTAATATGCATCTTGACATGAAATAACGCTAGGAAGAACAGCCAGGCTCTTAAGGGGCTTTGACTGTTATACTGTGCATGCACTGTGTCATAAGAGATCCTTTTGCACAATACAGGCCTTTCTGAAGCAGTTGCACAAGAAAAGCCACAATATTTGGAAAGCAAAGTATGAATCAAAATTTTTACAGCACACAGCCAGAGGAACTGAAATTTGCAAACAGCAAGCAAGAATCAAATTGCAGTGGCAGCAGTTACCACGTCCAGGTGGTGTGTGGAGGCAAGGCTGCATGACATCAGTTCTCTTTTAATGTGGCTCTGGGTGAGCTGCTGGGGCAGCATGGTGTCAAAAACCAGCTCAATCCGGTGGAAAGAAGCTTTTCAGACTATTTCACTTAGAGAAGAAGAAAATTTTGTTGTGAAGTGCATTAAGAATAAAGATACTAGTTCATGCATCACTTTTTTTGGCTGGATCTTCTCAAAATAGAGCACAGGTATTTAGCAGATGGAGAAACTGAGGTGCAGAAAGGCAAAATGAGTTGTACAAAAGGCGCTGATGAAGTAAGTAACAGAGCCTTGTCTCCACTTCTTACCTCCTTTAGGAGAAAAAGCTGAGCAAAAGATGTCACATAAACGATGTGAATTTTTTTGTGAAATAGTGCAACAAGAATGTTAATTCTTCAGTCTTCTGACATCCAGCTGACACATCCTTGGCAGTTAGCACTCGATGAATTGGTGGTCTTAGCTCAATCCAGGACTGTTAGGCATAACCAGAGGCAGTCTTTGTGCACAAACAAAGAATCCATGGGGATGGGAGGCACTAACAATTTTCCCTTCTGGGAGAACCTCTGCTGGATGCAGGAGATTGTGCTGGGAGGGTCTTCCTGCCAAAGTGTTCCTGTGTGAACATAAGGTGTAGAATGTAAGTCTTGATCCCTCAGGAGCTGCCAGTCAGTGCTTTCCCAGTACTCTCAGAGAGTAGTAAAAATGTAAACAGAGAAGCTGTGTTAGGTCTCAGAATTACTCAGTGGCAGTTGTCTGAACAGTTGTGCTCATGCTAAAATCTCGGCAAGTCCAAGTGCAAACACTTGGACATCTGGTTTCATGCTTGCCTAGTCTGTTTCTGTGGTAGCTGCTGAAACAAACCGTTCTCAACATTATGCAGAAGTACTTTTTAAAGCAGTAAGTGCAAGCCTGAGTTCTGCAATCACGCACACATTGAGCAAAAAGGCTTTAAAAGAAAGAAACGAAGTGAAAATGTCTGTGGTTTGAATGTATGGCTGTACAGGGATTTGAATGCCCTAGCATTCACTAGAAGAAAACAGTTTGGTCAAGCAAGGTAAAACTGCCTAATGCCAAGCTGAATCCAAGGTGAAATTTTGAAAAAGTTGTTACAAAAGTCAGTATCTAGAACATTTCACTTATGTGCCTTCTCTGCACTTCTTTTTCTTGGCGAGGAGCTGGAACTTCTGAGATGCCACAGAAAGGAAGTTTCTTCCTCTGTAATTTTCTGTCTCCAAGGTTCAGACTTGAAGTTTGAAGGTGAATTAAAGAAGTATTTTAATCCTGAAATTCACCATAGAAACTTGTCCTCTGGGACGAGAGCATTTATTTTTGGTAGATTTCATACCCCTCTGCACAATTCCGATCTTCTAATGCTTCACCTCCTTCCTTTTCATTCATTTTAAAGATACCTCTTCAGTCCATACTTGTTGGGTGTTGTCCTTAAAAATTCTCCTTATTTTCATATAAAAAGATTTTTGTTCACCAGCTCTGACTTTGAGAGGCCATGACTACTTTAATCGAAGTAACCAGTACCAAAATAAAAAAGTAGCCTGATACATCTCTGCAAATCATGAGACTGTTGAACCATTTGTGTAAGAGATTGGTGAGATTTTGAGTGAGGGTGGTGCGTGGAGAGGTGGAGTAATGCCCTCATAGGAGCACTTCTTGCCTTTTCCCATGTGCCAGCCGATGTGACCTGCCTAGAACACCAAGACCTGCTGAGACACCTGCTCTGGTGGGTACCGCAGCACGAGGCGGGCTTGGACTGGTTTCCTCAGTTCTGCATCTCTGCACCACTGCAGCATCCTGTTGCGTCTTGTGTCCCGCATCACAAACTCTCCACTGTCCCCACAGTCTATTTCTGTTCTGCTTCACTCCAGCAGTTCATGAGGTGAGGTGCAAGTACCTGTGTACAAGGGCAAAGAAAAAAGAGAACGTGGTGTTTTCAGCTTCCTGCTGGAGCAAGGCACTGCCACTGCTGCATGGCTCAAAGGAGATGGGCCAGGTGAAGGTCCTCCAGGACTGGTTGATGTAGAACATAATACAACATTAATATTGTGCATGATTTGAGATCATAATTTCAGTATTGGCCATTGCAAGCAATTGGAAATACTGGTGTATGTGATATGCCATTATCCTGCAATCCATATTTCATTTAGTTATCTTAGAGTGCAGTAGATCAAACCTGAAGATATTCTCACCAATTTCCCTCTTACTCACTGCTTAGAGCTTTGATTTATGTTTGCAAGCATGTTAAAGTGAGATGACAGTGCCAGTTACTGCATGTCTGCTTGCCTGGCCCCAGTGCTTAGAGGTGAAGTCCCACAGTGTCAATGGGTGTCTCGGTTTGTCTCCTCAGCTGCTGCAGCTTTCTGTATAAATGCAGCTTAAATGCTACAGTAGTTAGTTTAAATGCTTAAATGTTGAGTTGTAGAGGGCAGTGTTTAAGCAAGAGATGCAGTCTTGTCAGAAACAGAGGTCTAACCTTAAGGAGAGGAAGGAACAGAATAGAGGACAAAAATTGCTTCAGTCTTTTTAAAATCAGTTTGCAAGTGAGTCTCAGTCCTTAGCCCAAATGCACATTCATTAACAGTTTGTAGCTGACTCGGAGATGGCAGCTGGAGTGGCTGGGGATTAGGCACTTACCTTGATTTTTAGAAACACGGAATGTTAAATACAGATGATATTTGAGTGGCAGTTTCAAAGGAGGAAGAGAAACGTGCTGTCTTAGTCTGCTTCTGTTTTCTAGGCTTATGCTATTTTGTAGTATTTACTGTGTAAGCAAGTTTCAGTTGAGCTGGTGGAATTGGTCAGAAGGGTTGAGACTTTGGAATGAAGTGAAAGCAAATTTCATATGCATTTGGGATTTTTTTTGTTTGGTTTGTTTTTGGAGTGGGTTTTTTTGGGTTTTTTTGTGGGGGGGGGAGTAGTTTGGGCTTGAGTGTCCTTTTTTGTTTAATGATACCCCAGCTGTGGCACCAATGACAGAAATCTCATAATTTTTCCATTGCAAAACTTCTCATTTAGAGGTATATGACCTGTCCACTGTCATGTGCATTTAAGTGGAATTTGTCTAAGTTAATAACTTCTGTCTTCACTCATCATTATACAGGTCTTTTCTTAAAGACAAAGTCTCACTTTTCCAGCCATCTGAACATCAGGCAGTTGACAAGAGCTAGATAGAAATCCCCCTCTCTGTTGTGTCTCCAGGTACTATGATATTCAGTTGTCAAACTTGTCTGTTTTTCTGGGGCAACTCTCCTGTCTTTGGAAGCTTTTGGGTAGGACACACAATCCCAGACACTCAGCATGATATCCTGCACATACTTCATGTGAGGCTCTGTGATGCTGTCAGAATTCTGGGATGCCTCTCCAAAAGGGTGATCTGCTTTGGAGTACCTGGAAGAAGGAAGTTTGGTGCTTCACTATGTGTACATCTCCTTAGGAGCACTTCTGAAAAGGGCGCTGGGTTCTTGGTGAGGCAATCCTTCTATCACATCTTGTCCTTGTTGGTGCAGTTCTTATGTTTGCAGAAGTGAGGGAGAAGGAAGAGAAAAGATGTATATCAATTTCAGATTGGTTTCAAGTGTGAAGTTCAGACATGGTGAAATGCTACCGGAAGTTCTCTCCACATCTTTCTTTAAATGATCACTGAGATGTGTGTGAAGTGTGCATGTTGCACATGCTAATATTTCATACCCATTGAAGAAGTTCTTCTTATCAGAAAAAACACATTTCAAGAGAAAGATGGACAGGAACCATGAAATTCCATTTCTCCGTGCTCTGTCTCTTCTTGAAGACGATATGGGTAAGGGCAGAGGAATGTTACTATGAGAAAAAAGATACTAATGTTTCTGCTGTAATATCAACTGGGAAAGTTTCCAAGGGTCCAGAACTTGACAAAAGTAATTGTACAATGGTCTCCTAATTAAGAATTAAGGCAGAAAACTGAAAAATTGTTAATTTAATCTTCAGGTCTATGCAGTGAGTTTTTTTGTTGTTTTTGGTATTATTTGCACAAAACTGCTTTTTTGAGGATTCATCTGCCCTTACTCTTCATTTGCCAGGTTTAATTGGAGCTGCCTTTATAGCAATTTTAGTATAAAAGAACTGTTTCCAAGGGGAGTCTAGTACTTATTTTGACTTTCAAGGTGATAAACAGAGGGTTATGAATTGCTGAGAAATAAAGTATGTTTTCCCTTCATGTAAAGTTGATCAGTCATTTGGTTTATGACAGAATTATATACCCAAAGACATAAAGAAGATGGCAAGAGAACAGATTAGAAAAATAATGTCTTAGGTATTTCAGATATAGTTGATTTTATTGCCTGTGTGTATATGTAAAAACTTAACTTTGCAGGCATTATTACAAATACAGAAGTGCTAATGCTTCTACAACATCTCTGAATTTTGATTTCTGTGCATTAATGGAGGAATACGCAACAGCAGAGGACCAAAATTCTGTTGGGTTTGTACCTGTGCAACAAGAGGAGTTGTGTGCAAGTCCCCACCTGCACAGGGGGCTGCATGCTCTGGGCAGGAGGGTCTGCACTCTGCTTACGCCCAAAGAAGAGAAGCAATGAGGCCTGGCTGGGATACTTGCACAGTCCTACCTAAAAATCTTGTTTGGCAGTAAATTACTGCTAGTTTGGAGCAGGTTCCTGCTTCCTATGTGTTTCAGTTTTTAGTTTCTAAAACTTATGCCAGAATAGTACCTCCCACATCACACACACACACGCACACACACACACACAGTCTATATATATGTACATGTATATATACTTTGCCTGTTTATTAATGGTAGGTGCCTTCTAAGCTATAGCAGAATGACAGGGTACTTGACTTTTTTTTGTAGTGAATTTTTGTCTATTACCGATTTGAGTAGAGTCTCAATGAGTTTACATAGCAGTGATGACTCCAAACTATAAGCTATTGATGTGTGGTACAACTACTAAAGCATGGATGAGCTGGAAATCTTGGCAGAATCGGAAGTGTTATGTAGGGTATTCTTGCATAAAGAGTGTGATACTAAATATTGGATGAAGCTGCTCCTCTTTAGCAGCCCGTATCTGCTTTCCAGGTTTCAAATTCTACAGTTGCAGTGGCTGTTTCTTCAGGAAAACATCAAAATGAACCAAGAAAAACCTGCATTTTTTTCATACTGTGCAAATTTTTCATTAAATAAAATGCCAGGGAGGTGTAGATTCACTTCAGTGGTGGGAACACAGGTCTACTATTCCCTTCAAAAGCAACTGAAAAGCCATTTGTCTGACATGCTACTTCAAATGCTGTCCTGCTTGTACCCTGAGTGTTTGTATCCAAAAGCAAGGAGCCAGTCCGTATTTGCCTGTCTGGATTTGCCACCAAGGATGTGCTGCGTGGACGCTGGGCCAGCATAGCTGTGTGCTGCTGTGTGCTATGGCAGTCAGCACAGCAGCCCTGCCTGCGCTCATCGCAGCCTACTGAAAGCTTTTGGGCAGCTTCCCTGACTGATTATTTCCTGTTACCTGGTTTTATGTATTCATAACCCTTATCCTTTTGGTCTCGCTGAAATTTGTGAGGGCTCTTTAATATATCTGAGTGAAAAGTTAGGAAGTTTAGCTTGAGGTGTTCCTTTGGTACCTTGAACTGAGCAGGCTGACATGATGAGACTGTGGCAGAGGAATAGCTCACATACACTGGCTGAGAGCAGGGACAGCAGCTTCCAGCAGCAGAGAGATAACCAAGAAAAGAGGTGTTTAAGTCCTAAATCATCCCACTTCTTAGCAAAGTAAATGTGACTTTTGTAAGTCAATCCAAACAAATTACCCTGACTTCTCCAAAAACCAAGCATATTTAAAAACAGAACAAATCCCTACAGACATAGAAAAAGTGTGGACTTTTTTTTTTTTTTTAAGAAAGTGAAACAAAAGTAATCTTGGGACTCTGCATTTCACTGAAGTAAAAATGTGAAATCCAGTGTCATGAGGCTGTTACCAGTGGTAGGAAAGATACCGTGGGGGACATCCTGTGGTACCGGGAAATGTTTCACATTTGGATGAGGTTAATAATGTAAAATTACTGCCTAAGTCATCCTTTTTTTTCCAGGTAATTTTTTTTTATTTCTGGCTCCAAATATGTCCTAAAAATATGGTGACTTGAAGATTCTGTGGCAATCCAGAAAATGACAATATAAATTTCTGATGTGACTGCGAGAATACTGATATCCTCTGTCATTTGAAGCAAAATGACCTAACTTGTTTAAGAATTTTCTCCTTCTAATTGGGACAGCATGTAATTCCCCCACATTTCTGGCTAGTCACTTAGGTCAAAAGAATAAGTGTGCTTTGTCTGGCTGGATTCTCAAAGATATAAATCACTGGACCGTTTTCAGTTGTACATTGAAATTCTCTTTCTGAGTTCTCCTGGGGAAAGCAGACACTGTCAGCTTTCCTTCCATGCCTGGCTCTGCTGTCCCTGTACACAGGAGCACCCTAGTAGACAGGAGGTTTGCTGTGCAGGCAAATGAATTTTACTCTTGTTCATAAATTACAATTAGCTCCACAACCTTGCTGGCTTCACCTTTTTCTAAATTCTTGGCATTTGGCTGTCTCATTTCCAGTCTTCTTTGTCCTGGATAGTTTTCTTTTGCTAAGAAGTGGCTTCCTCACTCCACTTAGTAGTTCAGCTACATCTTTCACTCCTGTAGACAGAATTTCCCCCTAGCACTCTTGCCTCACAGCCTGGTATTCCCACACTTTATAAATATGCTTGCAGTGGTGCCACAAGCTGTCCCTTCTAATTTATGGATAGAATTGCAAATTTGATCCAGATGGTGCTGTTTTTTAAAGTCTACTTCTGAAATCTGTTTGCAAGATATGATCTGCCTGAGCATATGCCTGATCATCTGTTTTTGGGAGATCTCCTTTCAGGATTCCTGGGTTATTTTTGCTGTATCAAAGTTGTGCTTCATTAAATGCCATGAGTCAGTGGAACGGGATGCTTTTGTTTGCCACAGCAGCACAAGTAGTGTCTAAAATCTGCTTAAGACTTACGTGCTATTTTGTCAGAATTGTTTCTGAAAGACTTAGTGTTCTTTGAGCTTAATGAGAAAAAAATACTGTTTTATGATCTGTAGTTAATGATCCGAATAGTAGTAATTACTAGCTTTATATCAAGAGACATTTGACAGTAGTTCTAGCTATACCAGGGGTTTGGGTTTCTCAGTGTCAGTGCATTTGATGGTGCTTGTGCTGCCAGGCTGGGTCCAAGCTACCCGCCTGCAGCTTGAACACAGTCCTTCTTGGTTTCTCTTGGGGACTTAGTCTCATGCAGTTTGTATTGCCTCTTTTTCTTTTCTCTCATTCTGTTTTCTCCTGCATTCCTTCGTTCTTAAAACTGACAAACAAAAATTCTTTGGCATTTAGGGTGCCTTATCATTTTTTCCTAAGCATGTAAATTGTCACTAAATGCCATAAGAAAGGCTCTGACAGCTTCAGTTTTATGAAATTGTATCTCTGAATAACAAGCTCCACAGTTGTACAGCAGAGGGGTGTGATGGAGTATGGTGGAGTCTGAGCTTCAGTCAAATTGAGACCGGCTTGTGGAATCAGTGTATGAGCAGTGAAACTCTTAGAATTCAAAAGCCAAAGAATTAAAATACCTCTGTCCCCATGCCCACCCTTCTGATTTCAAAGGCAGCTAAACTCTCATGGTTGATAGGCCTCTGCTCAGTATCCTTTGCCATGCAGTTTGTTAGTCCATAATCAACAATATTAATGCACTCAGCTTTTTGTTCTTCTAGGTATAAATCATGCTGGCAAATTAGCAAGGAGGAGCATGGGTG
This sequence comes from Zonotrichia albicollis, assembly GCF_047830755.1. Classification (NCBI taxonomy): domain Eukaryota; kingdom Metazoa; phylum Chordata; class Aves; order Passeriformes; family Passerellidae; genus Zonotrichia; species Zonotrichia albicollis. Next base: position 15,609,000 of record NC_133835.1, read on the forward strand.
GCATTGTCATCCTCTAGGGAGTGTGGAAAGAGACAAGAATGCAGAAAGGGGTGAAATTTTGCATATCATATGGCCCAATTAAATAATTAACTCTGTGGTTTTGTGTCTCAGATTTCACGGGACAATGGTGGTCTTACTATGGCTCTTAGTTTTAGCAGTGGATTTCCCCCTTTTTGCATGGTAATTGTCAAAAAACTGGCCAGCATGGACGGTAGGTCCTTTCAAGCTGACACATGTTGCCATATTCATTTCCTTTCTTTTTTTTTTTTTTTTTTTCTTTTTTGCCCACTGCAGTGTTAATAAACTACTTTTGCCCAGTGAATGAGAGCAGGTGACATCAGTACAGTCATTTGTAACAATGAACTCAAGTGCATTGTTTATGTGTGTTGCTGCTTCCTCCCAGTTAACTGATGCAGAAGTTACAGCTTCAGTGCACAGATTCCCCCTGAAACTTGCTGTACAAGACAGAGGAACTGCTACCTTTGCAGAGGTTTTGTTGTTATCAGAGAGCTGTGTTATCACACGAGCTGTCTGCCCTGCATTCAGCACAGGGGGCGGCGGGGGCTGTTCTGTTCTGCAGACTAGGAATGGCTGCAGGAGCCTGGGACAGGCTTGTAGGGACAGGTGCCAGTGTTTGAGAACTTTGCCTTCCCTTCCCTGGGCACACCAGCGTCACTGAGAAGTATCAGTTTGATTTAGAGGGAGACATAGAAAAAAATATGTGATGGGAAAGGGAACAGGAAAGAGAAAAATTGCCGAGTTGGAGGGGGGAAGGGGAGAAGTGGCCAAGGAAAGGGAAATGAAGACAGACAGAAAGACAGAGAATGAACTGTTTCCCCATTTATGAGGAAAGGGAGCCTTCAAATCAGGATGACTGAATTCAGCTGTTCAGGCCACTTTATACCCATGAACTTGCAATTAAATGCGGAAATGGTGAACAAAAGACGAGCTAAAAGAAGATATTGTTGAATAGTCGGCATTGGAGGATGTAGAGGGAAACTCAGAAAATGGACACAGCCCAAGTCATGAATAAGCACTCAGTTTCCTGGGATTCTGCTGTGGGTGGGAGGAGTGCTGGAGGTGCTGGAGGCCTCTGTCATTCAGACACACTGCTGTGGCAGAGACCCTTTGTGCTTCTCCCCTGGTTGCTGCCACAAAGAGAGGTTTTATTCAATTTCATGGTGCTGAGTCGACAGGCCTCCTTCTACTAAGCAAGGGGTTTATTCCCCAAGCCAAGCTCTCAGAGAGGCTCTGTGAACCTTGATTGTTGTTTGGCTTGGAAGTATATTGTCTGCTGCTTGGATTTTTTTGATCTTTTGCCTAGATAACCTCAACTGGTTCCTGTTTTGCTTTGGAAAATTACACATGCCTGAATAGTTTTTCCTGGATTATTTCATAGTATGGAGACATCCAAAAGAAGTCAGGACTGTTACCTCATGGGCTGGCCAGATGATTCTGAAGTCTTTCTGGTGTTTTTATTTTTTTTTTTTTTGGGAGTGGGATGTATGACAGAGTAAAAGATTGCCTACTCTCCTAATGGCCGTTCACACACATTTCTGTGTGGTGAGAGGTAATCCCCACTTATTCCTGTGAGTCCACGTGCTTCTTGTTTCTGGTCAGAAGGTAAACTAGTATAATTGAAACATTATCTAGAGCTTTGAAAGCATTTTGGGATTCTTTGGTCTGGAAGATGGCGGATGGGGGTCTGAGGTTTTTGGGAACCAGGAGACAACAGTGATTTGACAGTTTAGGATTTAGCTGTCACATTTATTCCCTTGCCATAATCTTTTGAGTAATGGAGTGGAGATAGATTTTCTTAATGTTTATGAAGACCTTAGTGGAACACAAATGATGCTATATTGAATTTAATAATATCAGATCTACAAAAATTAATACCTTTGAGAACTGAATGGGTGTTCCTGTGCCATAATCTGCCAAACTCACTAAAGTAGGAGATTTAACTTGAATGAGGAGTCAACAGAAAAGGAACACATTCTTTAGGATCAAGCCTCATCTCATGAGTCTGTGGCAAGCATCTGAAATGCTCATGTATTAAAGATGGTTCTGTAAACTAGTTTTTTTGGGGTTGTATTACTCTGAGGACTGAAGCGATGTTCAGATTGTAGCACATGATTTAAACTGAAGCATGTATATTATTAGTAGGGACTACAGTGTGTCTTAGTCCATAGAGAGTGAAAGTAGGTCATTCTGAGTCCTTTGTAGCATTTCAATACCAGTTTGCCTCAGCATACGAAATCAGGCTGATGGAAGCCCTTGAATGGGGTGGTTATTTTGATAGCCTCTCTGACAGATACTTTCATAACATTCTGCTAGTTCCTTTTTTCTTCTTTCCAAGGTTGCATCTTTTTTGATAGTTTTGAAGGTTATTTTATTTCTTTCACATGTACACGATTGGATTTGAGATGCTGACCCATGTTGGTGCTGCTGTGGAAGGGACAACAAGCAGATTTTCCTGCTGGCATTTGGCAGAGCAGAGGTACAGAACGCTGATGCAAAGCCTGTGGTTCCTTTTGTTGCCACAGTGCTGTGTGGATTAGGCATTGTTGTAAAGGAGACATTTGGCTGCCTCATGCCAATTGTCTGCAAATTGTCTCTACAATGCAAATGTAGTTGTTGCATTTATGACTTACAGTCAAGTATGCTGGCACCAGATACCGTGCTGCACTACCCACTGTCGGGCAGATTTGTACAGGCGTATGGTGGGACCAGCTTTGTGTGGATTTGCGGTTCTGTGCCTAACACACCTTGCTATGCACATAATGCACTCCTTCACACTGCAAGGTATGGCCTGACATGACTGGGAAACCCACTGAAAATGTCACCCTTTGCTGATATCAATATAAGCAACTGCTTTGATCACAAACTAAGACATGATTGGCAGTCTGGGAGTGACATGCAGCCTTAAGTATGTTACCACATTTTCTTGGATTAGAGGAACTCCCTAAACGTTTTTGGAACTTCCCAAGTTTGCAGAACTGGATTAGCAATCACGGAACAGGATCTGTCTTAAATACATGCTATCAATACATGCCTGCTGCTTGTAGTCAACATTGTCAGGCTTGGATGGAGTGTGAAGTAAAGCATCTCCCCAAACTGAGATTGCTTATGTCTCCCAAAGTCTTGTTTGTGGTTAGGAAAAGCTTTGCTGTGAGTTTTACTTTCAGTAGTTCATCTCTCCCGTCATTTCCAGTTTTCAGTACTTCTGGCTAATTTGGTAATTTGACCTTGTGCAAAGATTCCTGTCTAAGGGAAGGAGTGCCTGTTTATAATTTTTATATATCTACACCTGACCAGCCTCACTGATGTGAGGTGGTGGGGTGTGGGAGTAAACTATTCAAATTGAAACACCTTAAACTGGTTCTATCTAGAAAGGAGACTCCCTTCAGTGATTCCTCTGACTAGCAGTTCTTTCAATATGGGTACAAGTTCAGGCTATTGGGAGATAGATACATACACCTTTCCCTCTGCCTGAAGAATGCAGCAGAGGGAACACTTGACAGCTTGACAGCTCAAGTGTAAATGTAGTGAATCTTATGTTCCCCTTTTGATGGATTTAATTTTCTGAAGTGCAAATACCTCTTTTCTATTAACACTTGAATCCTATTTAAAAAAAAGGCAAATACTTCATCAAGTTTGTCACCAGAGTTTTCTCTAAGGATGAAGTAACTAAGGGTAGTAAAGTGGGTTAAAAAAGTCAGGAAAAACTATTCATTTACTTTGTAATGTCTGGCATAGGTTTTGGGGTTGCCTGGGTTTTAGTTGGGAAACCTGTGAGCAGAAGGTGGTTTGGGAATTTTGTTTCAGTCCTAAGTGAACTGTCAGGTATTCTTTGTTCTTGTGGCACATGCATTTTTTAACAGTCTGAATCTTTCCTGACTGTGTGTTCTGATTCCCTCAGAATGCTTGTGGAAGCTGGGGCACAGCAATGGGCTCACTGAGCTGCCATTGGCTGGAGCTCCCTTGGCAATCACTGTTCTCATCTGTTGTTGTACATTATTCAGAAGCAGTCGAGTGGAGACAATTTTATAGAAATTCACAGGAAGAAAACGAGGGCAGCTCTCCAGGAGATGGTTCTGCCCGGTAGTGCATTCTCCCTGATGAGCACTGCAGAGCAGCAGTTCCCTACGCAGAGACTGCGTTCCCTTCTCACCAGTTATTTGTTGTGAACACCAATCAAAGAGAGCTCAGGAATAATGCAGAGGTGTTTTTAAATCCTCCCAGATTCCTTGCATCTTAAAGACCTTTTGTAGTTGTTCAGTGCAGCATTTACAAGGTTTAAACCTCTGTCTGCAAAGATAATGACAAGTAATAAAAATACTTAGCAAGACCCCAGAGTTTGGAAGTGAAACACTGCTGCTCACAGGATTTATCTATCTAAAGTCTAAAGTAGTAGCCATGATTACAGCCTGCGATCACCAGGATGTTTTGGCACTGATTGTCAGGGCAGCTGTAGGCAATCTGAAGGTGGATATGTACGCTATATCCTTGTCTTAAGACATCCCAGATGGCTTGTGTCTCTTTATGTGGTTTTATTTCAGTATTTTTTAATGTATTGTCTTTACTAATATATATGTAATACGTGAGGTACCACAGTCTCGACAGCAACTGTTTTAGTGGGGAAAAACGATAATTTTGTCTTAGTAGCCTTCCTGAAGAAGCTTTGTCAGCTATTGAATGAAATATTATTTCATCCTTAGTTTTTTCTGTAAATGGAATATGGCATCTGAGTTCAGTCAGGGATTGAAAGTTCTTATCTAACAGCCATGAATTACTGAGGGGACTGTTTTGTTAAATAGACTGGCTCTGACCTTTCACTGACATTCCAGGTGTGCTGCTTCCTCTTGTAGTCACTTGGGCTTCCTATCCACAGCCACCTTCTGCATGCAGTGTGGCTGCTAAATATTTACTGTAGTGAAAACACTGGCCTGTGCAAATAGACCTAACCTGGACCATTGCCATTTTATTATGTATCCCCTATATTTTAAAGTTTTACTGTTTGCAGTTGAATTAATTCCACTGAATGTTATTTCACTGGGTCTAATGAAGTCTGACAAACTGGATGCTGCCCACACTAATTCTGGAGCTTTCTTACACCTCCCTTATTCCTTTTTCATGTGTTCATGTATCTTATTCTAATAATTTCTGCGCCAGTCGTGTTTCTGGGGCCGAATCAGAAAAGGTGTTTTGAATTCTAAATCATGTTGTGGCCCACAGGCTGCTTTTGTGGATAGCTTTGATTTCCTGGGTGTTGCTGTTCAGCACTTGTTTTGATTGCTGTATGTTGTTGTTGGAGATTACTAAAGCATGTTCTTTGCAGCCTGGTAGCCAGAAGAGGGGCAGACAAAGGCAGGCCCTTCTCATCTGTGATCTTTAGCAGAGGGCTGTGAGTTACTGGAAAAGGGATCTGGTCTTGTGGTTACTACAACAAAAGAAGAGCTTGGACTTGATGTGTTCTGCAGTTCCTGAAGAGAATTGCTCTGTAGTGTGGATCGCTTTTCTGTGCAGAAAAAATATTTTTTCACCTATTGGGGCTTCATCAATTCTGGATAAAAGTTAATTTTTGTGCTGTTTTTCTGTACTCCTTTAATTGGATCAGATGGGGTTCCCCAGAAGACTGCAAATAACTCCTTTAGAAGGAGCTAGATGTGGCAGGTTTGAGGCAAAATTTGGCCCAATGTGTGTAACCAAATGGGCTGTGTTACACCTTGTGCAGAGTAGATGCGTGCTTGGCAATGGCTGGAACAGTGAAACTGCTCTGACGTATTAGGAAAAGCAGCAATAGGGAAGGTGAACCACTAAGGATTGGGTTGGTAACACACTTGCTTTTTCATACACAGTATTAGGAATAGTGGAAGTGACAGAAAAGAACTAGGCTGAAGTAGATACACACAGAGCCGTAGCTTTTGCTCATGGTCTACATTTTTTTGCCTTTTTTTCTGAACTAGCCTTTCTTAGTGTGCAAGCCAGGAAATGTGGCCATCCAGAAACACCAGGCTTTTGGTTCTCATGCAGTGTATCCAGTATTACCTAGGAAGTGATGCATTCTTGCATGCTACTCCTTGGCTTTGGAAAGGAAATCCTATGCTTCCAGGCACAGAAAAAAAGGTGGCTCATTTATCCCTCAGGTTGAATATGTCTAACTTAGAGCATCAAAAAGCCTTTGCAGGCAATGCCCTCAGGTGCTGTCCCAGCTACTGGCCAGCTGGTGGCTTTGTTGTTGCTACAACAGATTTGGAATTGTTTTCTTTTCCCTCTTGGTTTGTGACTAATTACTGCAGTAAATCTCAGTACTCTCATCGTAAGGGTTAAAAATTATTTTTCGAGAACTACTTTCTGTCTCTCTGGTTGGATGAGTCTGTCGTTGTGATTTCCTACAGTAGTATCTCAATTCAAATGAAAAACAGACCTGAAATCCAGGGCCCCACACCTATCAGGTACGTGTTATGATCCCCCACAGAGCTCTGTGTTTGAAATTATTCAGAGGTTAGCCAAACTCTGCATGCAGGGAGGCAGCTGTCTCTGAATTAGTGTCTAGCAGTCCAGATCTCTGTGTCACCTCGGCTGATAGATCCGAATGTCCTTGTAGATACTCATCACTTCTTGCAGATTGGCAGTGCAGATTTCCTGCTGAGGCTTCTCCTTCGCTTCACAGGGGTGGAGTAGGTGGTGCTGTGCTGGAGGCAGTGCTGCCCACGGGACCTCCCAGCCTGGCCTCCTTTGGGGCTGCCCCACAGATGTCAGGGTGTGCTGGCTCTGCTGGCATGTATTTCCTGCCACGCCATAGGCTGGTACAAATGGGAGAGCTGTGATGCTGGAGTATCCTGAGAAGCTAACCCTAAATTGGAGCTGTGGTTCTGAAGCTGTTCTCATGGGGGGGCAGAAGAGGGGAAGCAGTGATTTCCGTGCCACGCGCTCCCCTGCTCAACCAGCACAGCGCTGGGTAATTGTTGCACTGGAGGATGTGGAGGGCAGAGTAAAGTAGTGGCAGTTTGAGGGGGCAAGAAAAGAGGAAGATTGAGATGACATTGATCAGTGGGCTGTAGGTCACAGCCTATAATCTCCTTCTGTCAGAATGAAAGGAAGAGCACAGTGCTGACTTCTGGGACGTGTAACTGCTTGTATGGCTGAGACATCTGTACAAGGAGTCAGACTCAAGCAGGTCTGTATCCTTTTGCAAAAGAGTCTGAACTTTATAGAGCCTAGATCAGTTCCTCCAGTGTGCTGTTCTGTTACATATTTTGGCAAAAGAGAAGCTGACATGGTGGCTATTTGCTTGCGTCTGTAGGTGCTATAGTAGATGCACACACAGTTGCACAGTAGGCTGTACTTTATTCCTGTGATCCCTGAAGATCCCATGGGCAGAATGGAGTGACATACAGAAGACCAAGTCTAGTGATTTTCTGCATATTGTGGGAAAATTGAAATGCTCCCTGCCTTGTTTGATTCAGAGGAATGATTGTGGCTGCAGTAAAAAACGTTGGGGTGTCTTGCACTAAGTGCATGGATGTTACTCATTTTTGGAGGCCTTGAGGCTCACTGTTCACTGCTAATGCATTTAGGGTTGTGATGCGTTACAGGCTGAACAACTGGCTTGGTTTTTACAGGCATCACTACAGTGTCATCTTCTCCTGAAGTGTTAAATTTCATAGAATACTGTCATTCTAGTCAAGCCCAGAAGTTAACCTCTATGGCATCATGAAATTTCCAATGGCTGCTTTCTTAACGCTGTAAAGCAAACATTAATTGTGATACTATTAGCAATTGTACAGGACATGATAGGTACGTAGTAACTCTCCCTCACTGCCTTCCATAGTAATGTTTTGTATGTATCTTGAAATATGTTCCTTATCAGACATTGTTGGTATCTCACTTGTTTCACTTCCATGCAGTCTTGGCGAGGCTGATGACACTTTCTGAGACCGAGGCTTTGTGTTGCAGCAGGGAACTCTTTAATGTTTAATGGACTATACTAACCTGTGTTTACAAGGAAAGTTACCTTTCTCTCCTCTTAAGACCACCACTGAAGGTTTTCTATTTTGGAAACTGCTGGCATAAACCCTTTTTCCTCTGTTAATATTTGTTTTTCTATTAGTACAGTTTTGAGTATTAAAGAATAACATTTACAGGTCATCATTAAAACTGACTTTCAGTATTTTTGTTATCATGGAAACAAAGTTTACATCTTGAAAATAGTCTTCATTTCTGAAGTGCATAGTGAATACTTACGTATATTGAGCAATCTTATTGTCAAGTGAAGGCCCTTTCAGAGTAAAAAACTGTGTAATGGAAAAGTTTGTACTAGTTTCACCTTTATTAAAAATGTATCATCTTGTGAAACATGTGGCCTGAAAATGTTTTAAATTATGAAAGCATTCTATAGCATTTACTGAGAGATGAGAGACTATATGTGCTTTCATGCAGATCCTCTACAAAACATTGTGTCCTCCTCTCCTTGTTAACTTCATTATGCAGTCCTCATCTCCTCCCCAGGGACTTCTCCATTGTCAAGGGCAGCTGCATTTGCTTATTACAAGAACCTTGGTCATTAGTCACATCAAAACAAAGCAAAACCCTTAATCCCATATTATAACTAGAAATCAATCCAAATTTCTTTTTAAGTGCAGTTACAATATATAGCTTTGGATGCATTTACCCTAAGGGCTGCTGTGTATATATAATTTTTAATTGGTTTTCCCCAAAAATTGTCTTCTCTATTAGGCAGAAGAATAAGTAGAGTTTTGTGCCTAAGTCAAATCTTATTTATTTTCAAGATGAATGGATAAAACTGAGAATTCTACATCCGTGGAAATCTGTTTCTCTCTGATCTGCTCTTAGACCTATTCCAGTGCATTGCTGAGAGCCTGAGTATCTTGCATGCTGGTTGAAATTCAGATCGATGCTCTTATATGATATTTCAGAAAATCCTCTCATCCCAAATCAGGGCTAATTGTGTAGCTCCATTTATGAGAGGAGTGGATTATAACATGAAGGGTTAACCAGCATTCCTTTTGCCCATTGTGGAAATGGATTATGGGTCAAGGCTGTCCAGGAATTACAGCTCTTAAGGCTTTTGTAACGTGATTCAGTATTTGTTCAGTCCATAATGGTTTTTTAAAATCATAGTATTTCTATTTTGCAGAGTCAGTTACTGCTGCAGATAACTGATGCACAGAACTAATGTGCTGTGTAGTAACTAGGGCAGAAGAGTGTGGGAAGCAAGCCCTGGGCAGGCTCCAGGACAGTGCCCTGCTGTGCTGAGGGGAAAGCCTGAAGCCTCTCACTGCTGCACAGTCCCTCCGGGCCGAAGGGGCTTTGCTTCTTGCCCACTGGAAGGAAGGAGCTGGCAATGTCACCCGTCCTCCCTTGTTGCTACAATATCCTGACAGTGCAATGAAATTTTTTGTGTACAGGAAAATCTAAAACCTTCAGGGAAGGACACCCCTCTCATCAGAACTGGATTATACTTTCCAGGCTTGTTTCCAAGATTCAATTGCTGAGTGCTTTGGGACGGCCTTGGAGCTGACATTTTTCTGGGAGATATTAATGGAAAGGAGGGAGTGAGAGGTAGAAGGTTTCCTTAGGAACACAAAAACCTTAATCGTTCCTGTTCTGCATTCTTGTATTGTTTGCCTGTGACATTTTATCTTGATTTCAATATTCTTTTGCATTCACTGTGCTGCAATAAGTAAGAGATTTGTAGGCATTTGACTAATGCTGTGTCATCTGACCTATGTTACCATTAAAAATCCCTGGACAGTTTTGCATGTCTTGATTTGATTATCAGAATGGTTCTTAACACTTGATTTTTTTCTAGAGACGATTATGCTGATCAGTTGCTCATCTTATTTATAACAAAATTTAAATAGCCTGCACACTTCTTCTTTCAAGTGCTCCAGCACTGGTAATTTTGCTTGCATTTGATAGCCAGATTTCCTGGCTTCTTTTGTGGGTACTGAAGTTATAAGAGTGTTTTTGTTGGTAAGACTTCAGAATTAGAGTGAAATGCAAGCAGTCAAGGAAGGTCTGCTGTGTGCAGAAATACTGCTAGGAATATTGTTTGTGATGGGAGACTTACCCTCAGTGACTGCTCCATTGTACTTAGTGCAATGTAAAATTGATGCTTCTGGGTCAGTGACAGCTTATATTGCCGTGTGACGTTTCGGTAACTGAGCCTGTTTCTCTTTGTGAGGGAGGCCTTCGGCTTCTCATATTTCATCTTAGTGGGTGATACTGAAGAGAGCATCTTTAGTTAATAGGACAACTTGGGAGGCTCTTGGGTGTCCTGGAGTTAGCCTGATCATGCCATCATTGCTCTAGCTTGCGGAAAGAAGGGTTGCTGAACTGTCAGGCACACTGATGAGACCTTGCCTTTGGTGCATTCTGGTTCTAGATAAATGTCCAGAGATGATCAGGCATGTCTGAAATGTTAGTTTTGTTTTGTTAGCTAAATGCCCCAAGTCCTGAGAATGCTGGAGATTCAGGAATGAAATTTTAATGAACTTCATGAATCCTCAGACTTTAGAAATGGAACATCCTTTTTTCACCTGAGTATATGATCCTTAATGAATAACAGAAAAGCCTTGGAGAGTCAGTTGTAAGGGTTGCTGCCCGAGAGCAAGGGCTGGAATCCTTGTGTTGCTCTATAACATCATTGTCACACTCGATACCTGAGCAGTAAAATCACATAATGTATTGAAAATGGCCTTCCAGATTTCAACCCACAAATACAACTCTAGTGGGGTCTTTTAGAATTGGAGCTTCTAGACAGCCAGCATAATTGCAATCAGCATAGGCAAATAGCCATGAAACTAGACCTTGAGCAGAAGTTTGACTCAAAGAACTTTTGGCAATGTTATGCAAATGTTAGCCTGACAAAGCCTTATAGTTCTTCTGTTCTCATTGTGACTTGAAGCAGATATTGAAAACATGGATAGAGCTGGGCTATGACTTCTTTTATTATTGTTGTATCAGCCTGCATGAAAAAGTACTAGTATCTTCCTTGAATTAGAACTAGTTTCCTCCCGACCTAAGGGAAGGAATTTTAAACCAAAGGACTACTGATGTGCAAACCTTTTAGCAGTGGTTGTTTGCAGTTCAGCTTAGATCTATGGGGAGTTTCAAACTAACCTGATCTAAGATACTTCCGTAGAAATCAGTGTCTGCATTGAGGTTTGTACCTGCTTAACTAAATCCTTTTAAATTAGCAAGATCAAAATACTGTCTTTTGCCCACATCTCTTCATTCTACCTCTTCATTCTCCTGTAAAGTCTTGATACAAGTGGTCAGCTTGGAGGAGTCCCAGACCCTGGAGGTAGGAGTGGAAGGCGGGAGAAGGGAAGACTTAACCTCGGTTATAGACGGTTGTGTTGGATCTCAGCCAGGCAGACTAAATGCCTGTAAATCCATGAGCCCCGATGGGATGCACCCGTGGGGGCTGAGGGAACTGGCAGATGTTGCTAAGCTACTCTCCCACCATCATCTCTGAAAAATAATGGAGAGTGGGAGAGGTGCCTGATGACTGAAGGAAAAGTCAGTGTTAGTCCCATTTTCTAGAAGTGCAAGACGAAGGACCTGGGAAACTCCTGGCCAGTCAGCCTCACCTCCATCGCTGGAGTGGTGACAGAACGGATCATTCTAGAGATTATTGTCAGCACCAGAATATGGTTTTAGCAACTAGCATCTTAATAATCGAGATCAGGTAGAAGAACCCAGGGATATTGTATAATTAGTGATTTTTTTTTAAGAGCACCTGCTGTATACAAAGCTGTAAATCTCGGCAAGAGGCTTGTCCTTTCTGGTGCATGTTGTATGAAGGGTCTGGGTGTTTTGCAAAAAAAATACCACTTCTCTGCTCATGCAGCTGGTTTGGATGCAATCTGTCAGTCATCAAAGATGTTTTACAAAAGCCAATTCTAAGAGTATGCCCTACAAAAGCTATCAAAACTGCAACATGATGGAATACAGGGTGTAGAAACAATAGCTTGCGAGATATTCAGCCAGTGCAGAATTGTCTCTGGAACATGCTTCAGTAGGGCAAGATGTTCTTACCGTGATTGAAGTTTTATCTGGTGAGTTTGAGCATTTAAAACATCCTTGCATGGTTCACTGGTCTTACCTGGAATAAGTCTTCCCATAGTTAATGGTCACCATAATGAGCCTTTGGAAAACAGAGCATGTCTTTTAAACATTTGTTCTGTGTTTGCTTGACATGATAGAGACTAGTTTATATTAGTGTATGTGAACAAATCTTTTAAAATCTGGTAACATGAAAGTTTGTTTGAAGAAAAACAGTTGGAAAGTGTTGTTCCTCTATAACTGTTTTTTTCCTAAATTTGAAGGGTATCAGTGGCTGCTGTGATGACTCAAAAGGAGGAAGGACATAGGAGAGGCTTTTTAAAATAAATAGTGCACTTAGTTCCTGATTGACAGGTGAGAGTCAGCAAAGAAGATGCCCCCTCAGGTGAAAGTAGTAATTCCCTGGACATTTTGGGCAGAGAGCTTCTATTACCTTGCAGTTCAGCTCTATCAGTTTCTATCTCTATGTAGTTCAATCATATCATTTTTATCTCAAGAAGCTTTGCTTTCCAGTCTGAGGGTATTGCAATGGAAAAACAATTAAGCAACTCAGACTTAATTGCTCTTGGTGAGTGGAGTGGTGAAGAGAAAGCATTAATATTTGCCAGTGTCTTTAGATGTTTCTGTGGTATATGTCTCAGTGATATAAGGTAAATGCTGATTAATTTAACTCTTTGCTGAATAGTTTTGAAGAGCTCAACTTCCACATTGTGCTCAAGAAGCTTTCTGGTACCTCCTTTCTTAAGGAATGCTTAAGCTGCTCCATGCAAAACTGGTGGTGGCTGTCATGAGTAGAAGGTGCTCATGTGCAAGAGAGCCCCATTAGCAGGAGACATACCTTGTTGTGTCCATTTAGGAAGGTGAGAGTGAGCTCTGTGTTGTTCTTCATTTGGTTCCATTAGGTTACCCTGGAAACATTTGTTAACACCATTAACTAAAACCTGGTGTTTTATCTATGGCTAGGATGTGAGTTTTCTATTCTGCTCTCGAGACCCCCTCTAGAGTAACTTTCTCCAGCTCTGGGGCCCCCGGCATAGGAAAGAGGTGGACCTGCTGCTGTCTTTGTTTTTAAGAACTATGCCTTACAAGTCTTAAGAGATAGGATAGATAGGCTTTGTCTAAATCTGTACATTAGTTTATGTTGTCATGGCAAAGACGTAGATAAATGATGCTGTTTATGTTTTGCAAATGAAGAAATGCCAATGGAGAATCCAAAGAGATTTACTGGAGGCTGTAGGTGGATTACTTTAGGTTATAAGTGGCACCATTTTATTGGTGGGATTTAAATTCAGGAATTGCTCATTTGCCATTCTGTGTTTAAACTTTACAATAGTTTAAACTAAACTATTTACTATTCTATTGTAAAACTTTACAATAGAACACTAAAAAATAACCCCAACAGTGAAAGACAATCACTTTTCATCAATATAAAAATATTATTCGCTAAATAATCCCATGTATTCTGTTAGGGGATTAAGTGATTCCCTTCTCTTGGGCTGGTCATGTTGATTTAAGAAAGCTGAAGTCTCTAGAAACAATACACAAGAAACACAAAGAATAAGACTAAGCTGGACTCTCATGAGAGAAGCAAATTAAAAAATGTTTCTTTATACATCCTGTGAAATTCTCAGCCCAAACAAGTCTTGTGTTGGGAGGGAAGGGTTAAAACCAGAAGATTTGGCAAGGAGGAAATAGTTTTGCTCGAAGTGACCTTACAGCTGAGAATGCTGAGTATCAGTGTGGGGAAACTCCATTTATTGTGCCTAGCTTGTTGATTATCTGCCTGCTTTGTGAAGAGAATTCCTGCGCAGAGATAACACACTCTCAGGGACATACTTGAGCCTCCTGCTGGGGGAGAGAGAGAGATCATAAAAACACAGCCTTGTGATAAACTCCGCGTGTGTGAAGTCCTTTATATCGGGGCAGCAGGGCCTCCCTGCCGCTGTGCGCTGGGATGAGCTGGGCAGAGTGGAGTCTGTGTCTCCTTGTGCCTCTGCCCCAGGGTGAGCGGAGCCTGGCAGCATTGTTGGCAATGCAATGAGATAAATCTACTCCTTGCATTTTGGGTGTGATTTGCTGGTCACCTTGGTTACCTGTATGTACTTTCTTGGACACTCGGGAGAGGGGAAGTGTAGTGTGGGCTAGAGGAGCCCACATGTATAATACACATTTGTGTACTTTTTAATATAGAAAATTAAGCCTTGGTAAAAGCCACAGTTCATTTCTATAAAATCAAAATCCTTTTTAAGTAGCTGTAAGTTGCACTGGGGGTCTGACATGCAAGTTGCGTCCCACGGGGTGTTACTGACAGGGACTTCCCATATTAAATGTCTTTCTAAGAAAGAGGTAGGTGGTGAGTGCTTAGCATGAAATTTGGAGATCCAAATGCAAAGACACCAAGACTAAGAGGAACAGATCCTTCCAGATCCAAAACCTAAGTCCATGTCTTGGAGTAATGTGAACCAAAAGAAGCAGATCAGTCAAGCACATCTGCTGTCTTTAGACAGACCTCCATGAGCTGTCACCATGGAGCCATGACGGGTTGTGTTCCCTGTCCTTGTGAGTCCTGGGAAAAACCTGTCTCATTAGGAGAAAAAACACTTTTTGATATACAAGCATTTACTTTCCTTTTGCTACTAAACTAGAACAAAGCATCCTGTAACACATTACAGACCTAAAAGTAAGGATCTTATAACTGGCTTTATCAAAGAGTGAAAAAAGAAGCAATGGAGTACAGAAATCTTGGCAAGGTGTGCCAGTATGTTCCTGGGCAATGCTTATATTGTTACTGTCACTTATTTACTCATGTCAGAGACAGTATTTAATTTTGTGTTAGGTCAAAATTAATCAGTTCTTTCAGAGACAGAATTTAGGTTTATTCTAAATTTTAAGCAAGGAACCTCTGCAGTCACTCCCCGAAGGTGCAGGCTCATTAGCACTCTAGTGCTATCTTATGCCAGGGCACCATGTGAAAACTTGTAAGGAAAATTTTGCCTTTTGTTCACACACCTCACTTCTTCACAGGTCTGCATGTCTCCTTCCCCCATATTCTCTATTGTTCCTTCTGCTGTTTCTGGAAAAAGCTAAAGGAAAGAAGTTTGAATTCTGGGAAGGAAGTTGTCACTCGTGCTGTACCTCCTTTTACCCGACCCTTTTGGATAATTGTAAAATGTGTATATAGGTATCGTGAAGCTATTTTGCTGAGAACAGTGGGCTTCAGTTCTTCATCTTTGTTCATGACCAGCTGTACTAGCATTTCTTTTTACTTTATTTCCCAATTTCTGACAAAGTTTCTTTCATAATTACCTGAAAAGACTTAGTTTTGCCTATATTAATATGACCAATGTTCTGTTTGTTTTACAGAGGTGTTTGAAATATTCTAGTGTTTTGCAGAGTTTGCTTAAACCATACCATCTCTCCCTTACACATTAGTAGTGATTTATTAAGCTTTTGTAGGACAGATAACAAATCCAAGGAGCACTCAAAGCAGATTTTTCTGAAATAACCCTGTGATTATTTTGTTGCTTCAGCATTCAGACATGAAAAATTAAATACTTTGAAAATAAAAAATGTCAACATCATCTATGATGGAAGAAAGGCATTTCCTAGAAATTACTCTACTTCATTTGAGTAATAAGGCCTAATATTATTTGTTATAGTAGTAATGTTATATTTAATTTAAAACAGTGGATTTTGAAGGGGATGCTAGGATAATGGGATGGTTTTGTAAGCAATAATCACCATAATTAATCATCTAGATTCTGAACAATCATTGCTATTAGCTTCCTGCCTCCTGTATGAAGTGCCAGCCGCACTATAATGCACAGGAGTACCGTGGATCCAGGGGCCATGGGTTACCTCTCAGAAGATTTCTGGCATCACTTTATGTGTGGTTCACTCTTGTAAGAGTGCTGCCCCAAAGATGGAGTTTGGTTTGTGACAGTTCTGTAATTAGAAGCACTGCTGGCAGCCCCAGGGCAAGGGGTAAGGTAAAGATGAGGTACCAGCCTGCCTTTCCAATCAGTAATTGACAAGACATCGAGAGTGATAGGATAAAATCCATGTAAATTAGCATTATGATAACGAGCCAGAAATCCCATCAGTAGCAAGGGACCTGTCACTTTTAAGGCTGAGGTTAGAACTTCCTAATTCTGTAGAATTATGCCCATGCAATCAGCATGTGCATTTGAAACAAGTGCTTTATTGTATGATGCCAGTGATAGAAGAGCAACCAGCCGAGAGTCAATACAGTGAGCAGGGAGTAATGTGTGTGCTCTGTTTCAAACCAAATGGCCATGCATAGCTTTACTGTGGTATTCAAAAAATAAAGAGGTTCTGTATTTAGCAAACAGTAATCAAACGCTTTGCTTTTACTGTTTTCTACTCCCATTTGCCAGAAGTAATAAAACAAGGAGGGACTTGTGGGTAATTGCATCTTGCTTTATGTTGCTTTTTAGAACAGTGAGTGAAGCCAACAAATGTTTGGATTGCTACCTGGAGAGTGCCAGGAGTTGCTGAAAAGGGCTTTGCGCAGACAGCAGCCCTTTACCATCGAGGGATCTTGCAGTGCCTCGAAGACCATTCTGCTAGGGGAGAAATAAAAGTCAAAACAAAACCTCCAGCCACCTTGCCAAAATATATATAAAGGGATTGTAATGCTTATAGGTTCCCTTCAAATCTGGAGGCACTAATAGCATGACAAACTACATTTTCCATTGAAAAGATAGTAAGCATCAGAATCAAATCATGCACAGCCACCTAGCCATAGCAATGATGTGCTCCCAGCACGATGAGGTGCTTTCAGTAGAGCACTGCCCTGAAGAAGAGTTTAGGTTTTTTCGAAGGTGTATTAAAGAATAAGTAAAATTAATATAAATACTTCTTGTAACATCCTGTGCTTATTACTTCCTGCTGTGGTTTCTTGATGTTTCTTGTGGGTGTTTTGTATTATGTGCTTTCAGTCCCAAGTGGCTGACAGCAAGAGCAAGGCCCTGTGCTTTGGCATGGCTGCTTTTGTGTTGTCAGGAATGTTGGTGTCAGAGCTTTGTCTTGGTTTTTCAAAGTTCAGTTAAGTGTCCCAGAGATTTTTTTTTTTTTTTGTCGTTTCTTGTTTAGCTTCTCTTCTGCTTCCTGCTATAAGACTAGCAGGGCTAGTCTAAGCTTTCATCCCCAGAAAACCACAGGACAGCTTTCAGGGTCAGTGGATTGAGAAAAGGAAGGTGGGCTCTTCCCAGTTTGGAGAAGGGATTCCCAGAGTACAGAGAGCAAGCTACTGCATAGGCTGTTAGCAAAGAAGGAAGGATTGCAGTTCCAGTTTTCCTCCTGTTTTTGCTTTGTCCACCATCTGTAGTGCATTTAAACACAGTTCCTTAATTTGGTACATGGCTCAAATAAAAAGGGGTTTGATAAAGGATTCTGTATTGATGTGGAAGTTGATGGAGCATCCAGAATTTCCTGGTACCTTTACTGTGCAAAGACTGAAACAGTCACTAGAACAGATGTTGCCTCTATAAGCTTCTAAACAGTTATTCTTAAAAAGCTTTTAGATCTATTGCATTTTCTGTGGGAATGACCAACAGTTATTTAAAATATCTGATGTCTAAATTCAACTTTTTGTGTGTGTTTTGTCTTTTAAGTTGGCTAATGCAGTTGTGCTTAGGTATGCAAATTAAATGTGTTTTTTTTTCTCTGAACAGTCAGCTATTTAGGCAGAGTAGCTGTGAAAAGAGATCCACAAGTGGAGCCTATTTATAATCCAGGACTTCACACTTTATTTTGTAGAAGTAAAATTGGTTACTGTTTTAATACAAAACTGAGTTGAAACAGACATTTATTTAATTGGCGGAACTTTAAATTCCAGCTTTATGTAGGGAATTCCAAGCATCTGCATAGATGCACCACAAGGCACTGGCAGTCTGCGAGTGTTTCTTTTATTAAATTCTGTGGTGTTTTTCCACTCTAAATATTTTATTACAAATAAAAGCACTGCTCTGTGTGAGCACTCAGTAACTGGCAGTCAGCTGAGTTCACAGATGCAATTGGTACTCTTGCAAAGGCTACATTCAATCCAGTGTGTAAATGTGGTAGATGAGGTTTAAAACAGCTATTTGCTTTGGCCCAGCATGCACCTGAACTTGGCAGCATATTTTGAGGTTTGTTCTGTGGACTGATAGAGATGGATCCTTGGGGAAGTAGTGCCAGCAGTGTCAGAGGTGACTGGCAATGGACTTGGATTGGGAGCTGCTGCACTGGAAGATAGGATGAATGGCAGGAGAACTGAATTTCTTTGCTGGATTGTAGGTGCTACTAGTCAGTCTCCAATGAAAAGGCAGCTGAAGGGAAAGTATTGCAGAAGAGAAGACGGCAGCATGAATGAATGGTTTTCTAAACTCACCAGCCAGTGCACTGGCATGTAGGCAGCATGCTGATGCCCTTTCTTCAGCAGGGACAATTCCTGCATGGGGTGGAGTGGTGAACAAAGTTATATGTAATCTTAATGGCAGCGCTGCAGATGAGATACCTACATTGAAAATAGTTCAGTTTCCAGAGGACTGTCCTGGTGATAGGTCCCCAAGCTGCTTTAATAATTGTTCTTGTCAGGCAGGGGAGAAAGGTGTGCAGAACTGAGAAAAGGGCAGGTTGCAGAAACAGATTGAGAACTGGAGAGATGTTTCTTAGCAATCTAATTCAGTTGGCTTCAGATGAAGGAAGGTCAAATTTTATCTGGTTTTCATTTAAAAACATCATGATACTTCAAACTCCTGTTTTGATCACAAAGCTCCTTCTAAAATTAAAATTTTAGTAATTCCTTTTAAGGTTTTCCATCTATTTGCACTGCTGTAAAGAAAGAGCAAGTGTATATACCAAAGGTACGTTTTTAGCTTTGCTCTAGACTATGCATAGATTACAAACAGCTGCCAACAGTGCCCTCCTGCCACAAGCCAGGACACCAGACCTGGCACCAGCAGCAGCAGCACGGCCTCGCAGAGCCTCCAGGCCGGTCCGAGGCCATGGGAAGGCTGGGGAGGGCAGTCTGCCTGCTGGAACCCTTCAGTTCAGGGGCTGCAGCAAGCTTCACTAGCTCAACTTCCCCTTTATGTTTAAAATATAATGGTCTCATTTTTCACTCTGTTTCACAGGAAGCTGGAGTTTAGGACTGTGTGTGATATGATTGTGTTCTGCAAGAACGTGTGTGCAGAGAAGGAATGCCACCATGAGAGAGGGGTTTTCTTCAGTCTGTCACAAGAAAACGAATGAATTTGAAAGGGAACTATGAAACCCAGCTCTGGTTATCTTGAGGCAGTGGGATAGGCAGTGGTTTTAGATTCATCTAGCTCTTAGACCTGACAAAATGGCGTATTTTCCATTTGTCCGAGAGGAAATGTGACTGCTAACCATTGAGTATTGGGTGCAGTGAAGAGTTTAGGTCTGTCTGGGCACCCCAAACAGGTGTGGTTTTGAGTAGCCTAAATGTTCTAGATATGTAAAGCTGGGCAGGAACCCTGACCCAGTAAGTTGAGTAAGCTTTCTGAGGATGTTTCTCAGGTGCCCTGTGGTCAGAGGTTGGCTCTAGACCACTCTATAGTGGCCTTTAGGTCTGTAATGCTGTTTCTGAAAGAGAAGGAAAAAAAAAAGGGGCCATGAATGACATTGCTTTCAGGGAGATTTCTGATTTTGTTAAAATCTTGGGATTTTATTTCATAATTAATTAAGGATTTTCTCCTGCCTGTTTTTTCCCAGACAGTTTGCTTTCCACCGTGATGCAGTATACGCAGTCTGGTGGGAAAACTCTGAGCCATTCCTGTGAACGCCCTGGTGGTGCCCAGTACAAAATGGTGCAGATTGGTTAGGAAAACCGGCTCAGATCAGCTGCTGGACCTTCAGCCAAACCGTCTGTTCCTGCTCTGGGTAGTAATGAAAGTGTACTTGTGAGGTTCATTTGTCTAATTCTTTTTTAAACCAACATGTGAAAGCTGCTTTTCGGTTTGTTTTTTTCCTCCCTCTCTTTTTTTTTTTCGTGTGTAAATAATTGCAAATACATCAAGGCATATTTTGCATGTGCAGCTGTGCGTGCAACCCGTCTGTGTGTGCAAGGGCAGTCACCGGGTGAGGGCGAAGCACATGCTAAGAAACTGGCAACTCAAAAGCTGAGTTCCTTTTTTTTCCTGTGGTAGGAAGTGTAAATGCACTGTGTTGGAGGTTAGGATTGCTCCTTTTGTTTTCTTTCTCTCAGGGAATTTTCTGCCATCTGTTGCTGAGAGGCAATAACCACCGGTACTTAGACAGGAGCAGTGGCCGAGGTTTAGGGCAGGGGTGGGACTGGCTGCTCTCCTAGCTGAGGGGTTTCTTCTGGTGGGAGAGGTACCGTTGGCTGGGGCTGGGGCAGCTCTGGCTCTCCGCTCCCAGCACCGAGAGGAGGCCGGGGCGGCTGAGGCCGAGGCCCCTGAGGCCGGGGCCGCTGAGGCCGAGGCCCCTGAGGCCGGGCGGCTGAGGCCGAGGCCCCTGAGGCCGGGGCCCCTGAGGCCGGGCGGCTGAGGCCGGGGCCGCTGAGGCCGGGCGGCTGAGGCCGAGGCCCCTGAGGCCGGGCGGCTGAGCAGGCCGGCCTCACTGCGAGGAGCTCGCCACCGCTGCGGGGCTCCGGCCCCTGCTGCCTGCTCCCACCGTGAGCGATGCTCTGCTCTTACGAGCGCCTGTTTTACCGGGACCTTATCGATACCTGCCTCACCGAACAGGGGACCGACCGTTCGCCAGCTGCTCGGGGCTTCAGGGAAGACCCGGGACCCCTCTCTCGGCCGTGTTCGGGAGCTGGGCTGCTGCTGCCCAGCCCCACCAGACAGACCTGCCCTGCAGAGGAAACCTCTGGAAGCAATCTCAATATTTAGATCCAAAGTCTGATGCTGAAATGGCTTATGAGAGACAATCTTAAGTATGTATCATCAGGGCATATACAGTGTTCCTACGAAATGAGATCCTGGGACTTTTTTACATGTTTGCAATGTAGATGAAGTTGGTGGGGCACCCGAGATAATGCTATGTGGGCTTTAGATTGACAGGTAATTTAGGGCAAGTGTCAGTGAACTGATGGCAGTCAGCTGAACTGGTCTCCTTCAGTTAGGTGAGGTCCTAGGCTGTGTTGCAACTAAAGAAGAGTATTCCATGGGCTTCAGGGAACTAGATTTAATTTTAAAGTTTTCCTCTGTGTTGTCTAGTTCATGTTTAATGTATTAAGTGTATTTCCGTCACTGGAAAGAGAGTAGAAGAGGAAGAGAATCGTCTTTCTGATAGCAAAGTTCTTCAGCTTAGATTGTTATCTTGAAATATTATTTGAAGAAATTCTAATTTTTGCTGCAGTTTCATTCGTCGTCTTGATTTTACTTTTTTTGGATACCACTTGTTGTTTCTAGTCTCTCTGATGCTTTTACCTCCCTCCTCAAAAAAGAGTAGCTGTATAGAGCCTGAAACCTGATTAAACATCCCCTGGTGCTGATAGGATCTTAGTAGTTGGAATCTCTAACATAGAACAGGTTGCAATCTGCAGGCATCTCTTCACTATGAACACAGTGAATGTAAGTAATACGAGTTGAATCCTGAAAAATGCATGTGTTGTTTACTGGGCCTTTACTTCTGAAACATCTTTTGTTAAAGTACCATAAAGACTGAGTAGACACACACTTGTCCGAATTTATTTCTCTACATAAAAGTGGAATGAAGCAAACCATACTGTTCCACCAAACTTTGTCCTGAAAGCATTTTGAAGAGTGCCATGGTACAGTAAAATTTTTAAAATAATCTCATGAATGTAGAACAGGGAAAATGACTTGAAGAGGCCAGTAAAAGGGAGAATATTACAAAGGATTGAGAGAATTATGCATGTAGCTTTCTTAAGTTTCTTTTGAAAATCCAAACAAATACATTTTCTGTTGATATGTGAATGGGCTAGAATCTTCCAGGGATAGATATTCACAAAAGGGCATGCTTAAGCAAAGAGGAGAGGGTTTTTAAAGTCTACAATAATGAGATTATTCAAAGTGTTATAGAGATAACGATGTACAGGAGGGAGAGCATGAAGCGGTGTCAAGAGAAGTCAGGGTACAGGAGGTACACAGAAATTAATAGCGATGAGTCCTGAAGGATTTCAGCAGTGAGAAATACAGCTTTTGGGGCCCTGAAGTGAATTGGGATCTTCTGACCTGTCTGAGAATGCAAATATTAGCGACTGGGGGAGGAGGGACTAGCAGAGGTCAGGGCAATGATAGAGAAGAGACAATGGCCCTTCTGCAGCACCAGCCTGTCTTTCACTTCACAAAAGGTTTTTGTAATTTAAATTAAAATTGCTCCTCCTTAAGAAAGGGATCTCTCTTTGGAGTGAGAAACACTGCAACGTATTTCTCTAAGACTTCCCTTCAGTTCCACCTCCCTCCATCAGTCAAAGCATGAATTTGGTTTGACTGGCTTTTTTTGTTGCAGAATTCCAGGGTAAACAGCAGTATGCTGGAAGGGAAGCTAATGGTCCGGGATCTTTTTAGAGCGTTCTTTGTATAAGACTTTTTCTGGGAAGTGCTGCTAGATCAGCTCACTTGTGATTAGTCGCAGAATACCACCGTGCTGAGAATGTCCGTGCATGTGAATTTTGCATGTGTCAACTTGCAGTGCCCCCATGTCCCTAAGTGTCCATGAGTGGCTGAGACAGTCCTGGTTCCCTTCTAGAGACGGCTCAGTAACCCTCACTGCCCTGGAATTTGTATTTGCCGATGCAGTGAGAGGGGTACAGCAGAGGACTGTGGTCTGAGCTAAATTTGTCACCCAGAAAGAGAAAGCCTTTCTGATGGTAATTCGGCCTCTCTTCTTAAGCATCCTCCCACAGCAGTGACTCATCCTCTAAGTTGCCTGCCCATTGCTCTGTTGTAGTGGGAACCTGGATCACTAACTCAGGGAAGGCTTCAGCTTTCAGGGGGTGTGAGTAGATGAGGTGAATCCTCGCTTAAGCCCCAGAGATTTGTTGACAGAAGCCATTTTGTGCTGGACCTCTGTCAAGAAATTCAAAGTGAGGAGAAAGCAGTTGGAATGTCTAAGTCCTTAAAGCTGAAAGTCCCAGCGCTGTGCAATGCCAGTATTTTGTGATTGATTTGATGTTATAGGCAGTGTAACAACGACAGGATAGATGTAAGATAAATCAGCCAAGTGTGGTCATAACTGCAGGAATCTTAAAATTCAGGATTGGCTCAGGACAAGTCAGTTTTGGAATTATCTCAGGCATGTACTTCATATTAGCAGTAGCTGTTTCTCTTATCTAGTATTTAAAGAAATAATCAAGTTTATTTATTCAAACATTTTATTCATACACGCACTTATTAATTAATTTTAAATAGCAGAATTTCTGACTGCTCCTTTATATTTCATGTAGTATTTATCAGCATTCACCATATGGCAGACTAAGAAGTGGGAAGAAGTTTCAAGTTGCCACGATCAAGGCTTAGTTAATATTTATTGAATTGCCAGCATGAGTGGTGGTTTTGTAATGTGGGTACATGTATTTATACAATTACAAAAAATACCCATCAAAAGTATGCTTCAAGTACGCAAAGTATCTTACCCTTGCGACATATCTGAATTTTGCAACTGAAGCTGCATTTCTTTTCTGAGGGTCTTTCCCCTCACCTGAAATGGAATCTGCTTATTTTGCAGATGTTCATGCAGTCTGCTGTGGGAAGAGATGGTGCCTCCTGTAACTCCTGTGCTTTTGTGTGTGTGAAATGGTTGTGTGGCTTCTACACCTCAGATTGCCTGAGCTGTTTGCAGAGAGTATATGATACTCCATGTTGTGTGTGACTTTTTTTTCCTTTTTATTAATCACCTTGGTTAGCTAATAATTTAGTTCCTCTTCAGGGGATAGAGAAAAAAAAAAGTACCAATAAGCTTTGAGGCTTTAAAGCCAGTTTGATACACAGGAAGCCTGAAATTGGGGCAATAAAAGATATTTCTGGTGCTATTTCCTCTTACTAAACACCTCTGTCTCTCAATCAAGTACCTGTTCAGGTGTTTGCTGATGAATTAATTTGCCTGTAGAGCGCAGCTACAGGTACAGTGTTTTTGCAGTTGCTCTCTTTCACAGCTGTGGCTCTATTGTTTAGGAGAATTTTAGTATAATGAACTCATCTGATGCTTAAGTTCTTCCTTCTTCTCCAGACACTGATCATTTAAAATGTGCTTTTATAGAAATATTAATATAGCAGCCAGTAATTGAGCAGTGAGGGAATACTGGGTTTCCAGTAAGAGGTAGAGTAATAGGCTCTTTAAAAGTAGTACTGTTGCTTCAGTGTTGCTCCATTTTACATATGTAATGCTAGTAATGTCAAAGGACTGATTTCCAATACTCTAACTTAATTTCATAACTGAAAAACCTGACTCAGGCCCAGTATTCTACATTGTGTACTGGTGTTTGCCCAGGACAGCAAGAGATGTTGGAAAACCAGTCATCTGTATTTACTCAAGAATTACTTCATCTGTCTTTAAAAAGCAGCAGACTCTAGGATGGACAGCAGTAGGCGTTGGTCAGCCTGCACAGCGCTGCAGGCCATGGCAGGAGCAGCAGAACTGGAGCAGGTTCACCCCAGCTGAGGTGGTGACCCAAGGCTGTGAGCCCAGCCACACCCTTGAAGGGAAGTGCTGAAAGATTGGAATAGCCCTGTGCAGTCATTGTTATGTTACTTTGAGATTATTTATTGCATTGTCTTTCAGACCTCAGGTGAGAACTGCATTTAACATGCGGGACGGGGATGCAGGATTTTTGTTTCCTGACATTTGTGTAGAGCTTTAGCTTATGAACTGCTTATGTGATAGAAAGCAAAAGAACATGATCAAAATGACAAGGTTCAAAGCTAACAATTGAGTAATATGAGCAAGGATGCATTTGCTCTTAAAACTTGAACTTCAGCAAACACTCAATTTGTCAGACTATTTCAGTAAGGCTGAAAGGTTCCCACAGGACCTTTGAGCTGCTATCTAAAGAAATAGGGTTTTTTGGTACGGAGGCAAAGACTTCTAACAGACAAAGTTAGTGGTAACACTAATTCAAGTGATCAAAAAAAAAGAGAAATTAAAATTACGCTTGCAAGTTCTTGTTCATGTATATGCCCCCTGTGCTGTAGTTGCAAGGTAAAGATGCTAGTGATGGTCAAATGTTGGAATTTATTGTTCACGTCACCTCTTACTTTGTCACTGTGAACACATTTTCTTGGAAACAAGATATCTGCACTTGCAAGAAGCTTTAAACAATTGATGGCACAAGTGTAAAGCAATTATTAACTCTGAAAATTCTAGGCTTATTTAGATCCCTGGACCCTTGTTCTGAATCAGTCCTGATCACTAATGAATTTAATGAAATTGTCTCACTTTTCTCTTAAGTGCAATGTGGCATTCCAGTCAGCTGTTCAGGAAACAGGTTTTACAGGATTGTGCTTTAAGTTGTTCTTCTCCAGCAACATGGGGACCAGTTGCCTCACCGCTGCCTGTTTCTGTTCTCCTTTTCATTTCCCTCAGGGGCAGGCACACTTGGCCTCCCTTGCTGTTTAGTAAGAAGTCTCTTGCTATTTCTGAATGTTTGAGGAACTGTCTGCCTTAAACATGAATTATGAGAAGGGGCATGAGCAAACTGTCACTGCCTCATCCCAAGTGTTTTGCTTGTGTTACTTCTGCTACATAGAAGATGGAAAATACTGGTTTTCCCTGGTTAAGGCTACAAGCTGAGTTCTACAAGGCTCATATGAAAAGCATTTAAGTGTTATCCCAGTTGCTTCGTGTGTTTCATGTGTGCAACTGTTTCATGTGACAACAACTAACAATTACCTGATTGTTTCCTTAAAATATATTTTGTGCTTTTGTGGTTTAGAGGTGCTGCAAAGACACTCAAAACAATGATATTTCATTGAAACAGTGGATTATGAGGACTGTGAATAGAAAAAAAAAAAAAAACACTTTCATACAAAAGGGGCCATTAAAAAGTACTTATTTAATGAAATGAACTTTTATATTTGAATTTCATTCTAGATTTGTAGTATGTTTCTGTTAGTCTGTATTGGAAGGAATGTGTCCAGCATGATGTGAAGCAGAAAGGAAACATTTCACTGCTCATTCTAATTTGTCATAGATTTGCTTGAATCCTGCAGGACTTTGTACTGTAAGACAAACTGTAAATTGTGCTTATGCATGACATGAGAAGCATCAGCTGTGGCCTGCTGAGTTTGGGAATAGCAGATCTCTGGGACAACAGCTTACAGTGCACAAATAAACGTTATGTTACCACTGAATTTTAAACCAAAACAAGTTTTCTCCGGACTGTTTTCCTAATACTGAGCACATAAATATGGAAGATGGGGCCTTTACAATCTTTGTCAGCAGTATGAAAATTGATCAGCCTGGTTTCCCATTTTTTTCCCTGCCTTGTGCCATGACCTGTTCTTGTTCTGGATCCATAGGCTCTTCCAGTGCTTCTGTCTTCCTCTGCTGCCCAAACCAACAGCTTGGGTTGCTCAGACCTGGCCCAGTGTGAGCACAGTGAAGCACTGTGCAGGGGGGCAATGCAGCGTGGGGGGATAAGGAGGAAAGATGTCAGCCATCTTCTTATCTCTGCTTTTTGTGAAATTGTTATCCTTGTAAGTCCTGACCAGGGTACAATAAGAAGATAGAAGGAAGCAGAGCCTGCTTTTGTTGTCTGTTCATCAGTTTCAGCTCTTCAACAGTCTCAGTGATCTGCAGTTGGTTGTTGTTTCAGTTATACCTGATAGTTTCAGAGAAGAGGAAACCAACAGCGTGCCACAGTAGACATTTCTGCTCTTGATTGCAATGGAGAGGTGATTGTGATCATCTTGCAGTGTCCTAGGAATGATATCAGAGTCCCTAGGTCATACTTCCAAGGTCTCCTAAGAAAGCTGACCCCCATGCTTCCACATCTCCTTGGAGGCTAGTTGCTGCACAGATTGAAGGTGTTGTGGATGGAAAGGGTTATACTGTGGAGTCCCTGAAAGCTCGTTGTGAAAAGTGCCAAGGAACAGACCCCTTGAATTTATATATGACTTGTGTAGAGTGTGAAGAGGTTGGAGCAGCCAGAGAGAATGTCTCACTAACTTTAGTGACCAGACAAGCTTTCACCTTTTCAACTACTTCCTCATCTATAACAAAATATTTTGGAATGTAAATAAGATATAGGCATGAATTCATAGGATTAATTTTTTTAAAATATTCATCCACTAGCACTATCTCTCTTTTGGCATCACTTTTGTGATGTTCTGGTCCAAATAAGAATCTGATTTTCTAGCTAAATCAATAGGACTCATGAAATATCATAGCACTTCCTTCCCCCAAAAGAGTTGCATGCTACTTGTGTAATAGTTCTTGGAGTCTGTGTCACCAGGTGACTAGAGGACTAGTGCTGGTACAGATGAGCTTAGACCCTAATAAAACAAGCAGCGCAAAAAAATCACTGGAGAAGTTTGGGAAATGCTGATCTGAATGTCAGAATAACATCTCTGGGAAAAGGGTTGCTTTTTCCAAGCAGGAAGTGGTTTGGAAGAAAGTGGTGTTGCCATGTGAACGGGACATGCAGCATTATCTCCGTGAGCTGCTGTTTAATAGCTTGTGGTTTTCATACTTTTTATTTGAATGACTGTGTTGCAAAAGATTCTTCTTGCACCTTAGTAGGTATTGAAAGTTGGGGAACAAACTTGTTCTGCATCCACTAAGTTTTGTTAATTTGAGGGGAATTGCATTTCAGAAAGTAGACTTATTAAATTTGTAAGGCCAAAATATTTTGTAACTGTCTTGTTTTATTATTACTGGATAGACTGCTGTCCATGTGCATGAAGGCAAATCAGAAGCTGTAGGAGATTTGAAAGACTATCTACAAAGTTGATTGTTTCCCGTCAAGGTCTTTCATCCTTCTTCCTCTCTCTGCTTCTATGCTTTTTTTATTTTTCATTTGTTTTTCCTATCTTCTTTTCTCCCTTTCTTGTGCTCGCATCATGTGGTCTTTTCAGACAAACATCACAGAAAAGCTTTTTTTAGATTAACAGTCTCCACTTTTTTATTGAGTGGCCTGTAACAACTAATGTGATTTGCACTTCCTGTATACAGCTTTCTATTATTAGACCCTTCATACTGGGACTGACGTGCAGGTAATTATTAGTCACCAGTGGAGCTGCTAATTATGTAGATTAATTGATCATTTCAGTTGGGTTTGTTGTCTCCAAACATGTTTGTGATTAAAGCAAGGAAAATCACTGCCTGACTTACTGTTAGCGAATGAGCGTCTCTAGAGTGATGTGCCACCTTGTATGACTCAGGTGCCTGGTTACTAATGCTGAGCTCTCACACCCAGAGCTGAAGTGGGAGTGCAGCAGCTATTCCTCCTGTCATCAGGAATCATGCTGAACACTTCATCTCATGCAGTTCCTTGACTGCTGCTGAGTGCTACAGTTCCTGGCCAGATTATTGTCAGGATGAACTGGCTAGCCCTTACAAAATAACCCTTCTGTCACTAGCACGTGTCCTGTTCCTTTGATGCAGGAATCTATTCTTCAAACTTCTTAGTCCCCACAAACTCCTTTGAGTTCTCCGTATCTAGCTGGAATCTAGCCAAGATCTTTCTGTTTATCACTAGAGGAGCAATGTGGTTATGGTCCCTGAAATTTGTTCAAAAGCGGGTTGGAAATCCAGGGCTAAAAACAAATGTAGGGTCTCTGTGCTTCATTAATTAATGTCTTTTTTACTGGTACCTGCCCTGTAAAGTGTGAATGGCTGATGAATGACAGAGGGCAATGCCTTAGCTGGAACAGAGACGTGCCCCTTTTAGAGCTGAAAGCCAGAGGAACCTGTTCACTGTGTGCCAAGCAAAACACCAGAGATGAAGGCATTCCATAAGCTGTAAGTTTGGTTCAGTGGCATTGCTTCTTAACATGTTGTAAGCTGCTGCTGATACCAGCAGGCAAAAGGGGAAAAGCAAAAGAGGAATGTGCACCAGTTGACATGGACCTTGCTCAAGAATAGTTCAGCTTTTAAAGGCTTTTTGTTATCAAGCTGTAAGAAAGCTGCTTTGTGCCCTAAATAAAGACATGACCACCTTCCCCTCACTCTCTCAGGTGGGTAAGAGAAGTTCTTTCATCCTTGTTCACTGCATTCCCCAGGGCTCACTCCTTTGTATGGGAGGCAAGTTAGAAATCACTGACAGGACCAGAGAGTAAAGCTCTTTTCCCTTCTTTGCAGAGGTTATGTAGTTTATTGCAGCAGATTCTGTCCTCAGTCTCTCCTGTAGGTATTTCCATCTCTGCTGATGCCTGTGGATAGGAAAATCCCCTGCTCTCAGTTCAGGAGTGCCTTTTAGCCAGTAGTTGCTAAACCAGTGGAGTCTTGAGATGGAAATCCCATGAAGTATTCTTTTCTAAACTCTTTTTACTGAATCAAATAGGTTTGTGGGTGTGTTCAGTGCAAATGCAAGTAGGTCCTCCCAACTTCCAGTAGCCAGAGTTATGCTTTTCAGGCTGCTATTCAGATCACTGTCCATTTGTATCTGGCAGCTTTTTATTGATTTGGCTGTTAAATCCAGAGTTGTGCTGAGCTGAGAGAAGGGGAAACCCAACCTAAGTGAAAAGTTCTAGCATTGCTTTGTCTTTTTTTAACCCACTGAAATAAGGTGAACAGGACAGTGTATCACAGGCACTGTCTGGTGATTTCCATTTGCCTTCCCCGCATACTGAGACTGTTGAACTTGTCCCTAGCCCCAGCTCATGGCTCTGATGTGTCTCAGCTCTAGCAGGGTGACTGTCCCTTCCCTGTTGCTGCAGTCCCTTGCTGACACACACCTCTGTGGGCCAAGCGCGCCGCCCCAGGGACAGGGGAAACCTTCCGAGGAGCGAATGGACCCTGCTCTTGTCTACTGCAAGTAACAGATAATTAAAGCTAAAAGCTTCCACAAAGAGAAGACGTTTATTGTCAAGCAAAGCCCAACAGCTTGTGGGCAATGTCTTTGGTAGTGCCTGTGTGCAGCCTGGGGTATCTGTGCTGGGGAGCTCCTAAATGTTTACCTTCTTTCAGTCTTAAAGGTAATCAGCCAAACTGTGTGGATGGGAACCTAGAGGAAACAAAAGAGTGAAACCAAACTATTATCAAACAATTGGAACATAAATCTTCTTTTATGTCTGCAGGCATTTCTTCACCGGATCCGACAGAATGCTGTGGACAAAGCTGAGAAGTACATAACAGAGGAGAATGTTAAGGTATTTCTTCTGTCTTCCTTGTTTTCTTGGTAGGTGAAGTGATTTGCAAGGAAAGGCTAGATTCAGGGATATGAATACCAGATATCCTCTTGTCATATTGATGCTTATTATTAAGCTGATTCCCTAAGAAAGGAGCTCATGTTGATAGTTTATCTGTCAATCTGTTTGCCCGTTCTTATAGCTGTCATCTTCCAGTAATTTTTCATCTCACCAGCTAATTTTAGTAAAATTTGACAACAGTGTAGTGTTGTCAGAAATGCTAACTTTTGGCAAGATTTGTGAAATGCTGAGTAGAGTACTGAGGGGTCATTTCAATGTTTTTGAGAGGAATGGCGGGGAATCCACGGCCCTTGTCTATTTGGCTTGACAGTATTCAGTTAGCCAATTTGCATCTGCTGTTTTCTACTAATAAAAATTTGAAAGGGCTTGAGAGAAGGAGGCAAGAATTTTCCTTTGTGTTTTTGTGGAAAGGAATTGGGTTTTTGTGGGAGATTTACATATTGTGAGACCCTTGCGTGAGGAGGTTCCTGAATGAATTTTGCCCTGGCAATAGTTAAGGGACGTAGAGAACTGTGAGGTACAGGCTTCTCTAGTGCCTGTGGTCACAGGGGGTGCATGTTGTTCATTAATGTCATAAATACACGAAACACTTTCCTGTAGTTATTTGGCAAAAAATCTCACCTTGTACACATATGCACATGTGTATTCTAATCACAGGGATCATTTAACTGTCGCTATTACCTTTTAATACAAGGTTGAACAAGGGGCCTCTTCCCCTCTACATGTGCCTTTTGGTGTCACTGAGGTCAGTGAAAGGGAACTCTAAATGCTGCTCTTGAGGTTTGTGAGAAATGTACGCTATTCTGTACTCTGAGCAGTGTAAAGCTGGATCCATACAGCAGATTTTGTCTCCTATTTACAGGTACACCCTTGTGTGTGATACCTTCAAGTCCCTTTCTTACAGAAAGGGATTTCTAATGCATGGGAGGGAAAGGCAAACCACTCCCTGCTTCTGTCTCCTGCAAAATGAATTTGGCCTTGTGGTTCCATTTACCTGGATGTTCTCATAGGAAATATTCTCAAGACTTAAAAGAGGTTGTTGGTATTTATCATGCTCGGGGTCTGCAAAGATAGCCTTAATTTACAGCAGGTGTTTCAGTCGATGTAAAGATTTTTATAGGGGGCTAGGAAAGGGGCAAATACAGTGTAATTCATTCTTTACAAGTCCCTGTCTGAGCTCTGGATCCTCTCATGGTAAGTCTAGAGCTCCACAGTATTTTGGCATTAGTACGTAGCAAAAACCGCTGACATGTATTAAAAATGAGCAATGTTTTTCTCCTTATGTTTCAGATCTTATTTTCTAACATTGAAGACATTCTTGGTGTTCACAAGGAGTTCCTGGCTGCTCTGGAATTTTGTTTGCAACCAGAACCCCAGTCTCAGCATGAACTGGGAAATGTTTTCTTAAAATTTGTAAGTACAATGACTTAATGCTATCTGAAAATACAGTTTCCTGTCATAAGCTCTCCAGCCCCTTAGCAAGCCCTAATCTCTAAGGCTTGTAGCAATGCTATGACAATGTGCGTCTTGTATGAAAGTTGTAGGTAGGGTGGGAAAAAACTTGTGAATGAGGCTAGAACAATGGACACCACATCAAACTGAACTAAACAACGATGTATTTTAAGAAACTCTTCCCTTTCCTGTTGAATTTTTTCATTTTTTTCTCACCCATTTGATCACATTTTATTGCTGAGAATTTGTCTGCTTTTGTTTTAAAAGTTTCAAAAATGCAGTACAATTTCAAGTGCCTCAGAATCAGTATTCCTGCAGGTGCTTGCCTGGTATTGCAGGCAGGGGTGTGTGATGTTCATGCTCCCTGCCCAAACAGCCCTTGCAGCAGCCTGGGTGTCCGTGCAGCCCTTGCAGCAGCCTGGGTGTCCATGCAGCCCTTGCAGCAGCCTGGGTCGCGGGTTGCAGCAGCCTGGGTGTCCGTGCAGCCCTTGCGGCAGCCTGGGTGTCCGTGCAGCCCTTGCAGCAGCCTGGGTCGCGGGTTGCAGCAGCCTGGGTGTCCGTGCAGCCCTTGCAGCAGCCTGGGTCGCGGGTTGCAGCAGCCTGGGTGTCCGTGCAGCCCTTGCGGCAGCCTGGGTGTCCGTGCAGCCCTTGCAGCAGCCTGGGTCGCGGGTTGCAGCAGCCTGGGTGTCCGTGCAGCCCTTGCAGCAGCCTGGGTCGCGGGTTGCAGCAGCCTGGGTGTCCGTGCAGCCCTTGCAGCAGCCTGGGTGTCCGTGCAGCCCTTGCAGCAGCCTGGGTGTCCATGCAGCCCTTGCAGCAGCCTGGGTCGCGCGTTGCAGCAGCCGCTCGCTGCCAGCGCTGCGTGTCCCGGCGGGGCTCAGGAGCTCTTCTCACAGCACACGCTCTCACTGTTTCACCCAGGGAGACCATGGGGAACATTTCTTTAGTCTTTTGTTTGGGCGTGTTCTCTTGCAATATGCTCAGAAGTAGTGCTGGAACTCTCTCAGTGCTGCTTTTTCATTATCATCAAATCACAGTGAGTCCTGTGAGGAGCTTGCAGTGAGGAAGTGACAAAAGGCCCCTGAATCTTGAATGTATTGGTGTATCCACTGTTGTGATCACCTATCAAGGTCATTCCTCATCCTGATTAGGAGTCCAGTACTTGTCAGCAGCCGGATGTTAGCAGAGGTGCTTTTCTTTAGAAACTTGGTTTTAAAAATACTTAAAAATTTGGTGAATAGCTTGAGAATTCTTGAAGCACTGTTTTATCCAGACACTGTATTTTTCTAGTGGACCATGTTTTCTCTAAGTTTGTGTATTGTATATTCTTGTAGCAATCCCCAGATTCACCATGTGGAGTTCCATCTGGCTGCAGTTCTTGGGTCCTCTTCATAAGATTTGTGTATCCTTAATGTCCTCTAGAGTCTACATAGGCCTGACTTTTCCTGGTCTGTCTTGGCCTAGAAGAACCTTACTTGGCAACGATCCACCAGCCTTCAGAAACAGAACGCTGCTTTTATAGAATCATGGAATTGTTAAGGTTGGAAAAGACCTTTAGGACCATCAAGTCCCAGCACCACCACCATGTTTGCCATTAAACCATGTGCTCAAGTGCCAGCCACACTGACACCTTTTTTGAATACATCAAGGGATGGTAGTTGTTCTGGGCCCAGTGTTGTCCCAAGGACCTTTAGTTCAGAAGGATTCAAGTCTTGAGTAGCACCTAAAGCAAGCAAGCAGATTTTGCAAGAATTCCAAAAAAGAAATTATTGCATACTGTCTTTTTGAAGTATTATAAGAGATGATGAAATGTGCTTGCTCTGATACTCAGGTGTGAAAAATTGTTTTGCATCAGAAGACAGACATTGTCTGCCCTACTGTACTCCATTTGGTTGGGTGATCAGAAATTCATTGTCTGATGGTAGGTGCTAGAGTTTATTCTGGAGCTGCGGTGCAGTGTGGCTGCAACAGGTGGTGTAGAACATCCTTGAATACTCATTCCAAATCCAGTGTACAGCCTTAAACAAAAAGAGTATGTGAGACATGTCTCAGAAGAGGGCACATGGGCTGGCAGTGGAGTGATCACACCTTGTGAGCACCAGCTTGCTTTTGCAGGGCAGGAAAGGGTGTGACTGTGTGTGACTGAGCGTAAGGGCAGAGAATTGTCTGATCCTTTATTTCTGATATTGCCATATTGCTAGAGGTTTGGGAATGTAATAGCTAGAATCTTGTTCTAGGGAAATGTGTGTTATGATAATTTTTTGGAGAAATGTTGCATGAGTGATCAGTTTTACTGATCTAAAGTAAGTCTGTGTCATCGGAGATATTGTTACATTGAGAGTTATGTCTTCTGTTCAGGTTTTTGATGTTGACAAGGTTGGTTTCAGCCTGCTTTGAAACAAGAAAATGCCATGCCTTGTTAAAAATATGTTCAAATAAAATATTGTAGTTTTCTAAATGTCTTATTTGCTTTTTCTAGTCAAAATGGTTTTCAAATTTGCATTAATTTGTAGGCAGTACTAATGGATCTAAAATAATATGTTTGGAGAATAAACTAATGGTTAAAGACTTATTTTAACCAAACTGAGAACAGTACAGTCTTACTTCTGTCACTAAAACAGAAGGTCTAGCTGTGTATCCAGCAGATTTGCTGAGTAAGAAAGTGCCATTTTTATCTGGTCGCATCTCTGACCATAATTGCACTTTAACCTAGAGCAGCCGCAGGTTCAGAATTCCTGGGCTAACGTCTGTAATTATGTAACTGATAATTTCCTCACCAGGCTATGGGAGAACCTAGGACGGAGTATCACCCACAGAGGAAATGAAACACTTCAGACATGGAGCAATTTTAAGCATAGTTCTCATATTTGTGGGTCAATGGCATGGGGTACAGCTGGGAAAGACTTGAGGAAAGCACTCTGGTGTGTGTATAATTATTGTACTGTCTTGAGCTTTAGCAAAAGGATTTTGTCATCATATAAATATAGCCTCCTAAACTCCGGGCACTCAAAGCTGCAGTCAGAAACCTGACCAGTGACATTTTGTGTGCACTGATGTAACAGATGATTCTGTGTTAATGACTGCTGGTTTTTGTGTCAAGCATGGTACTTGTGTGCATCCAGGGAGTTGAGAAGTGAGTGGAGATGTGGGAAAAACTTCTGTGTCTGTTTTACTCTGTAACTCTCCTGTTTTTATGGTTGACAACAATCCTGTTGCCTTTTTTCTATTGTGCTGTGGACCCAGGCCTGCCTTTTCCTGCATCTGGTGGTCAGAAACTTTTGTTTCCTTGCAGCTTCCTAGTATTGCACCCCAATGCAACATGAATGGCTGCTGATGAAGGATAAAAGTCCTGAACATGTGCATTCCATCTCTTTGCACCATACCCTTTGTGGCTGTTGTTTTATTTGCTCTGTACCATTGTTCTTGTGTTTGGACATACATCTATTTATTCTCAGTTCTTTCTTTTGAAGTACAAGGAAAGAAAAAATTAATTAAACCAAACCCAAAAGCATTTTACAGATTCTGAACATGTATAGCTACCATTGAACATCTGACCAGAATGTCAAATTCTCCTAAAGTAATATAAATGCAATTTCTTTCCGTTATGACAATAGCAAAGGGAATACCCAGTGACTGCAGCTGCAGTCCCTTGTTTTCCCAAACTCCTTCAGCTGGCAGTAGTTCTTTGTTTGGATCACTGTGAGTGGTCTTAAATGTACCTAGATGCTGAAAGTACCTTCAGCTGACACAGGAGGAGTGCTTGGACTCCAATCAAAACTCAAAAAAATTAACTTCAAAATTTTGGGGAGATTAAAAGGTTCAGATAGAATGTTTTCAGACCAGAATCCTGCTGTGAATGCAACAGCAAACTCTGGAAGGCATTGGCTACATGTCTTGGTGCTCTGAGAAAGCCTCACATATTACCCTGCGGAGTGCCACACTAATGCTTTGAAATTATTTTTGATCTGCAAATTAGCTTTTCTGGGTACCTCCACATGGTGCTGCATTATGGCATAGAAGCTAACCTGAACCAGGAAATAAAGTGCTATCCTGAGAAGCACTCAAAACCGATGTTTTTTGGCTTCTGAATCATTCATTTTGCCTAAAGCATAATACAATCTCATGATCCTCCTTTTATTCTGGTGAATGCAATAGTGGAAGCTCTGAATATAGCTGCTGAAAGTTCAGCCCTTCCTCCCAGCTTTGAGAGGATCAACTCGGCTCTTGCTGTATCTGCTCAGCATGGAAATAGTTGTTCCTGCTTCTTTTGTGAATCACTCCAGTGTTTCCAGATAGCTAGTGTTTGCAATGGGTTCAGCATCTCTGATCATTTTAGACAGAAGGAGTTGCACTGTGTTTGAATCTGAAGATCAGTAGAACAGAACTTGCTGACCCTGACCTACCAGCTGACCTTCATTTCTTAACAGGGGATTTCATTCCAACATGTACTGCTGGGTGTGACATGTCCCAGTGTTAGTAGCTCAATGTAATTGTGAAGCTACCCTTCCCTTCCCTTATTATCTGTAATACATTGGGTATTTGGTGTGTATTTGGTGAAATTCTTCCAGTTACAGAAACTATTATATATATCTGTTAAGTTTTGTCTGCTGCTTGTTTCAGAACACAGTAAACCAGCCAACCTACTGAGGCCTGGCTTCTCGCTGTTGAAAGGCAGGGGATTTCCAGCTGCCTGCTTTGTGTTATAGTTGCCCTCCAGATCTCAGAGCTTTTTTCAGGCCTTGCCTCTTCCACTTGGCTTTCTTCCTCCTGCAGGAGTGGTGAGCGCCCTTGCTCCTGGCTTTGTTTTGCTTCTGGCTACTTCCATCCCAAGATAGCAAAATTCCTCCTTTCAGGAAAGAATACCAATGATCTCAGTGAAGCATTAAGAGGAAAAGTGCTGAAAGTCTCAGTGCTCAGAAAAGTCTCTGTTAACTCACAACAGTAAGTCAGGAATTAGTGAGAACCTATATACATTACTCACATTAAGAGTGTCACCCACTTCCTGAAAACTCCAGTGCTAATGCCGCTTGGAGTCCACCTCTGTTTATAAATAATTTGGTAGCAGACTGCGGCAGAATAATCTCTCCAATGGTGTCTGAGTCAATAAGTCACTTTGTTTTTCCTTGCAGAAAGACAAATTCTTTGTGTATGAGGAGTACTGTAGCAACCATGAGAAGGCACTCAGACTGCTGATGGAATTGAACAAGATCCCCACAGTGAGAACATTCCTTCTGGTAAGCACTTTCTCTAGCACTCTTGACTCAATGATCTGACTTTGCCCTGTGCTCATAACAACTCTTTGCTATCCCAGGAATGCTGGGCATTTTGCAGGTATTACCCACTGCCAGGTATGGAGCACTCAGGGTGGAGGGGTACTGAAATCACTGATGACTTGAGGCACAGAACTGAGCAGTACCAGCAGGAGTGATAGCAGTGGAAACAAGGAAGATTTTCTTTTTAAAAATAACAGAAAAACAAGCACAGATGAAAGAAATAATGCAATAAGTCAGCAGCAAGACTGAGGCTAGTTCCCATTGGATTTGATCCCCTGCTCAGTTCTC
Organism: Zonotrichia albicollis; assembly: GCF_047830755.1. NCBI lineage: Eukaryota > Metazoa > Chordata > Aves > Passeriformes > Passerellidae > Zonotrichia > Zonotrichia albicollis. The sequence continues at coordinate 15,646,432 of NC_133835.1, forward strand.
TGACCAATTCACCATTTGCAGGCTAATGAAAAAAATGTGACCTGCTTCTGGCACCCTTTTCTCCATGAATCCAGTTGTGGGCATGAAATGTAATCCGGATGAATTGTTTTGAGTGCATCATTGCTGCTCAAATCAAAAGTAACCTAACTCCCATCCAAGGAGGGACTGTGGCCATATAGCCTTCAAACATGCCTTAGAGGCTGGACTGGAAGGAGAAGCAGTCAGTGGGCACTGCCTTCTACTGCTGCATTCCTTACTTTCCTTTCTTGGTTGTTTCTCTTCTTTACTTTCACCCGAATTCTGCTTGATTTTTGAATGTCTTGTGTTCTTGACCATGGATGAGTGGCATTTGTAACGGGGGTGGCACATAGGTGAGGGAATAATTTGTCGCATCAGCTTGTTTCCTAGTAAATTCTGTGAAGTGAAATGAAGACTCTTTTTCTTGCAAAGGACCTGCTTTTCTTTCTGCTCTTTTTTTTTTTTTTTGCTTCCTGTGAAAGTTCTGTTCTTTCCCAGTGTAGTACAGCGACATATAAGCATCAGTCACAAGCAGGGCCAGAGCATTCCTTTAGCCACAAGATACAGGCCGCAGAGGGAGCCTACCCTCGTGCTGTTGCGTAGGCAGAGTCACTTTGTCATGTCTGAGTTTTAATGAACCTTATTAAACCATTACTTTAAATTACTAAATGACCCTTACCTTGTTCATGAGGTTTTTTTTTGGGTGCTTCTGCTGAGGGAAACCAATGAGAAAGGTGAGGGAAGGTTCATGTAAACCATGTCCTTCCCAACATTCAGAATGTTCTCCACTTCCACTGAATTGACAAAGTTTTCTGTTCGTGTTAGAGACAGCAGCTGGCAAACTGATTACGAGGGACAACAAAGATGTCACACTGTCTACTGTGGCTTGCTGCAGCACCTGAATCCAAGAGACTTAAAATTGCAGTAAATATGGGAAGAAGGGCTGCACTGATGTGTCTGCTTAGCTGTGGTGCTGTAGTTTCTTCCAGGCGTCCCTTCCCTTCTCTGCCTCCCAAACCAGTGCTACAATGCTGCTATGCTGAGAAGGCAGCACTAAAGGACAAAGCTTTACTTGTGAAGATAGATTTGGCCCAATTGCCCCCTCACAGCTGCTGAAACATAGAATGTGAGAATGTGTCTGAAAAGTCAGTAAGTGTTAAAGGGCAGTGTTGAGCCCAGAGCTAGAGAGAGGGCTGAAAAAAGAGATGGTAAGAATTGAATCACTTGGGACTTGGAAATTGGACAGGGAGTATTGTGAGCTGGGTAGCCAATGCCACAGACCTAGAATAGCCTGGGGACAGGTTATTTTACAGACAATTGTCTCTTAAAAATACCAGTTGGGACTAAGGAGATTTAATGTATGATGCCTGTGGACATTCCTTGAAGAGAAGAATTCTGGCTACAGCCAGAAAGCTCACTAGATTTCCGAGTGTGTCTGAGCCACAGCATGCATTTCACAGGGAAAAACACTACTGGTGATGCCTCAAAGCAGGCACTTCTCAGCTGAACTGCATTTAAAGTTCAACTTCTGTGTTGACAGGACAGGTTTGCAACTGGAGTGACTTTTGGAGCAAAGTCCATATTCATGGTTGAGCATAGGAATGTGGACATAGTTTATCTGAAATAGACTTGAAGGCCACCTGAAGTTCTTACCTGTCTCTGGCAGCAACCAGTAGTAGAATCATCAGGGAATGTGTAAAAAGCTTACAGTAGGGCAGTATTGATTTGTCACAAAGATTACAGATTATTGTTACAAATTAAGGACAGTTCAAGGACTATAAGAGTTGTTTTTTTCCCACTGTCATCCCCTGTTCTTAAACTCCCCTTCTATATCAATCCTGAGAAATGAATTTCCATAAACTGTGGAGAAGTTCCATGTGTGCTGGTTAGCCAGCCAGTGTGCCCAGGCTGTTTGTCCAGCTGTGCTCAGGCATAATGTTTTGCCAGAGAAGTGGTGGATGTTATGCAGATGACTGTTGTAATCTTTGCTGCAGTCCCAGCTCTCAGGCTCTTCTCCTTTCTCTGCAGCACTCTTCTCAGGGGTTCCTCCTGGGCTCTCGACCCACCCCTATTTATCTCAGTTACCTTCACAAGCCACAGCTGCTGCCCAACTAAGGACCCTGCAGCTGCAGCTCGTTTAGAGTAACTTAGACACACATAGGTCTTACAATACAACATATATTCAGGCCCCCACAGATGACTAATTTGTTTCAATTCCAGTTCAGTTCAAACATAACAATTGGACTAAAGTTAATTACATGATTACTAGTTAGTAGGCTTTATTTTAGCCTTCAAGAGTTTTCTGGACCGACAGTATACAACTTTACATAGTGAACAAAGACAACAGGTCGTATCCGTTGTGGAGGTAAATTGGATTATTTTAAGTAATGGTCCATCTAGGTTTGCTGTTTGCCATCATATTGTTAGAATAGTTTTTGAGTCACCAGCTGTGTAGTATTTCTCTGAGAAGATACTATTCTGCGCAGCCATTGTTATCCACTGCAGAGTTTCTTTTGCTGATGCCTGCAGAACTTTGCAGACTTGATGGTCGTATGTCAGACTTGATGACTGTATAGTGAGTGAAATGCCATTTCCTGTACCTTAGGTATGGTAAAGTGCTTTCTCACCATAAGGCATGTTTTAGAAATACAAAATTGTGTCAAAAATCATCTGAAAGCTTTGTGTCTGAGGTAACATTTGTTTCTTTTTTTGATTATAGGGTTGCATGCTCTTGGGAGGCAGAAAGACTACAGACATTCCGCTAGAGGGTTATCTGCTGACTCCAATTCAGAGAATTTGCAAATATCCTCTTCTGCTCAAGGTAAACCAGAGAAAGTATTTCTTGAGATGATCGTTTTATTCTTGGAGTGATTCTGCTTTTTTTTTAGCCCTGACTTTTGTTGCCACTATTGCTTTCCTGATTTACACTTCTGAAAGTTGGATTTTCTCTGAAGAAAATTGCTTTTTATGGGTACGGGCAAAAAGCTCCCTGATGCTGGCAGGCTGCTAAATCCTGTTATGGTCTGGGTAGAGCAGACAGGGTGACTTACTAACTAACCAAAGCCTTTTGACTTCAGTGCTCTTCAGATGTTTATTGAGGCTTGTGCAGGCTATTTGAGCCACTTCCTGTAAAACTGAGTTCAGCTAGAATTGTGCCTGTGTTCTGAGGGACTGGATGGCTCTGGGGACCCATGATGGGTTATATTTCTCCTGACAAGGTCTCTAGTTTGATGGTGAGCAGGTCAGTAATGATCAAAATCCTGTATCTTCGGACAGCTGTTTGGCAGTTTGTTTGAAAACTCTTTGGTTGTCTCAGACGAGTTCCCAATGCGGAGGTGTCAATCCAGAAATGACGATGGTATGTGGCACTAATTGGCCCCCTTGCTAATATTCTTGCCAGAGAAGATAAAGCATAAAGGACCTGAAAAGAGCTAACTTGCCTCTCATCCCTCCTGGTCAGGGCTGGGTCACCTGCCTGGTGGGGACAAGAAGAGGGAAAAGGAGAAAGCAGTTTCTGGGAGAGCTTGCATCCCAGTGGCCTGGTAGATACTCTGTGGCTAACAGTCATCAATCTTCCATGATGTCAGTCTCTTCCTCAGCTAGAGCCACACTGTGTTTACTAATAGAAAAGTAATTAAAAAAAAACTAGAAATACTTTCCTTCACATTTTGAAAGAAAAGTCCCTTTATGAGTTCTGGAAGAAAGTAAGAATTCTCTGATGAATGTATGTCAAAACTCCTGCGGACCAAACATCCTTTCTTTGAAAGCCGAAGCCAATACCACCAAGATGAAGACTGAAACAGAGTTTCTTGCTTTCTAGCCACAGTGGGGTAAAGATGAATTTTCCCTACCTGTGCCTACGCTTGGTCCTGGGGGTGCTGACCCAGACCCATGTGTACCTGTTGAACAAACAGCTTTGCAGGGAGGGGCTGTGATGGGGCATCTTGTGGGGCTGCATTCCATTTTGCTATGGATTTCTTCTTGTACACAGGCTGATAAAGATCACACACTAGTTGAAACTTCCTGGATAGGAAATAAAAGTTTTAAGAAAAAGCAAAGAAGAATTAAGTGTTCAATAGGCAACAAATCTGTCTCAGTCAGTGAAACAATACCATAACATTAGGAGTTGTTCAGCTCAGAAAATATCAGTGACCATTATAAAGTGTGATTGATTCTGATTCTCAAAGATAGTGAATTCATAGCAAATAAGTTGTGTCCCATTCAAGAGTTATTTGATAGTTGCTAGCATAAATTACCAGAGCAGACACAAATGTCTCAGACATGAGAACACTTAAGGGAAAACACAGCCAGATTTTATTTATGCTGACCAGGAAAATGCAGCTCTCCAAGCAAGGGATGAAAAGAGATAGATTTAAAAATAGCGCAACCTTCAAATTAAGTGTTTGCTCTCCCTTTGCTCCTGAACTTCAGTTATGGCTCCTGAAATAGCTCTTTTGTATTCATGGGGATTGGATCTTGCTTTATCTAATTCCCAGGGCAAACAGATACTATTGTAATCTAGTTGATGAGAAGAGTCTTAGACCAAAGCTAGCCTACTTTCCTCTTTTACTTTGTTTTCGGCAAGAGTTTGTGAACATCCAGATTATCTGGTAACTTTGATATGACCTTGTCTAATGTAAGTATTTAATGTAGCCGAGTAGGTGGGTTTGATAAAGCTAGTATGCACAAGGTAATTCAGACTCGATTGTGTTTGAAAGTAAACTGAAGTAGTAAGGTAAGGCACATATTTTAAATACTGTAACAACTTAATAACATATATGTGTGTTCTTCTTCAAAACAATAAAATCTGTCATGGAGTTGATTTGAGTTACTTAATTAGGAATAATACACTAGAATATCTCCAAGTACTGATCCACTGTAAGCTTTGCAGTAATTTCCAATGAAATATATCATCCTGCAACACGTGACCTTATGTTTTCTCATGCTCTGATGAAGCTGTTTGGGTTTTTTAAACTAACATATGATGGAGACATAACAATGATCCAGATGATGGTGGCCAATATGTTTCAATTTTATTTATAGTTTCCCATTTTTTGTGACACAAACTTTGCAGCTTTGAAGTGCCTGACTGTAAACAGGTTTTTGGGTGGATTTTTCAGTTTGGGGATTTTTTCTGGGGAGAAGGGGGAGAGGGTGGGATCTTCTTGTGTGGGTGGGGTTTGTTGGGGTTTTTTTGATTGGGGTTGTGGGCTTGAGTTTTACAATTTTTGTTGCTTTTTCTCTGTCTAGTTTGCAAGCCTTTTGTGTGGTTTGAAGGATGGGACTCAAACTTAGCTATGGCACTTCATAATCTCTGCACAAATAGAGAAATAGCAATATTAGTATTTGTGCCCCAATGCAGTTCTTGTCTGCTTCAGACAACATACAAGAAAATTAGTGTAGAATTTATCAGTCAGTAAATTAGTTCCTATAACTGAGAAAGGGGCTTGGACTAGACTGGAGCAAAATGAAACTGTTGGCTGTGATGGGCATTGGTTTTTGGGAAGAAGGAAGGTAGCAGAGATGAAGGACACACAGCACGAGTGGGTGGCTGGAGAACTCTCGGGCTGTCTCTCTGCCCCGAGATGTGTGGGATGGTTCTGAGGCAGCCCGCGCTTTCGAAGAATGAGTCTGGACTCTTCGCTTTTTTGGTCTTCAGGTTATTTATTATTTCTTATCTACAAAAATTTTCTTTTTGCCCAGCTGAGATCTGCTCAGCAAGGCAGCCACAGGCACTCTGACCGCCCCTGAGGTGGTGTCATCTTTTTATACTACAAACTACATATAACATATTTACTTTTGATTCCCAATACCTATCACCTATGTTAGACAGTGCACTTCTATTCTAAACCAATCCCCAAGTGCTAACATCACAGCAGAAAATGGAGAACAGGAGGAAGAAGAGGGACTAGACATGCCCTGATTCCTCCATCTTGTCCCCATAACCCCCATTCCAATAAATCCTAAAACCTACATTTTCACCCTGTGAACACCTTGTTTTTATACCATTCAAACCTGTGTGGCTTTCACATCCCCATGCCAAGCTGGCAATTCGTTGGAAGGGTCAAAATCAAGCCACCAGGTGTTCCGGGCAGAATGCCAGGGTCTCCGAGCCCCCCGATGGGAACATCAGCAGCTCTGGACATCCGGAGGGATGTGCTGAGTTCCCACGGAGAACTTGCCGAGCAGAGCTTCTAACATGGGGCTGGGGTGAAGGCAGCTCTGTCTCGCCTGTTCTAATTGTGGGATTCTATTAACTAATCTCAACTCTACTGCTTAAGAGTAGAAGCAGCTGTTGTGTAAACCAGTCTCTGAACAAAAATAGTCTTTTCCCCTTAATAAAGAGCATTTCTGTCAGCAAGAAGCAAACCCTGGGGCAGTGGTAATCATGAGTTAATCACACCATCGTGTGGGGATTAGGCACAGTCACTTCTGTCTCCTTCCTCTGGCACAGGAGGAATGCACAGCACATGACGGCCGCACCCTGCTGCTCTTGGGAGCCCAGAGCCCTCAGGGCTTGGACCTTGCCTGGGGTCTGGTCTGCTGACGATTTGCTCAGACTCCAGCCAGAAATGCACATTCCACCTTAATCCTTTAAAAATATCTGAGGGCATACAACTCCATGGGCAATTAGGACAGTAGTTATGTATTGCTTCATGTGGAGAAGAGTTTTTCTGGCCCTGGGAGGGGCAGAAAAACCTGTATGCAGAGAGGAGTCACCAGAGTCAGAATCCCCTGGAAAGGAGAGCCCAGCAGTGAGGCATACACAGGCCTTCATGAATCACTGCCTGCACTTGGAAAAGGAAAGATGGGAAGCCACTGGTGGGAATACAGAACAGGATGAAGGAAACTTACCTTATTGCCTCCCTCACCTCTCCATTGCTCTTGTAGCTGTTCAAGAAACAGAATCTTCTATTTGGCCGTAATTAAATATGATTGTCTTTGGAGAATTGGCTTTTTCTCTCCCCCTTCCCTCTTCCAAGAAAAGTTGTGTTGCTCTTAGGTTCATGACATTGTGTGGTTGAAATCCAATTCTATGTAGCATAATATTAAAAATTGTCTATTCCCTAAAGAGCTCTAAGGAGCACTGTCAATTTATAAATCATGCTTTTTTCTTCCACACATAAATAAAATCACAAATAACTGCTGATATTTATAAAACCAGAAATGTTTTTATTGCATTTTAAGTTAGCATATGTTGTAGATTTAGTGGCATGTTGAAGCTAATCTATTTTATCTGATCCACCATTGCTTGTCAAGTGTTTACCCTGCAGAGACATTGACATAAAGTACAAGTTTTAACAGTACACAGAATAAAAAAAAATATTGTGATTTGCAGGCACACAGAGGAAGTCTGATGTATCATTTATTTTCTGCTTAGTAAAGGCAAATATTACAAGCTGTAAAATACAAGTATAAAACTGCCAGGAACATATATGTTTACAGAAAAGTGGTTTGGGTTTTTGTTGCCTTTTTTTTTCTTTTTTTAGTACATTTGGAGCTGAACTGCTGATTAACTTAACTTTTTGAACTGATAAAGCAGTGTGTTGTCTCTTGTTATCTCTGTGAAGCTCTGTTGCTCAGCAGGCCAGCGAGGGTCGCAGCTCTGAGGCCATGGTCGGTGTGTGCCAGAGCAGGGCAGCCTGGCAGCAGGGATCTGCACCAGCCAGTGCACAGTGTCAGCAGCCCATGGACAAAGTCCATGTTAGGCCATGTCCGAGTGTCCTCAGGGGAGTAAAGGTAGGAGGAAGGAATTTCTCAAATAAAGGAATGTGTAACTTTCAGCTGCCAAGTGTATTTGCTGTCAGTTTGAAGTACACAGTCAATATTGTGCAGTGAGGGAGGACATGGGGAAGGGTGTCAGAGACTTCTTAAAAAAAAAGAAAAAAAGAAAAGTGTCTTTTATTAATTATTTTAAGAAACTCCTGACAAGAAGTAGTTCTCTCTAACTGGCAGCAGCCTTATTTCCTGACCCTATTAGCGCACAAGTTGCAGTACAGGAGATAGCAATTCCAGACAGTGATGTCTGTGGGCTTTGTGGAGGATAAGGGTTACCCAGGTATTGCCATACTGGGCTGTCTTTCAGCTGTCTTTGAAAATGTTGTCAAATGCTCTTAGAGTTTACACATCATAAATGTGTCACTAAAAGAAATAAGTACCCAGAGCTCTCTCGCCGTGTTTCAGAAGTGCTGAGCTCTGCTCTTTTGGGAAAAGGGCAGTGTCAGGATAGCACGGCTTTGCCTTGGACAGCTTCAGACAGGGCTGTGGAGGGGCAGTGCCTGTCCCAGCCAGCACCCTCCCTGCTGGTCCCAGCCTTCTCTCCTGCTCCCAGGGTGTGACTGGCATGGGGAAGATGCTGTTTGTTGCAACAGGGCATGCTGTGAATGAAGAGGTCTTTCTCTGTGTTTTGGGGATATTTCTGAATGGGATGTTTCGACAGTGCTAGTGTGTACACACCTGTTCCCAGTGCAGTATGGGTGACACTGCAGCTGCAGAACTTCACTGATTTTTAGTGAGAGTAATCTGTTTTGCAATCACAGAGGCTAGTGTCACCAAAGTAACACCTGTCTCCTGCCTTTGCTTTTTGCACATTTACTTTTCTTGCCTCACTTTCAGCAAAAGTAGAGTAAAGACTTTCACAGGGAATTTCATTTTGATATCAACTGACATTTGTAGCAGCAAGCCTCCTTTTCCTGTGCATCTTTTACTCTGTAAATCACAGATGGGTGGAAGCAGTCTAGCTCCAGATCACAGTACTGGGCAGGCTCTCTGGCTGTATCCAAATTCATTCTTGTGTCTCGTGCAGAATGATGCAATTCAGCAGCGCAGGACTTTTAAACAACCAAATAATACACTGGGGCAAAAGATAGTGAGAAAGTTAAGTATTTCAGTCTTAAACACCATATTATGTATCAAGGTTAAATTACCAGCCATATTTTAGATTTCTTTAATGTATTCTTATTCAATTGTGGCTGACTATGAAATACTATTGGTCTAAAAAAAATGATTAATTGTGAGTTGACAGTGGTTGCCCCTTTTGCCAAATATTGTCAGGTTCCGAGTTTTGCCTCTGCTGTTTTTCAGTGGACAGGGCTTAACTGGGCTGTTATGCTTTGACACAAGTGAAGCAGAGACTCTTATGACTCCTTCAGAGCAGAGGTGTTGTTTGTCTCGATGACAGGACACGTGCCCCAGCCTTCTAAACATACAAACTAAACATATCTGACACAGCAAAACATACTTGAGCTCTCTTAATGTAGCTCTCTTAATATTTAACATGAGCAATTGCCTCATTTATTTAACAGCATTCATATTAACCCTGTACACATGAAGAATAGAGAGCAGCATCTGCAGTAAAATGCCTCCAAATTCTCTTTAGTTTTGCAATGGTTCTGGCATTTTCTTATAGGATTGCTTGCTAATGCTCAAACCTTTCCATGAACCACTTCTTAGTTTCCATGTTTTCTCTTTTTTTTTATAAGGAGTTAGCTAAGAGGACTCCCTCCAAGCATCCTGATCACCCAGCTGTCCAGAATGCACTGCAGGCAATGAAGACAGTCTGTACAAATATCAACGAGACCAAGAGACAGATGGAGAAACTGGAAGCCCTTGAACAGTTGCAGTCCCACATCGAAGGATGGGAGGTAGGATGCAGGACCAGCAAGCTCCCTGGAGGCTGTTAACTGCACGGTTTAATGACTCATGTTGCGCACAGGGATTTCTGTTTCTTTTGTGATGTGTAAACACTCTTGAAGGTGTGGGCAGCATCACACAGAGGAATTTGGAATTTAAAGTGTATTTGTGTGTGCAGGCTGGTGCTAAATTGTAGCAGAACAAGAAGATTATGAAAGAAAGGAAGGTGTTAGAGCTAGATTGGAGCTGACATTTTTAATGGGTAGATCTCACTTGAAAGGCAAATAGATCTGGGTGAAATCCTTATGAGTGCATCAGTTATTTCAGTTTAATGGCAGATAAAATAAGGGCGTGTTAGTAAAAGATGTTCATTGTGCACTCATAAAGGAAAGTTAATTTCTTTTTTATGTTTCAGGGGTCAAATCTGACAGATATTTGCACACAGCTCTTGCTGCAAGGGACTTTGTTAAAAATCTCAGCAGGAAACATCCAGGAGAGAATGTTCTTTCTATTTGATAATCTCCTGGTCTATTGCAAGAGGAAATCAAGGTGAGTCTCTCTGTATTTTCAGTTCTACCCTTCGGAAGACTTGTAGGTGGAAGCTGTGATCATTTACTGATCATTCACTGTATTCTCTGTTGCTTCTGTAGGGCTGAGTCATAGGTGGAAATTTCCTCTGTTCGTGGCTAGTTCTCTCATTTAGGCAATAGGAGAGAGAAATCACTGTGTGGTAGAATAAATAATCCAGGCAGTATTAGAGTGCCTCTTTGAGAAGTGTACAGACCAAAGAGGAATTAAAACAGTGCAGCTAAAGCTCAGGGTGAGTTCTTACAGACAGAAAGCTTCCGAGGGCAGCTGCATCTCCAGGAATAATGTGAAGGTGCCAGCTTATATTGTGAAGTTATGCTAAGCATAAGAGGGTGATGTGGAAAATGCTAAAAATCCAAGATAGGGGAAAGTGGAAGACTAAGCAAACATAAAATAGATGCAGGGCCCAGGGGAGTGGGAAAGAGAGAAAGATTTGGCTGTTGCTGTCAGTGTTTACAGCCCATGTGCTCTGTTGGTTGTCCTCCTTTCCTATCCTGGTAATTTTTTTTTGCATCATCCCACCTGATAAACCTTAAGTATTGTTCAAACCTGCTGCTTGTAATTAAAATAGCATTGGTAGAGTAGAAGGCAACTTGCTTCTGCAGCAATTATATGGTATTTCTGTTCCTGAGCTTTTCACCTTCACAGCCCCGGTCTCATTCTCATGTCTTGGTCTGTTCTGAATTTACAGTGCATTTTCTGCACTCCCTTCTTTTCTACCTCCCTTTCCTGTAATACAATCCTCCTGCTTCAAGTTACACTTTCTTACTGGTGATGGCCAAGTAGAACAGCCAACCCAGTCAGATATTCTGTAAAACCAGTATTCTCTCCAGAGAAAATTCTAATTTCTCAAAATTTGTGTCTTTTTATCTTTTTTTTCTTCTTCTTCTTTCTTGCTTCCCCCCCCAGCCCCCCACCCCCGGGAAATTTTGGAACCATTAAGCTGTGAAAGCTAATTTCAGTAATATTCAGATTTTTTTGTGTTTTTTTATAGTTTATAATGCCGAATTTATGCAACCTAAATACAAATTATTAGGTGATGCCTACATTCAAAATTAGATGAGATATAGATGTTTAAACTTTAAAAAATTGCACCATTAAATCTAAAAGACTTAAAATACTTAAAATGTTACCTACCTGAAGCATTCTGACTCTGAAATGATGCATAGGAGGGGAAACACTTCACTTGGACCCTTTACCAGGTTTACCAGAGTCCAAAATTCTGTATGAAACAGAGTTCAGAAATGTGCGTGTTTTTTAACAGAAACCATTCCTTTAAAAAGCCCAGTTCATTTGATACTAATCTTCTACTCCTTCAGAGCTCTTAGAAGCTGTTTTTCTAGCCAGTTTGTAGTTGAGGTTAGCCTAACTCCAGCACTGTCCAGATAGCTTTCCTGGAACACTAAGATTTTGAAAACAAAATGTTTCTAGTGCCCTTTAAGCAGAAGTTTCTTTTTATACAGGAGACATTACCAAGCTCCTCTGTAGTTTGGCTTAATTTTGGAGGAACCTGCTGTAACATTTGGATTTCTCGAGGGATTGGTATTGTTTACCTTTGTCTGACAATGTAACTCAAACTGATGGGATGTTGAGAATCCAATTTCCACTAAAAAGCATAATATTTCATTAAGTCTCCTGGAAGCTGCCTAATGTAAAAGATATATTTTGATCACTGAGCTACCTTAATTTTAGATATTTCTGCTGTCTTGCTGCAATTTATAATTAGCCTACAATGGAAATCAGTGTCTTTTCCTTTGTGTTGGTGTGTCCATTTGGCCAGCTGGTCTCAAATAACTAACATGTTGGTGGGACACACCTTAAAAAATACCGAAACCCCATTAAGAAACTGTCTCTGTCTGTTCCTAATTTGAGATTAAGTGACTTAGTTTTCATCTCATTGTGTTGTGCTAACTTGTAGAAATCAGTGGAGTATTTCTTGATTTAAGAATGCAGTCAGAATTCAGGGCTTGGTCTTTGACAAGTAGTCAATAATGCAGCATGCCAATCTGGACATCATATTTTTTCACAATAACATAAATTAGGAGTAGGATTGTCAAACCCAGTGTAGGATGTGTTTAGAAATCAGAACTAGATCTGTGATTTTAGTTCTGCAATAGCTCCTTTTGCAGAAGTGTAGGGAAGTCTGTCGAACTGATGACATAGATTTTCAGAGCTGAGTATTGTTTTTTAGTTTTAGCAGGATTGTAGACTGCTGTATCAATTGAATCCTGATGTCAGGAACTGTGTGTTTCATGTAGGGAAATAGGCTGAACAGTTAAAGGCTTTCCCTAGGGCTTCCAGGACAGGTTTTCTTTTGACTTGAGGAGTCGTCTTTAGGAAAGGATCCAAGAGCTTCAAGATCACAGTCCCTGTCAGTCTGATTTGGATGTAAATACGTAGTCATCACCAAATGCCTGTTTCTAAAGGTAGTTGTGAAAGAAAAAAATGTTCAGAAAAAATGGGTGATTCTAATCTCACCTCAATTTTACCATAGAAGTACCATAGGTCTTTCACTCTAACAAGAAATTTTTTCCTCAGCTGATTTTTACTGCAATACTTTTTGAATCCTACGAGGTACTGGCAAATTGCCACAGCAGAGCCTTCAATGACTGGAATTTGGACACCTGCCATCTCTTAATGACCATTTATTACCAGTTGTGTTTTGGCTTGCCTAGCATGGTTATTCTTGGATAGTAAAACACAACAGGTGCTACTTGGATAGTTTTAAACCCATTTTAGCCATAAAAAACAGAACATAACTTGTCGCAGACATCTTTTTGTGAAAATCCTTTCTTAAGATTTTTCCTGCTGAAGCTGAGAAGTTTCAGCAGCAAAATGTAAACAATTATTATCTGCTGCTGTGGAATGCAACAGGTCCATCTGTGATTGGCCCATTTTGAATATTTATAATTAATGACCAATCAAGAACCGAGCTATCTCAAACGGAGTCCAAGAGAACTGCCTTTTGTTATCATTCTTTTCTATTCTATTCTTAGCTAGCTTCTGAGAGGAAACCTTTGCTTCTATTCTTTTTAGTATAGTAATAATGTAATATATATATATATAATAAAATAATAAATCAAGCCTTCTGAACATAGAGTCAACATTCTTATCTCTTGCCTCATCCAAGAACTCCTGTGAACACTGTCACAATAACTGGTAATGAAAAGTGCTTTCCTGAATTCAACAGAGACACTATAAAGCTTATGGATGATGTAAATTTGGGTGCAAAATTGCCCCAGCAGAATTTTCCCTACAAAAACATGTAACACGTGTGCCAGTGGCCTCTTTACATTGTTTGTTTCGTATTTGAAGTTTGGTGTATTCCACAAAATGATCACAGCTTTAGGCAAACAGAGGAGTCAAATGTAATGTAGTCAGTGATGCTGCAGTTGTCATCCTGAGGCCATGTGCTGTTCATGAACATGTATTTCAGTCAGTCATCAAGAAGGTACATCTTGAAGCCACCCCCATCTTCACATAATCTGGAAAAGCAAGCTTGTTATTGCTATACTAACACTGGTACACACCTATCTTGGAAATGTGAATGAGTATTCCAATTATTTAACGTCAGAGGTATGGTCAGATACCACCAGTCGCTATATTGAAATCCTGCTGTAATAGTCATATCTCAGATTGATTTATTCATATATATGTTAGACCATTTGCTTATGTGTTATAACAGTTTTCATCCTAATTGCAGAGTTACTGGGAAAAAAGCATCTAAAAGGACAAAGTCAATCAACGGGTCCCTTTATATCTTCAGGGGCCGAATAAATACAGAAGTCATGGAAGTAGAGAATGTAGAAGATGGAACAGGTAAGTTACTAAATATTGTCTTTTAAGAACACAGGAAGTTCAGCTCTTTTGTTGGAAGGTAGTGCAAAAGTACTTGTCTACCTCTTTCAGCAAAATCTGAAGCAATGTGTGGAACTTTTAGCACCTTCGTTATTGGACCAACTTATGTGTTTGAAAGACTGGAAATGCTTTCAGGCACTAGTCCTTCCTTCTGAAATGACCTTATTAAGAGTATGTTTTCCCAAAGTTTATCTATTTTTGGTCCCAATCCAAGTTAATTTAATAAAAGTTACTTCTGTCTTCTTTTCGTCCGTTTTTTTTTTCCACAATGTAAGCCATTACAGCTAAAATAACATAATTTATGGCTCTTCTTCTCATTTAGAATGCTACTAAATATTAGTCTTAGTATTCAAATTAGTAGCATGGAATGTGACCATGAGCAAAATACGGGAATGACAGTTCTGTTAGGATTCTTGTATCCTGACACAGCCAGGAAGACCGGGTGGGATTCTGATTCCATCCATAAAGGCCACACCACCACTGCCCCTATTGTAATAAGCCAGGAATTAGTGTTATGTCCTTTAAACAGTTGATACATAAAGAATTTCCATGTTGTGGGACGGAAATCCTTACAGTGCAGGAAGATAGTGTATCCCCAGAAAATTCAGAACAAATACCATGAACAAACATCATAGACTCTTCCACTGATGGTCTTGTATGTAAAAGACTTTGGTTCTTCTGAGGTGAAATCAGCAAGTGTCACACTTGGGACTGAAGCATTTAGTCAGTTTGAACAGCCTGTTGATACTTGTACTTCCAGAGTGGTAAGTACAGCTGGTTCCATGGGCAGTCAGTAAGGAACACCTCAGGAATCAAGGTCTTCAAAGAAGATTATTTTACTGAAAGTGTCCCACACTGGTTTGGTTTAAGGAGCAGGCTTCCTGCTCACTGTGTGCTTTGTGCTTGGACTTTCTGCAGCAGATTACCACAGCAATGGCTACACGGTGACAAATGGCTGGAAGATTCACAACACAGCCAAAAACAAGTGGTTTGTCTGTATGGCCAAGACTGCCGAGGATAAACAGAAGTGGCTGGATGCTATAATCAAGGAAAGGGAGCAGAGAGAGAGTAAGTGGATGATGTATTTTGTACTGCACTGAATGATCTTGTAGGACAAATGTATATGCACATAAATATATTTGAGAGAAAGAAAAAAGGATATACATTTTCTTCCATGGAGAAAATGAAAATCTGTCCTTAATGTTTTCCAAAAAGCTAGGAAACAGCTCTGAGGTCACAGAAGGTTCTTGATTCATTGCAGTATCTTACCATAAAGCAGTTAGGATGAACTTCTCTTCCTAAAAAATGTACAGCTCTCCTTTTCTCTAGCTTTACAGTGATCACTTAAATTCTGCCTAATGTTGATCTCCACTAAAATTAGGCATGGCCACTTCAGGCTGCCTGTTCTCAACCTAGTCTTGGAGGTGTCTAAAATCTGTGTCTCTTTTGGACTCCGGAGTTCCCCAGATTTGCAAGTTCTAGAGTAACATATCCAGAAAATGACATGTTCAGGCTAGAACACATAAAGCATCTGCAGCACCAAAACAGTTTTTGCGAATGCTGTCCTCCTAAAGCAATTTGCAAATCTAAAGAGAACCCCCCTCCCCTGCTGCTCACACTGGTGAATCAGCCAGCCCACAGGGGGATTTCTGTGTGGCAGTGTATGTGGCTGGGTCATGTCCAGCTTTTCATCCACCGGCACCTATATGTATTTCTCTCCAGGGCTGCTTTCAGTCCATTCTCCCAGCCTGTATTTGTGCTTGGGATTGCCCTGACCCATGCTCATCTTGCTTTGGACTTTCTTCATGTTCTGCAAACCATTTTGTTTTGTGTGGTATGATATAACCGTAAGTTTAAAGCTGCTTTTAAAAATGTGGAAGAAAAGCTGCATCTTAGTGGTACTAAACTTAACAATGACTGTTTTGTACACAGATAAAAAAAAATATGTAATTTCCCCTTTAAATGGAAAATAAGTCAATAAAATTTTTGTGTTTCTGCAATTTTTTGCTGTTTGGCCTCAGCTTTTGACTTCAAGGAAACATTTTGTTTGATCTTAAAGATCTGAAGGAGTTTCTGCTTTCTATTCCAGGTTTGAAACTGGGGATGGAGAGGGATGCATATGTCATGATTGCAGAGAAAGGAGAGAAGCTGTACCAAATGATGATGAGCAAGAAAGTGAACCTTATCAAAGACCGGAGAAGAAAATTAAGTACTGTTCCCAAGTGCTTTCTTGGCAAGTAAGTGGTATTTGAATTGAAAAGGTCTTTCACATCAGTTAATGGACTCTAGAATTTCTGGGAATGTCATTGTGACACAGATCAGATGTGCTTTGATGCAGCTTAATTACAAGGACCATAAGCCCCATTACAGTAATGATTTATTAAAAAATAATAATTGATTTTTCAATTATTAAAAATTAACAATTATTAAAAAATAATAATTGTTTCACACCATACCCAGGCTGAATAGTGTGGCTGCTCACTCTGTTTTACAGTAAGTCATAATAGCTGCTTCAGATCATCAGAAGGAGTAAGAAAACTACCTTAAACTCCCACAAGCTCCAGGCTGTGGGTGGCCTAACCTGGACTCTCTTTGGTATACAAGCAAATGCTTTCCAGGTGATACTTAAATCCAGTGAACTGTCCAAGCCTCAGGATTGTATATAGAAGTTTCTTGTTTGTCAGTGTAACAGGCACCAATGAAATTTTGTGCATTGTATGACCTGATATGTTTGTTAGAAGTATAGGACTTCATTGGCTGGGAAAAAAACTCTTTGATTCAGCTAGATATTACAAAATAATGACAAACTAATTCTGAAGGATGACACGTGAGGAAGCAGAAGAGACTGTGGACATCGTGGGTCCATAAGATGAGGATTTGCATTATCCATATAGACACAGCTGTGTCATCTTTCCTTTTGTGTGCACACTGTCAGCGAGCTTAGGGCAACGATGGGAAGAGGCTAAACTTTCTACAGAGCATTTCCTCCAGGAACGTAGGGAATGAAGCCACTGGGTAGAGGTACCATTCCTTACAACAGTTTTCACACTTGCTCCAAGGAGAGTCTCCTGTGATTGGCTGATGACTCACAGAGGCAAGTGCCTGCTGCCACTTGGAGCTAACTTTGTGTGTTCTGCTCCCCTTTGCAGCGAGTTTGTATCCTGGCTCACTGAAATTGGAGAGATAAGCAAACCAGAGGAAGGGGTCAACCTGGGACAGGCACTCTTGGAAAATGGAATCATTCATCATGGTGAGTGTGCCGTATCATAAAAAGAAACCAGATTTCAGTAATGCCCTGGAAGTAAGGGTAGAAAACTTATTGAAACTGTTCACATGATGTTGAAATGCTTTTTGCTGCCATACCCATCAAATCCTCAAAATGTTTAGGGGTTTTTGGGATTAATTTCCTGCCACCAGCATGCTTCTGCTTTTGCAGTCGCAGGGTTTTGGGCAACTGCGAAAATGGCTGTAAGTGCTGTGAAAGCTATTGTGGGAATTTGCAACACCTTGTTCAAAACTCATTGAGAAAGGTCAGATGTTCCCAGTTCCCTTCACTAGGACTGTTTCCAAAGACTTACGTAAACTGAATCTGATGTAAAATTTTAAAAATCCAGTTTTTACCAACTGGCCTATAAAGAACATGGTGGGGACAAAAGACAATTTAAATTGTCATGCTGATGTTTTAGTTTCAGATAAGCACCAGTTTAAGAATGAACAGGTGATGTACAGATTTCGCTATGACGATGGAACATACAAGCCAAGAAGTGAATTGGAAGACATCGTGTCCAAGGTTTGCTTTATCATTCTTAGTTGGAACCTTGTGATTTGCTCTCCCTCTGAATGTCATTGACCTGCTGTGTGGGAAGTTGCCGTTGCTGTTGATCTGTGTTGTTTTGAGCTGTCCATCCTAATGCCAGAGGAGACATTCACATTAGGGAGAGGAAGCAGAGTTTAGCAATGAACACCAATACAATTGTGACTGCACCCAAGACTGCTGATTGCAATCCCAGTAGAGTAACAAAATGTTTTAAAACAGTAGGTGGTAACATGTCTGCTGCAGATCTGGGCATTATGGTTCAGGGGGATAGAAGAGATCAATATTTAACTGTTCTTAATAACTGTTTGTCAAATGAGTTCTGTTGATGCCATATTTGTCCGCATACCTTTTAATAAATTTGATTTTTTTCTTATGGACATTGGTTGATGGGTTAATTGTGAGGAAGGATTAATGGAGAAAATGGTGGAATGGAGGTGATCAGAGGTAAAAACAGATTTCTGGCTGTTGAAAGCCAGGAAGGAAGGAAGGATGTTTGACAGAGAGACTAAAGGAGCTGTTTTGAATATCAATACTAATAAATAAAAAATTCCAGCTGAGTAGAGACATCAGTGTCCAGGTTTTGTTAGCATTAGCTAGTCAGTGTTTCTTTGAAAAGGAAAAAGCTACTAACACTCTGTGTCTTCCATTCTTCAGGGAGTGAGGCTGTACTGCCGACTGCACTGCCTGTATACTCCAGTGGTCAAGTAAGCTCCCCTTTGTGATCCCTTTGTATTTATTATCTGGCTTTGTTAAAAATATGACCTTACTATTGAAATCTTTATTGTTTGTTACTATAAGCAATAATTTTCTGAATTTTCTTGGCTCTTCTACTGCCCTTGCATCTCCACAGCTTAGATGTATAGTTGCAATGCTGCTGCTAGAGGATGTTGGAACTGGGGATTCAGGGAGAGTGAGCAGCTCGGTGTGGTTACAGTGGCTCTGATTCATGGCAGATGTGGTGCCCCAGGTGGTGGGGATTGTAGTTACTGTATTATTTGGGTTATAGAAAATGCCAACAGATGCTGAAGTGATGTAAACAGATTCCAGTATGGTGCTAGTATTCTGTCATTCAGAGCACCCTAAACAAGCAAAAGCCAGTCTGAAGCAGAATAAAAGCTGAAGCTGTAATTTGAAAGAAACCCTGAAAGTTTTGTGTGGAATCTTAAGAACTTGGCTCTGTATAAATAACTGCTGAATAATTGAGGTAGTCTGCAAATGCTAGGTGACTCTTCCCAGAGCCCAGGAGATGATTTTCAGATGTTGTTCACCTTACTGTGACATCAGATGAACATTTCTGGCCTATAATGGAAACCATCCTGAACTCTGTAGTTGTTCTACAACTGCATGGAAGATTAGGCATTTTCACTTAGAGGAACTTAATTTTTTACAAATAAAAAACTGATGAGAAAGAAAATATGTCTAGTTGAGATGGCTGGATTCCCAAATTCAGCAAAACTGACCTCTTGTCTACGAGTTGTACAACTGAATTTTCACTGAGAGAGGCCACTGTCATGCCAAAAGGAGCTGCAATGATAGTTACAGTTTATAAGTCATAAATTTGCATCATTAGAACTCTGGATTTTTTCCCAGAATAACTGTTCTACAATGGCACAGATTTAACTTAGCCCAAAAGGTGCGGAGAGAGCAGGAAAGCACGATGCTGCCAGTAACAGACAAAATGATTCTATAGATGCACATGTGTATTTGCAAGTGCACATTTCACCCCGAAGATGGCAATTCATATGCAGAGTAGAAATGATGGGATGTGAAGTTCAAAAAATGTCCCTGAACTCAGGGTACCCACAAACTGAAGTGGACCTACTCTAATGCTTTAGGGAATCAATAGGGACAAAATAACTCCCACAGGCCCATCTTGTGGTGTTTTATTGATGTGCTATTTTTGTAATAGCTTTCCAGCTGGAGAAGCTATTAGGATAGCTTCTCATATCGGGATTGATCTGTGCTAGTGACATTGTGAACACAAACTGTGTATAATCAATGAAAGGTACCAGACTCTCCGAAGATTTAGGATCCTTCTGAATGGACTTAATTCTCAGTATGTTCAGGCTCTTCTTCCTGCCTTTTCTCTTTCTTATTCCTTCTTCCTTTTATAGCCATGTTAGAAAACCTAATCTCTCAGGCTGTCCTTGTTTTGTCTTCGTATCATGACTTCTTGCCACTGACAAGCCTCACCTTAGCCTAAGGAATATAGCTTTTGCTGAGTTCATTGCCATTGCTTTGTGCTGTGCCTTTGGATCACTGCTTTATCTAGCAGCTTAGGACTGCTGATCCTTTCACTCACGCTGCCTTTTCTGGTGCAGCCTTCCTTCTAGAAAATTGGCAAAGCAGCTTGGAGTAGCAGGTACATGTGCCACAGGGATCTGAAGGAATCACGAATTCAAAACTGTTTTATTGACAACCTTGAGATACAATTCTATTTAGTTTTATTCCCTGGAAGCCTTGGAGTTTCTTGTAGTCTTTGCCTTTATGTTTTTCCTCAAGTTAAATCTTGACACCCTGTCACTATGACATGATATACACCACAGGAGATAAATCATGCTCCTTTGGGGATTGAAGTATAAGAAGTAAAACATTTTGAAAATTCTGAATGTGTCTTTGATGCACTTCTGGGAAGTTGTGAGGTGAAAGAACTTATTCCCACTTATGTATGTGATGGACAGTATGTCAGTGCATTGCTGGCTAGACCCTGTGAAGAATATTCAATTCCTCTAGTTTCTGTAAGGCAGCAAGGTTCTGCCAAAATTTCAGTGGCTCCCACCTCTATATTTGGCTATTCACCTGAAGTTCATGGTTCTGGATAATGATCTGTCTTTCATGTTCTGCTCCTGTTCAGAGTAGATTGAAATGGTGAGAAAAGAGAGTGAACTAAAGTTGATTTTGACCAACATGACCTGCAAGCAGGGAAAGACTGGGTCTTGGACCAAGATTGATGGCAACTTATCAAAACTGTCAGCATCACTAGGAAAGTTTTGAGAGTTACTTCTCATCTGGAACTCCCTACTCATTAGTGCTCAATATTTTAATGTTGTCTTTATTGTGGTGACATTTCAAAAGTACACTTTCCCAAGATGAGAGTGTGAGAGGGGAAATCTGCCCAGAAAACTCCTACAGATTTGTGCTGTGTTTAGCGCATTACTGGGAGACAAGTTGAAAACTGTGTGTAAGTACTATGAGGAAAGCTCTTTTTCTGAGGACACATTACTGGAAATTCTGTCATGTTTTGTTGGTTTTTTCCCAAGCTCTTGAAGTCCCACTTTTCTTTCTAATTTCTCACACCCTGCATTCTGCATTTCTGCTGCATTTACTTACAAAAGCCAGTCACAACATACTTGTATCTGTAGATAATTAGCAAAAGGAACAGGTTTGGGTAGGACAGGTTTTAGATGGTGTTTGGATATTCTGTTTTTAGGGAAAAGGCAGATTCAGATAGTGTGGTGGTAATGAAAGAGGCTGATTTGACAGAACTGAAGAATCAAGTCTTGTCTTGGCCTGCCTCATAGATCCGTGCAGACTGTAGCGCAGCCTCAGTGGCTGTGCTTCCTTCTACAGTCATGCCAGTCGAGCTCGAGCTTCAAATACAAGGACCACCCCAAGGGTGAGAGAGGAATTAATTCTTCATACCCATTCAGCATTTGGCCTCTCTACTGAGACTCTCAATGAGAGGGAGCCAATTAATGCAAATTAATTGTGGTAATGGCTTTTGTGATGTGGAACTAGGAACTGTATCAAGACCATGAAACTTAGTTCACATGGGCCGGTAAACAGCCTTGAAATTGCTTTTATGATCTTCCAAACTGGATTGAATCCAGTGACCTTGGAGGTGAAAGGTGTTAGAGCCCAATGTCGTGAGCCACATCTGCCTCTTGTATTTGTATCAAAATTCTTTAGAAATACTTCACAAAAGGCAAAAACCATCAATGATCTCCATGTCTTTGAGAAGAGAAATGGAAGAAAAATGCAAAAAGCATCAAGTTACAATAGGGTTCCTTTTTCTTCTTGAAGGAACAGTGCTGCTCTCTGCAAGGGCCGGGTGTGAGTTGGTGCCAGTTGTGTTACAAGAACTAAACACAACCCTTCTTATTTACATGACTGAAATTATCTAATTCTGTTAAAGGATACTGCATATTATATTTATGTCTGGCTATTACATGTTATTTTACTAAAGGAAGTGAAATCTGAACAAGTGTGTAAAATCTCTCTTGGCAGAATAGACTAAAAGCTGCCTAATTCCAGGAGCCTCACAAAAAGGAGGCACAGAGGGAATGTGTAGAGTCCCTGTCTATGAATATATTAATAGGTAAGTGTTAGAAAAGTATTATTGAAGCTTATAGATGGGACTGGTACTGAGCCAAAAGATATAAGCTGGACATCAATGGATTTTGGATGATTTCGAGCCAAAAAAGTGTGATTTTTAGTGGGACTGCTGGTGGCAGTATTCTAACCTGAGTTACAGCAGCAGCTTAGGACATCTGTGAAAAGAATCTTCTGGTTGCTTCTGGTGGAAATGTGAGCTCCCTGAAGATGGCTTGAAACAACATCTAGAGAAATTTTAAGTAACACTGCTTTGTGTTGATCTGAAGTATCTTCCTAATTCAAACTGCTAGAGAAGTTTAAAACTTTCTACAGAGAAAAGATGGCTCATTAGTAGTAGGTCAAAATAGTATATATAGGTTTAGAGTGTAAAAGAAATGTATACCTTTTTGTCCTGATTTTCCCTGAATTCTTTTTTCTTCATTAGAGACCGTGACTACCACCTAAAGACATACAAATCAGTAATCCCTGCAAGTAAACTAGTGGACTGGCTTATTGCACAGGTAAGAAAAGTTTTAAGACACTCTCTGCTAAGAAACACTTCATAATCCTAAAACTTTCCTTTTTCAATTTATCAGTGGAAAATTTAAAAGTGGTTTGGTAGCTGCTTTTATCTGTGTGCATCTGCTTTCTTTCCTCCTCTCAGGGAGCTATCAACAGTCTTGGTCTGAGACCATCTTAATTGCTGGGTTTACAAATCGCAAAGCAACCAGCCACCATGATTAGGGCTTTAGACATCACATCATTACCAAAACTAGACAGCAGTAATAATAATTTAATGGTGGCAATAGCAATAAGAGTAATAGTAATGTGCTCTGGACATGCTTCTTCACTGTGGTACTGACTGTAAACTGTTTCTCTAATTCTGATGACTCAAATGGAGAGACTGTATGGAATAAACCTAAGTTAGCACGTCAAAACTAGTGTATCAAGTTTCACATCTAGTTTCTGTATGAAAAGGTCGAGACACATTTTGTCAAGATTGATCATTGTAAATGGCTCTATTTTCTGGCGATTTTCATTACTGCCTTTATTGTATTTGGACAAATACCTACATAACATTTAGAAGTACTTAGCAAGCTGAATAAACTAAAGCTGTATTTTTAAATTAGAGAATGCTGTTTTGCTAGGGGAATGTTCTGAGGCCAAGTTAACTTCATAGGAGTAGTCAAGTCTAGTTTAGACCCTCCTATGCAAAGATCTTGTTGCCTAGAACAAACATAGACTGCTAAAGGTTTAAGATGGTAATATTAGAAGGCATTTCTTCTCCAGTTTATTTACAGTTGAAATAGTAAATTGGGATTTTTAAATCCCAGTCTCTGTAAAATAAACTATCCATTTATCCCGTAATATAACACAATGTGAGTGTTAAGCATTGTCTCATGACAGGATGTTGAAAATGAGAGAAGACTTGTGAAGACTTGAAATTAGTTCATAATAAAAGTTAAACTTTTGGTTTCTTAAAGCTATTTTCTTGTGTGATTACATGGTCATGCAGTTCTTTCAGAACTGCCTTGATGCCTTTTCTACCAAGACAACAGTATTTAGTTCTTAATTTGTAAATATTGTATCTTTTTTGCTCTCAGCCTCTTTAACAAAAGTTAGTGGTGCTGTGGATTGGCCAGAGCTGATCCTGTTCTGTCCTGTCTTTAAATAATGCTGATACACCATAGTGATGGCCTTTGCCAACATTTGCTTGACAAATAACTACTGCTGTCCTTAGTGGCTTTTGAAGTTGGACTGATGTGCTGCTGGCAAGATCAGAGTGTACTTGAAACACTTAGTTTTTGCTAAAAACAAAGTCAGTACACTAGCCTGCAGCTGCTGTGAAAGGTTTCGGGTATCTAGTTCTTCAGATAGAGGGGAGAAAAGGTGTAATACTGGTGTAGGATACAGCTTCTTGTTTAATAGGACTGAAAGTAATACACTGAAATTGCTCCTGTTGCCAAAGCAGCAGGTGCCCTCCCTGATGGAATGAGCTGAGCAGCTGCTCTCACTGAGATAGCAGACACCAGATTCCCCGTGTCCCTTTGCTCATCTCGCATCAAGGGACCAGTGTTAACAATCTTTGTAAGACCGCTGGGGCCTTCTGATTTTTAGCAGCACTATTTGAAACTTACTTGTCTGCCTAAAAAGTACAACCATGTTTGTCAAGTCTTCACTTGTGGCTGCAAATTAGCAGATATATTGAGAAAACTAGGCATTTCTTGTATTTAACTGACTTGTAGATATAAAGCTTAAGGCTGCTCTTTCAGGGAAGTCTGTAAATTTGCGAGTCACCCTTGGTACCTGTTTTGAATGACTATGCTCAAGGCTTCAGGTAGTGAGAAACAGAAGCCTTTGTAATCTGCTGTATATGCAAACTGCCACTGTAGTTTTAACCTGTCTGACCTTTGGGGTTCACATACTTAGCCTTTTCTCCCTTGAGCTGAATATGGACAGGATCTCTCAGCTTCAAAGGAGGAGTTTTATTGTCTGTGACGAATGGGTCCTGAAGTCCAACATTCTGATTTCAAATAAAATGTCTTTACATTGAGGTAATATGGTATTTTTCCCCAGTGCTGGTCCTTGATCCTCTGGCTCCTGTAGGAGGGAGAGATGCTGTCTGGAGGAATGAAAATGTTTGGGCAATGGGATACCTGTTTTAATGGCTTGCTATTGTTCCCTACACGGATCATCCTGCTAATTTCAGAGCTTCAAGCTATGCGCTGGGGAAGGCGGAACAATTTATCTTAGAAAATGGTCTGAGGTGTAACATTATTCTCCTGTTTCTAGGGAGACTGTCAGACGCGGGAGGAAGCTGTCGCACTGGGTGTGGGACTCTGCAATAACGGCTTCATGCATCATGGTAATGAATCAATTTTGCTTTCCCCAGCAAATGAAATGAGCTCTTACTTTGGTCAGATTAGCTATTTTGGGCTGTGTCATACATGGTGTATACACAATTTGCAGGCATTACTGCAAGTCCTTCTAGAACACAGTCCTCAAGCTAATACATGGCTAAGCCTGGTGCCTTCCCAAGGGAAGCCGCTTGCTGATAGTTATGGGAAGCACTGAAGGGATTAGACAAGCTAGAAGGAGCATGTTTTTTCACTGCATCTCTTCCAGAGCCATGTGAGCAATGCACAAGCCAAATGCTGTCCTGAAATATCACCAAAAAATATCAGCTGTTAAGTAAAATTGGCTAGTTCTTGCCTCTTGGATAACAAACACAGTCCTGAGTGCTGAGGCATCCAAATCTGAAGTGCCAAATTGCCAAGTTAGACATCATCCATCCTCAAACAGGGGAAGTAAACAAATCACATCTGTATCAGTATGAAATAGAACATACAAGCCTAAGAGTAAACATAGTTTGTCAAATGAAACATTCAGTTTGAGTCATAGATAACATTTGCTCACTGTATTTTGAATAGTGTTTCTGAGAGCAGATTATTGTAAATAATTAAGAGACCTTCCATAGTAGTTAATAACAATGTAAGAATCGTTGGGGCCTTTTTTAAAGAATTTGGTCTGTTCTGAGCCCATGCAAACTTATGGCATTTATTACATTCTTTGTCAAGGAAGACCTTTGGATAAGTACATGTTGAATGTAGGAGTTGCTGATCACTTGCTGCTCTTATTTGAAGGCCCCAGGTCTCGTATTTGAAAAACTGGTAAAGAACATTTTCATGCCTTCTAGAATTTTGTAGATCTCATTTCTCTCTCAATTATTTTTTTAAAGTTGAGCCTTAGTCTGTGTGAACACTTTACGTTTTAAACTGCCCCTTTACCCATCTTTGCTCCTTTTATAGTTTTTAATATTCATTTGGATGTGGGAAAGGAGCATGAGGCTTGAGTAGCATCTTCCTTCCAAGAGGTTCTTTAGCATTTTATGTAAGTTCTGCATGCCAGGGAGGTCGCATCATGTTATGAGCTACTGTGCACTGTCAGGAAAATTCTTGTCCTAAAACACAGAATTAGCTTAAAAATACAGAGCTGAGGAACTGGCTGATAGAGATGCATCAAGGTCTGTGTTTTGTAAAGATGGGGGAAATATTTAGAATTTCCTTTAACTTTCTCCTCTGTTTCTCTCTTTTTTTCTCCATGTAAATGCATATATATTTCATATATCTAATTTTCAGTGCTGGAGAAAAGTGAATTTAAGGATGAATCCTTATATTTCCGCTTTTATGCTGATGAGGAGATGGAGGGCACCAGTTCCAAGAGCAAACAATTGCGTAATGACTTCAAGCTTGTGGAAAACATCCTGGGAAAGAGTCTTCTGGTAAGAAATACGGCAGCTGAAGTTAGGCATATCAAAGCCTCCAGGTTTTTAAATGTCTATTTCACAAATGCTTTTAAAATTCAGCAGAAGAATCTGAATACTCCCTTCAAATGTAAAGTGCAAATTGGAGAGGAGAGGTAGTCCAGAAATTTTCCGTTTAATCTCAAATATGAAGTGATAAATTGCATGTTGTGTTGGGCTGAAACTCATTCCACTTGCAACATTAAAAATCTAACCAGCAATTTAGCTGATTTTCCAAAGTCCTTTGTTGAACCAGCACTACTAGCATTGTTTCTGAAAATACTTAAAAATAGCCAAAATTGGCAAACTTAACTTCTAGGATGCACTTTCTTGTGCATCGTCTAATGTGAATATCACCTGATAAGGATTTTTCCCCAGAAATTTTGCTATACATTATTTTAACTTGACTGTATGGGTCCTGCAGGACAGAACTATTCTGGTTCTTGGATTTTTTTTTCCTAGGTGATTTTCGATTAAAAGACCTTTATAATCTGATGTAATTGACTTTAAAGGAAAAATGACAGCATTTATAATAGTGCAAAAATCATCAGAAGCAAGGAAACAATTCTGAGTAATTTGTTTTCCTCCATGGCATGCTAGATTGAGTAGCTTTATTTTTCCTCTTAAATCAGTTCTGTTTTATCAGATGATTCTTAAATACATAATGTTTACTCAAATGCAAGATATTTATCAGTTAGATTTTCCACTTGTCCATTTGCCAGTAGCTAGGCTTTGTTTATTTTTCAGTAATAGGAAGTGAGTTATTAAGCTTTTTACTGTTGTTAATAAACTACTAGAAAAGAATGAAGGAAATGTATATTTGTCATGATTGATATGATTTTAAAGAATGTGTATAAGGTGGGTCTGTGTGACCTCAGTGCAAACAAGAGGAAGCAGAAATTCAGGAGCAAGAATTAGAAAGACTTCTGTCTACCATGTAAGGTACAAACTGAGCACAAGGTATGGAGTTGGTGTTTTTTCCCTTACAAAGCCTGTGTGCCTGTCTGTAGAGGAAGGACTTATGGATGTCAGCAATTGTCCTATCATTAGATAGAATTTTAGCCATCAGACTGCCATTATGCTGTAGAATTATGTAGTGTGTAGTTAGATCTATAAAAAGTAGGCCTGAGATCTGCATTTTGCGTGAAACTTATAGCTGAGAAGCATTCAGATCATTCATTATCAGGTAGGTGGGATGTGTTCTGAAAAATAAACAAATAACTGCACTGAATCTGTAGTACATTCACCAATGGAAAATACTGAATAATGATGAATTCCGTAATCCAGAAGTGAAAGATCTGTTGAAGGATGAAGGGCTGGGAGTTAAAATCAAATGCAGTTTCTAAAGGAAGAGTTGATTAACCATTGGAAAAAACTCTCAAGGGTGGGAATAGATTTTTCAGTTCTTAAAGACTGCAGATCATACCTGAGTAACTCTGGAAAATCTACTTTAATATATATTAAGTGATCTATGCAGAAATGACTAAGATGAAATTTTGTGGATCATGTTTTGTAGGCAATCAGACCAAATGATCTGGTAGTCACTTTCCATCCTAAAACAGAAGTCCAGATCAGTTGTGGCTTGCAGTGAAAAGTCTAATTTCTCATCTCCAGTCTTCTCCATTTCTGTGAACTCCATATTTATGAGGCATAAATTTGTGTAAATATTGTGCTCTGTTTAAGATTTTACCAGAAGAAGATGACTATGGATTTGACATAGAAGAAAAGAACAAAGCAATTGTGGTGAAGTCAGTTCGACGAGAGTCTTCTGCCGAGGTAGGACCTCACATTCTTATTTTGGTATCTAAGGATGTCTCAATACTTAGAAAAGTTACAAACCATCCTTTTAAAATCTGTTTCCTTTAAAGGCAGCTAATAGAAGAGGGCTGTCTTCTACAATTCCTGGTATTAAGCTGTTTCTGTAAATTGATAAGTGTTTTGGCATTACTGGGGGACTTGAATTATTGGTAAGTGATAGGATGAGAGCAGTATCTGTGTGATGACAGCTTACCTCAGGTTCCTTAGCAGCTTTCATTTAAGGAGGGAGGGAAAGTAACATTCTTTTGGGATAGCAAAGATGTTTAATGGGGAAACAGGTTTATTTCAATGGAAGCTGTGTTTTTAGATATGTGTTTGCCCTTAAAAAGCATGCAATCATTTCTCTCTATGGTATTTTTTAGGAGTTCTACAGAATATATTTGCTTCGTTTCTTTGAAGCACATAGATGGCCTAAATGTCCTAGGATCTGAGTATTTCTTAATCACCCATTTAGCACTGCCGAATTCTTATGTGAAGCACAGTGTCATCTTCCTTCTACCAAAATAAGGCACAGATACATTGCTGAAGATAAGAGAGGACTAAATGACTTGTCAAGGGTTTCACATTTGGACACAAGACAGAGCTTCTAATTAAAAGTCCTGGACTTTTAATTAACTATTAATTAACTTTTAATTAACTATTACAGAATTTTTGAATGTCAGCATTAAAATTTTTTTGGTTACTCCTTGGACTACAAATAACTCCTGGGTTACTTGCTTAATGGAAATAGCTGAAGTGGATGGATTGATTTTAGCAAGTTGAAAATGTCACATGGGAAGGAATTCTGAACTGAAGTTGGGTGTTAGAATGAAATTATTTCAGTATTCCTAATTCTCGTTTCATTTTTGGTCACCAAAAAAACCAAACTTGTGCTTTATCTAGTGCTCAAAATCAACACAGGTTGACCAAAAATGTTATTAATCTAAACCTGTGCTTTGAACCATTGCCTGCCAGATAATCCTCTGCCCTTTTTTTTGGCTGGGAGCTTGGGGAATAGCCTGCAGATCTATTGTGTTTGAGGAAAATGGCAGCACACCATTTTCTAAGAAATCTTTTTCTTGATCTTTCAAGATAGTCTTTGACCATGAGCCTGTCTTTTGAATTTGATCTAATAATACTGGTCCATCAAAGAACTAAATCTGCATCTTCCTGAGCCAGAGTCTCTGTGAGACTAGTACTGTGTGGACCTCCTTTTTCAAGTCAAGAAACTTGTCAGTGGATTCCAGGCAGAATAGAAAAGGTTTTGCCACATTTAGGAGGAACCTCAACTGCTGAACCTTGAAATCATATAAAGTAATTATAATCTAGAAGGTTTAATAATTTTTTACTGCTTTCTTGATACCTAACACCTAGTCCAAATGTTGCTGTGTTACATTTTAACTGGTAGAGATCATCAAGGGGTATGTTTGAGGCTGTTGTCCAGTGGGCACAGTAGGGGATCTCAGTCTTGTCATTGCATCTGTGACCATTGCCAAATATCTAAAGTTAGGTGCAAAACCTAGGGATTGAAGTCAAAATCTAATGGCTTTTTAAGCTAATGAAGAGCTAGTACTTCACTTAAAGCAGAGACAGTTCTATCACCACTTCAAACCAGGTTCCATTTGCTGACTGGCTATAGGTTGGTTTTGCAAGGCTGATGATGGCTGAAAACTGCCCACAGCTCCTGTGCCCAGGGTTTGGGAAGTCAAACTTCTGCGTCTCACTGGGTATCACAGCCACTCTATCATGGGACCCTAGCTTTCAATTGTATCCCCCCACCCCTTGTTTTTTTATAGTCTCCTATTTTAATAGTCCGTTTAAAATTTGTAACAGAAAAGTAGTAAGATAGATCCATTGCAAACTAAGGTACCTGGTAGAGTGGTATATTTCTAAAGATACTGGCGAAATATCTTTTTCTTCTGTAAGTGCAGAAAACTTTACGGGGGAGTGACAAGTGACTTGATGAACCAACACTACTTATAGGGTATTCCATGTGAAAGTAATCCAAGAAATGTCCGTAAGTAGGGAACAGTTGAACATTGGAGCCTGAGCTTTCAGTGTTGCTGCCAGTGATCCAAAGTGCTCTGTGGTGTTTGTTCCCTTTGCAGATGGCTGGCCTGCAAGCAGGAAGAAAGATATATTCCATCAATGAGGATTTAGTATTCCTACGCCCATTTGCTGAAGTGGAAACAATCTTATCCCAGTCCTTCTGCTCACGAAGGCCACTTAGGCTTCTGGTAGCCACCAAAGCAAAGGAGTAAGTGCCAAGATGGCCAGAGAGAAAAGATTATTGAGAAATGTCAGTTACTAAGTAGTACTTCTAGAGCTGTAGTGAAACCTGTGTAAACACTTTGCTGTGCAGAAGCCACTCAATAGGAAAGCATGACAAAAATGAGAGGTACAAGAGTCACGGCTTGTTTTTAGTGATGACTCTTGGGCTGCTAGGAGAGGTTGGCATGTGTTCTCTTTATACTGCAGATGACTTTTGGTTTCCTTGTCTACAAACAAAATTGAATTGCAAGGATTGACATTCTTTCTCAGGTGTGAAGCTTCTCATACTCTATTATGTGCAGGGGAAAACAATTTCCACTCATTGAAGCTTGGCTTATTTTTTGATGAGACTACTAATATCAGCCCTTTCAGTTTTTCAGTCTATTATTGTTTCCTATAATGAGAGTTGGCTCTGTTAGTGTCTTGTGTATTGTTAGCATCTGTAATCCATAGAACCGAAAGTCTCAGTGAACATTTGTTGCTGAATTCTAGTCCAGAATGTCTTGTCCAGTCTGTTTTGTTTTTTTAAATTTTTTTAGTGGGAAAAAATCCTCTGCTGGTATAGGTCAGCACAGCTGCACTGAAGTTTGCACAGAAATGGAAGTGAATATAAATGCCTTAGAAAGCCTCTGTCAAATGTTTATTCACTTAAAGATGTAATAAATTAAGGAGTGCCAAAATTTAATTAACAAATAGAATCTCATATCTGCCTTGGAGATTGAAGATGGAGTATATTTCTTCAGGTCTGTTTATTTGTTATTTATTTGTAAATGCTGTGGATGCTTGCTTTCATCCAAACCCACTTGTGAATGCTAAGGAAAGATGCTGTTAAGAACTGCCCAGAACTCTGGCAGCCTAAATGAAAACCATGCTTTCTCTTCTCCATTATTTATCTTCAGGATTATTAAAATCCCAGATTGTCCTGGAGCGCTTTGCTTTCAGATCCGGGGAGCAGCACCACCATACGTTCACGCAGTAGGGAGAGGTAAGTAGAAACTCTGTGATACAGTTAAGCTGGGAGTACAGCTGAATAGATAGACGTGTGTATATAAAGTGTGGGTATGTGTGTGTGTATATATATATATTTCAACAAAGATAGATCCAGGTTTCATTATCTAGCTTGTTCTGTACAAATCCTGATACATTTAGTGACCATAGTGACAAGAACCTGTAACAGACAAGAATCACATTCACATAACCATAGAACAGATTTCCTGCCTCAAAAGAGATTTTCTGCCTCAAACTGCTTATCACCTAAATAGGTTCTAAGACAAATGGTATCATTCTTTTGAACTGAATGTTGGGTCTCTAATCCCATCAACACAATACAAGGAATAATTTAATTCCACAGTGGAAGAAACTTGAATGCGGCAATGCACAGTACCATGGACTCTTTAGAAAGCACTTTCACTTAAGCTCTTGCAAGCTAGAAATGGACTTGCTTAGTGACCCTTCCCCTGTTTCTTCTGAAACTACTAAGGTAAAGCTTAACAGCCACAGGGGAAAAAAAGCCCATAAAACTGAGATGGTTGAGAAAAAGTTGAAGGGTCGTGCTGTCTGTGGATTCCTCAATGTTTTTACCTGTAGTCATCCACAATTTGGGTCTGGGTTCTGAAGGTGCTGTAGGATCCAGCAGGTTGGTAGACAAGCCGTAACACAATCTGGACATCACAAAGTATGACATAAGACTTGGAGACTACTTCTCCCTTACACAGGAGATATTGCTACAAGTTGCCAGTATAAGACGCAAAAGGCTCACCTTGATCTTTTTAAAAGAAGAAAATACAATTTGACAGAGATATCTTCTACTTCTGTGCCTGACATGTTTAACTTTAGCTACAAGCAAAGCACAGCTTTAACCTTCATGTTAAGCAGATGCAGAAAATACAACCTTTTAGACATACACCAGTTCCTTCCTTCAGAACAAATTATTATCTCCAGCTGAGTGCAGTTAGTTTGGCAGCACCCACAGATGGTGTTCCCAGGGACACACATTTATTACACCATTTTATAGCAGCACCTGCAACCACTTTTTCACTGTTTGGAGTGCAAGCTGGAAGTTGCAGCTAGGAGCATTGTTCTTTTTCTGGATTTTGCCTGGAAAAGAATAGTTACATTTGACATCATAGTCTTTTTGTGTAGCAAATTGTGTAACATGCAAGTGTTCTGTCTTCCAGGTGCAAGAGGCTGGAACAAATACAACAGTTTGTACTTAAGCAAGACCATAGCTAATGTAACCATAAGGCTAAAAGAGACCCATATAAGAATCCCAAACAATTTCCCACAGAAATGTAAATTTCTAGCATGAATACATTTAGACCTAGGAGATGGCTGTTTTTGCCAGCACAGCTGAAAACATGAAGGATAGACACATGATGTTATCCTTACACAACAAAGCTCTCTGAATAGTAGCAAAGGCATGACAGGACTGACCCAGCTCTTCTTACTTTTTCTAACCGGAAAGCTTTTGCAAACTTTCCAGTGTTCTCATCCATAGGCAGATGGCATTTCTGTTTAACTTCTCTCCTGTTAATTTTCAGGTTCTGAGGCTGCAGCTGTAGGCCTTCATCCAGGGCAGTGTATTTTGAAAGTTAATGGGAATAATGCAACACATGGAAATTACAAGGAAGTTCTGGAGCACTTCACAGCCTATAGGATCAGGCAGCAGGAAGCACTGGTATGAACACACAACCTCAAAGGAAGTACATTATTTCCCACCATTCTTCTGCCCTCCTCTGTTCCTGTGTTTTTATGCTCACTAAATAGTCAGGAAAAGAACGTCGACATGTTTGTGTTGACTGATTTGCTGTTATGCCAGGGTCCTGCTATCACTGAGGGGGGCTGATTCCATTTTCCCATAGTTGCAAAACACCTACAAATAATATGAAAGCCATTTCATGCATACAGTACTGAAAATTATTAACTGTTACTAACCATGGAAGTTTACCCAGCTATTGATCTAAATTTTATGTTCTCTGAAGTTCAGAGAAAACCTGGGGTAATGTTCATATTTCAGCCTACTTAGAAGACACAGAATTGATGGCTAGATTCACCTCTGTAGTCCAAATATTTGGAGATTGGGCATTTTGAGGTCCTAGCTGAAGCCTGTATCTCTTGAAAGGGGTTGTACCAGTGGGTGTACAGAACACATGAAGATGCTGAAGAGGACAGAGTTCAGCAAGCAGCATCCCCTGCATGTTTGAATGGCAGTCGCCTGGGCTCCAGCAGAGACAACTCTGCACTAGAAGGACATGCAGAACTGGAACCCCTTCAAAGCAGCCAACAGGAATCAGGTAAAAATTCTCATGGGGGAAGAAAACCTAGGGACAATTCACGGGCTTTCAGGAGGAAAACGACAGTAGAAATATAAAGTGTAATTATTATTGTAGAATATCTCTTGTCTTAGCAAAGCTTTGTAATTGAATGAGGTCTGCCAGAGGACATATTTCCTTGCTGCAGTTTATTCAGGGGAAGAAAAAATTGAGATGCACATAGAAATCATGCACCTTTGACTCTCTCTTCTCTACAAGACAGCCAGTTATGGGAATGAAGATAGTCAGCATTTTTAGAATTTTTTGGTAGCCACTGCAAACCATGCATTTATGAGCAGTAGCTGATGGAGAGGGAACATCTGCAAGTAACTCCACCTAAAATAATCTGCATTTTCTGTTCTTTTTGGTTAAAAATTAGAATGTTAAATTACTTTGATCTGGAGTAAGTCTTCAGGGCATGTTGCCACTGTTTCAGGAAAAGGTATGGGTGAATTTCCTCCAACTTTTGAAAGCATAGCTCAAAAAACAGGTCTACTTTCATGTTGAGGGCTTATTCAGAAAAGTAGATGTTAAGGGAGACTACTAAAGCAAAATTTAATCCAAAGGACTGAGCCAGGACTCTCTGAATGCCATTGGCAACTTCTCTGGGAACAGATGCACGTGTGTGCGGACCCCCTGTAAGGTCTGGTGATGCTGGTAATTTCACTGTCACAGAGTGTTCCAGCAGTGGAACAACTGGAGCAGTGCTGTGGTAGAAGTGTGTGAGCAGCTCCCTGGCAAATCTCAATTTGACTGGAACTTGAATGTGGTCTCTAGTGACAATAGAACTGCTTTGTCTAAAAAATGTTTTCTCTTCACCACATCCCTGCCTCACATGTCAGTCTTCCAGAGAGTTGCTGCAGACAACAGGACTCAGAGATTACATACTTCCCTTCCCTTATAAGCTTCTGCTAGGATCCGTGAACAGAACTAGAAGAAGTGTCCTGAGCGTGGATATGTGCACACATATGTGGAAGAACATCAGAATGGGGATTGGAGCATGTGTATTATCTAAAATTTTGTCACTGGCTCCATTAATGGCCAACAGCGAGTGTCTTCCTAAGAATATTCTCTCAGTCTGCAGCAGCACATAGCTCAAGACATTCTTTGAGCCAATGTGTCTCTGCATTCAATATTCTTCTCAGCAGGTTTCTCTTGCCTGGGCAGGCCTCTGTTCACATGTGCTGCCAGACGTGTCTAATGACTTACTTTGGTTCCAGCCCAGACACCACAGACTGTAATTTCTCCACTGGTCATTGGTGAGGAAACCCCGCTCATCAGCCTCACTGTGGATAACACCCACCTGGAGCACGGGGTGGTATATGAATATGTTAGCAGTGCAGGAATCAAATCCTTTGTCCTGGAGAAAATTGTGGAACCAAAAGGTTGCTTCATTCTCACTGCGAAGGTACGGAAAACCACACATGGTCAGCTTTTGCCTAAACAGAATGGGAAACCAATAATATAGCTCATTATAGGCCTCTGTGGGCTTGGCTCTTCAGTTGAGGTTCACATTGGTCTTCTCAGCCCTGCTTAGAGTTTTATTCATTAGAATGAGTTACAATAGCTTGTTTGGTGTGAGTAATCAGCAAGTGCTTCCAGGACTTCAGCTGTTGAGGACATGGAGGGGAGCCCTCAGCTGTAGAATTCTTGCTTTTATCTACCTGGTAGCATACACTCTGCTGATATTTAAGATTAATCTTTTCAGGCAGGAATTTGCTTTAACTTGCAAGAAAATCAAGCAACTTTTTCCCACCTGAGAAGCTGGATGGGTTGCTACAGGAATTGGGTAGAACTGCTGCTACTGGAAAGCAGCAGAGAGTGCTGAGTGGCTTGGTCATCTCTGACAAAAACGAGCTAATAGTGACTGTTTGTCACATCCCAGTAATGTTGTCGTTATGTTCCATGGAAGCATGGTAGAGCAGCTAACTTGGGCAGTGGATATTTGGATCCACTTCCCTGATTCTAAACATTTTTAAGGAATGGTAGATGACTCCAACTATTAGACACATTAGTGGTTCTCAAGCAGTAATAAAGGCAGCTTGTTCTGGAGGCAGCTTTATTCAACCATGGGACTTTGCCTCTCACTGAGTGGAAGAGAACTGTATTTTCCCTCCCTGCCAGGACTCATACCATTGACATCCTGTCTTTTTGTTTAGATTTTGGAGGCCTTTGCCGCAGAGGACAGTCATTTCGTAAGGAACTGCGAAAGGCTCATATCCCTAAGCAGTGCTGTGGTCACCATGCCCCAGTACGAATTCCGGCAAATCTGTGACACTAAGCTGGAAAGCATTAGCAGGAGGCTCACAAGCTACCAAGAGGTACAACACCACTAGTTATTGGTGAAGTCTTGAAACAATACTTCATTGTGTTAAGTGGGTCTTAGTATTCTTTATTAATGAATCCAAGCTGTTTCTGAGGTGGGTATCCTGGAGGCATGAGAACAGTTCTGCAAGTTACTGAAATTGCAAGTTTTGAGTGAAAATACCTTGTCTGTAAATCACTCCTTTCTGCTTGTCAGAGCTGTGAGTTAAGACATATTATTGCAGGTTAATTTCCACTGTATTAATGAATAAATATCAGAACAGATTGATGAATGTCTTATTTAACATGAATGTAACTACAGTGTATCATGATGTAAACAAACAAAGAGTATGTGCTTTTATTGTGCAGTTACCTGAGCTGCTTGAAAAGAGAGTGCTAGGAGGTATAGCTAACTGCTTTCCTTTGTTGTTTTATGAGCTTATTTTAAATGTGTTATTCCAGCTGCAGCAGAAATCTGAATTCCTGGATTTCTGGAGTAGGCAGCAGGAAGAGAAAAGAATTGTCTGTATTGCTTCAAATTTTTTTGAAGGTGCAGTAGCACACACCTACTTTATTTCTCCCAGTTTGCAGATGAATTGAAAACAAAGGTGAGCCCAGCCTTCAAACAAGCTGTTACGGAACCTCATTCCCTCAACAGCCTGGATTTCTGCCCCACCAACTGCCATATTAACCTCATGGAGGTATCATACCCCAAAAGCACTACCTCAGCAGGGAGATCGTTCAGTATTCGCATTGGACGGAAACCTTCTATTATTGGTCTTGATCCAGAGCAAGGTGATAATTAACTTCCAAGTCATACTGATTTCATCTGTTTAAAAGGCTGTGTGTTTCCACTGCTCAGCAAGGTCAAATATAAGTTCTAAGGAAACATAGTCTTGCCAGTACCCTTTCTTCTTAAAATTTTATAGTTAAATGGCAACCTTCTTGTGTTGTGAAGAAGTAATGGCTTCAAGCATAGAGGGGCTTCAGGTGCCATTTTTTTGCTAGATGAACTGTTTGGGCATGATCTCATGCTAGTTACGTGGCCAGGGTGCTGTTGCCCTTAGTAGAGGTGACTTGCAGACCAAAAGTGAGCAGGGGCTGATGGCAATGCTAGTGCTTCATTCAGGGGGAAAATGAAGTCAATCACATTGTAGTGCTGCTTTCTACTCTCATTACTAAGTGAATTCCATGCAGTGGAGTTGAAAGTCTCTACTGTGTCAGGGGATCTGTTATCTGATAAATTGCTGCTATGCAGCATTTCTCCTACAGTCTGGTTATTTATATCCAGCATTTTTTTTATCATGATCTGACTTAATATGCTTCTGATTCATTGCCTTGTGACGGTCAGAGTGCAGGAATGTTTGGAAGAGGGAGCTATAGACTAACCAACTTTCTGAGCAATGGCATTGACTATTCAAATTGAGGTTTGTAAAGGACCCCTGCTTGCTTATGAAGTAGGATTTTTAATATGAGCTAAGGTAGGTAGCTAAGTACTGCACCAAAACTGTCAGCAATTCTAAATGAAAAATACTTAATTTGTCTTCTGTAAGGACAGAATCCTACTCCTTTATATGTATGTGTGTGTGTAAGTATAAATGTCTGTAGAGCTTGAATAATAGCATAGACTGATTCCTGAGAAACCAAATTCATTAACTTCTCAACAAATGCTTTTAGAGAGCTTCTAAGTTTTCTGTATGACTATACATGTGAACATAGATCTTTACTTCCATAATCTAGCCAGTTTCTGAATTGCAGTAAATTCAAAATATCTAGTTAGCATGACAGGAAAAAAAGCCCAACTTCTGTGGGTATTTTTCTAGAATGATTTTGTCATATAATGTAATTATATAAAACAGTTCAGTGAAATTTTAGTTTTTCCTGTCAGAACTCCACTTATTCTAAATGATCATCACTGAGATGGAGTGGAGAAAGTTGTGAGAGCCATACTAACTAGATCCTTTAATGTTTAGTAGGTACCTTAAATCCAGTCTCATATACTCAGCATTGCATCACCACTATGGCTGCACCATCTTGGAGATGTCCAGCCCCAGAAGATGGAGATCTTGATGGTAGCTTTGGCCAGCAGAATGGAGGAACAATTTGGGAAGAAAGGGGACTCAGTTTTCTGCTGAAACAGGAAGACTGGGAGATGCAGGACTCCTACTTGCATCTTTTTAACAAACTAGACATTGCACTGAAGGAAATGAAGCAGTATGTCATTCAGATAAATAAGTGAGTACAAAATCCTGTATGCACTGGGGAAAGAAATCCTTATAATTTTGAGGCAGTAATCTCCAAAAGCACATTGTGTTGTCAGCCTCTTCAGACCTGCCCTTGTATGACAAGTCCTTGCTGTTTGTTTCTACTCCTGGGCAGATCCACTAGTGTTTGTATTACTGTCTTTTGCTTCTAAAAGTCTATCTGAATTTGACGCCACTGTTTTGCTTACTGTATAATCCAAAATAAGAATCTATGTGTTGTCAAGAGCCTTTGAGATTTTGTCTGT
Organism: Zonotrichia albicollis; assembly: GCF_047830755.1. Taxonomy (NCBI): domain Eukaryota; kingdom Metazoa; phylum Chordata; class Aves; order Passeriformes; family Passerellidae; genus Zonotrichia; species Zonotrichia albicollis. Next base: position 15,685,155 of record NC_133835.1, read on the forward strand.
CTTAAGGCAGAAATAAGGGTTGAAATGAAGACAGTTCAACAGCTGAAGCAAAAGGTGCATGCAAAGAAAGCAAAACCAGGGATTCATTCACTGCTTCCCATGGGCAGGCAGGTGTTCAGCCACCCTCAGGAGAGTAGGGTCCCATCCTGTGCAGTGGTGACTTGGAAAGACAAACACCATCACTCAAAATAGCCCTTCTTTCCTCCTTTTCCACCCACTTTATATGCTGAGCATGGTGTCACACGATCTGGAATACCCCTTGGGTCAGCTGGCGTCACCTGTCCTGGCTGTGTCTCTTCCCAGTGTTCCCACACACCCCAGTCCCCTCCCCAGTGTGGCTCTACAAGGGGCAGAAAAGGCCTTGGTTTTGTGTTAGCTCAGCAGTTACAAGACCATCTCTGTATTATCAGCTTTGTGCTCAGCACAAATCCACAACAGTCCCCTACAGCCAATGGAAAAAAAATTAACTGTATCTCTGCCAAAAACAGCACATGACCAAAAGTTCACCTAAGCGGAAAGCACATGGACCCTTGGTTTCAACATGTATACAGAAGGGTGGTGGCTGCTGGATAGAGCCAGTGAGCTGAGGAGGAGAAAACCAGTGCCTTGGAGGAAGAAAGTGAGGACTGTCAGGCCACCGTGGTCACAGTGATTATGTTACACCTTATAGAAGTAGAGTACCTTTGGAAACAGGACCTTCTGGTAACTGGGATTCATGGGAATCTCCTGAGGTTTAACAAGACCAAGTGCGAGGTGCTGCACCAAGTCGGGACGGGCTGGAGAATAAAGGGACTGAAAGCAGATGTGCCAAGAAGGACTTGGGAGTGCTGGTGGCTGAGAGGCTGGACATAAGCCATCAGTGTGCACTGACAGCATCATTCAGTCCTGCGCCATCTGTGTCCTGGGCTCAGCCCCACAGTGTGGGCAGCGGGTGAAGCTGGGGGGAATCTGCCCCTTGGCCCTGCTCAGGTGAGGCCCTACCTGCAGAGCTATTTCCAGCTCTGGGGTGCCCAGCTCAGGAAGGAGATAATCCAGAGGAGGCCATGGAGACGATCAGAGGGACAGAGTAGCTCTGCTATGGGAAAAGGCTGAGAGAATTGGGATTCTTAGGCTGGAGAAGAGACTTTGGGGTGACCTAATTGCAGTCTTCTGATACCTAATGGGAGCCTGGAAGAAAGATGAAGAGAGACTCTTTAGAAGGGCCTGGAGTGACAGAACAAGGGAGAATGGCCTCAAAGTGAGAGCATGTTCAGATCAGATGTTGAGTAGTAGTCTATGTAAAGTGCTTACAAAGGTAGCTCTGATTTCGCATAGCTGCATTTAGCTTTAGTTGTGACAGTTCATTTGTGGGACTGAGAGCTCTGTGTTGTGCTTCTGCAGACTTTTGTCCACCATAACAGAACCTACAGAAGGTGGTGCCTGTGAGCCACCATCTACTGAGGACACATCCTCACCTTCCCTGGGAACAGAAGAAAGTGATCCTGACAAAGCTGAGCATGGTGGAATCAAGAAAGTCTGTTTCAAAGTTTCTGAGGAGGACCAGGAAGACTCTGGACATGACACAATGAGTTTCAGAGACTCCTACAGGTCAGTCTGAAGATTGTGCCACTTGTACCTTACTAGTACTGTGTTTCAAAGTTCTCATTCCAGTATGGATTCAACAAACAGGTTGTTTTCCAGTCAGTTTCACAGAGCGAGGTTTGGGGAGACAGTGCTAATAAAGCTGACCAGCAGCGTGGGTGCCTGGGTGTGGGGACAGCCTTTGTTCAGTGCCCTCTGTGCTCTCCTTTGCAGTGAGTGTAACAGTAACCGGGACTCTGTGTTGTCCTACACCAGCGTGCGGAGCAACAGCTCTTACCTGGGCAGTGATGAGATGGGATCAGGTGAGTGTGTGCACAGGTCACAGGCAGCATCCTTCTTGTGCCCGGCCGTTCGGCAGTGCTGACAAGTCTTTGCTGATTATAAGCACTTGTATATTTAATTTGCACTGGTGGTCTCTTCAAAACTAATCACAAGAACATAAAGATACAGATTTGCCTCTTTCTAATAAGCCACAGTAAATTTGGAACATGGGAGAGGTATTAGGCAGGGGTAAGTTTCTTTAGTTATTGGACACTTGCATAATATGAAAATAATGAGTATTTTGGCCTAAGAATTGGAGATAAAACAGCAATCATTATTTACTTCACACCAGTGTGAAGATGTGCCCATGCCTCATCATAGATCATGTTTGTAAGTTCAAAGCTTTTCATTTCTCCTGTATTAGGAGATGAGCTTCCCAATGATATGAGAATACCTTTAGACAAGCAAGACAAACTTCATGGCTGTCTGGAACACCTTTTTAACCAGGTATGTAAAGCATTATTCTTACACAGAATTGCTTTCTCTTTATCAATGTTAATCAAGAAATTTTAAGTTCTAAATTGTGTTATGAAATAATATTTTGAGGAACGCATACTGTCAAGATTTTGGGGTATACAGTAAGCAAGTATATTACAGGACAGTTTGATGAATCACATTTATCTGTGTTATTAAAGTTGCCTTGTGATTTAAGCAAGGCCGACTTGCCCTACCTACAGCTTAAGACTAAGGGAAAAATAGCTCTCATGAAAAAAAGGACTTCAAGTAATTTGATGAAAATGGATCACATTTGCAGATTTCATGAGGTTCTCACAAGTTTAGCGTGCAGATGTGTTTATAATGTGTAAGCACAGAGAGTTGTTTGCTATTCTCTTACCTCATCAGCACGTAGATCATCATTGTGCAAAATGCTGTTGTTAAATGTTAATATTAAATTAAACGGTTCTTGAGGCCAGTTCGTGGCTACAAAGTCTGACTGCTATGTGTCAGTCATTCCAAAGTACAAATAGTGTAAGGGCTGTGGCAGTTTCCAACAGGAGTTCTGTTCAGATTTTCTTCTGCAAGTCTTACTGACACTGATTGATAATGTTCCAATTGTAGGTTGATGCAATCAATGCACTTCTGAAAGGACCAGGAATAAATAAGGCATTTGAGGAAACCAAGCACTTTCCCATGGACCACAGTTTGCAAGGTAAAGAAATAGATTGACTGTTTAATAATGTGATTTCCAAGACTTCAGAGCTTAACATGAAAGCATATGTGCTATGGCCACACAGAGATCCTTAACTCTGCAGTCTACCCAGTCGTGCATTAGGTACATACCATGTCTGAAATTTCTGAATCTCCAGGAAGTAATTTTTATGGGCAATCCTCCTGAAACACACAGAAGCCTCTTTTGTCACATGCTGCTCAATTCTCGCAGCCCTTTCACAAGTTTCCAAATTCCCGCTTTGCTGTGAACGTATTTGGAAGGGTACAAAAAAGTAAGGATAGTCAGATTCAAGGTGAAGGAGTGCTGTGATAAGCTGATGAGGCCTTGACTACTGAACATCCAAGGCAGCAAAGGTTCTACCTCAGTTTGCTTAATGATTTACTCTGCTTTTCTTCAGATGGATGATTGTCGGAGTAAATTCATCCTCACATAGCACTTATTTTGAAAACTAATTCCCATAGAGAGCAAAAAGATGATACCATATTTTCTTTTTCCTCAGGGAGTGTGATGACTTTGGTCTTGATGGTCTTTTAGGGCTCAGGATGTTTCTTTTCTGCCTGAAATAGACAGGATTTTATTTTTGAAATATTTGCTGCATTTCCTTTCCCACTTGAAAGCTGAAATATTCCCTACTACTCCTGCTGTAGCTCAGGTGCTGTAGGAGGTGAGAGCTCCAACCTCTCGCAGGCTTTAGTTTTTAGTTACGGTGGCAAACTCTAGAACTAGAGATATTTTCCTACTTTTTTTTTTTTTTTTTCTTTGACTCCAGAAATAACTCCTGTGAAGTTCTGGTATATGTACTCATCTCTATGAACACATTCACATTTGTGTAGACTTGAGGAGCATTTGTTAGCCTTTTCATTCACTGTTGGAATGAAGTAAAGAAATAACAGATGTTTCTTTTACTTTGCTTAAACAGAATGTCATTTATTAAAAGTAGATTAATTACGCTGAGAGAGTTAGTTAACTGATCACACTGAGGAACAGACAAGCCCTGCCTACACTCAGATGGAATCTTGGACCACAGGATCTATTTAATAGCTACCATAGCCACCTTTTTGTGATGGATGGACCTGGAATGTTCTTCTGGTCCTGTCCAGGATCAGTTATGTGGCATAATTTTTTTTTGTTCTCTGTTTGTTTATGCACTTCATCGCAAAAAATGAGGTGTTTGGCTTAACTACATAGCTAAGTCATGGAGAATAAATTTTCTACTCTATAATTAATAGTTAGCTTTCATTAGGCAAAAGCATTCTTCTCATCGTACAATGGGATGTGACAGTTGCAGCCAAAAAGTTGATCTTATTCTCTGGACCTACCCAGTACAGCTGCCTGCAGGTCATTAAAGGCAGAGGAAGCAGGGGTTCTTTGTCTAGTGAGTGGGGCAGAGCTCCCTGCACTGTGCATGTCAGCCAGGCCCACAGTGCTGAAAGCAATGCAGGGAGACTGCTGATAATGGGACCATGGGTTTTTGCCCTCTCTATTAGTTGTATTTAAGGATCTTTTGAATTCTCAGTTACTGCCATTGGTACTGTTTATCTGCTTTCATCTGTATTCACATTCTAACTCCTAAGCCATTCTTAGTTATGTGGCATTTCTTAAATGGCTAATGCACTCCATGTTTTCTAGAATTTAAACAGAAGGAAGAAACCACAGTTAGATGCTGGAATAATATTCAAGCCAGCATTCAGGAAGATCCATGGAACCTTCCACTGCGCATCAAGAACCTTGTTGACATCATACAGAAACATGTGGAAGGTCTGTAAATAAGGAAATGTTTGTTACTAACTTCAGGGAGAAGAGATCGTAATCAAATCTAGCAGTTGATTTCATAATTTTAACTCATTTTGTAATAAGGCTGTCCCAGGCTCTAGAGAGGACCAGGTACAGCAGATTAGGGTTTGCAGAGTCCTGGTGCTTTATGGTGAAATGGCATCTGTGCAGCAATTCCAGAGGACTTTTCCCCCCTTACTTTATTTCATCAGCCCACTCAGATTGATGTCAGACTGATCTATCTTCCTGTGCTTTTTAAACCCTTGTAGAAATTGAAGAGAGAGATGTTTGGTATATTCCAAACAGTGAAGTGAATGCTGATCAGATATTACAACATCCTAAACCGTTTCCAGTAATTCATGGTAGTTAACGGATCATGTAGCCAGTAAAATTCTTTGCTACACTTAGTTTTTTTCAGTCATGAACATGTCTGTGCACGGGGCTATCAGAGTAAATAGACATGGCCATGCAGGTGCCAGGCATTTGGGGGGAATTAGGAAACTGTTAACTAGCTGCAATCACATGTACCATGGTATAATGTTGACTACAGCATTTCTTTTCTTCACTGTTTTAGATGGGAAGAATCAGCTTCTTTTGGCGTTGTTAAAATGCACAGGTAAGGGGTTCTCATTTTTTACAAAACAACTTACCCAAGAAGTCCCTAAGACTGTGTTTTTTAACCAAAAAAACCATACCCAAGAATTCCCTAAGACTGGGTTTTTCTGTCTTCATTTTTTCCTTTGTACAGTCCTCCTTCTCAGATGGAAGAAAACCCTCCTTCCCTTTACTCTTCCTGCTGTGGTGAGAACATGCAGCAAAAATTAGATCTATTGCACAACTTTTTTGAGCCCATGGATTCTGTCATCATTCCAAACAGAGCAGGCATACTGAAATTACAGCCAAGAACAGATGAAAACCTTACATGTGCAAGGAGAACCCAAATACACTGGAGACATCAGGAACCTGTTACCACATGCTAAATGTACTTGCAGAGCAAGGGACAGGTCTTTACAAGGAACCTGCCACAGTCTTCTTGTAAATGTAGCACTTACTTGGAGTCCTTTTGTTTGAAAATAACATAATATGTAACTGGAAACTGGTGCCACACTTAATTCTCAAATCTTCATAGGACGAAGATCAGAGATTTGTATGTCTCTAACTTATCTCTCAGCCTCTGCCAGGGCTGGTCTGTGAGTCTGTCCAATTCATGCTGTGTGCCAGTCTACTGACCATAGAGGCTGGGTTTTGATAGCAGATAAAATGTCTCCCAAAGTGTCTCTCTATGGATGCCCCATCTCCTGCAGCATTTCCATGAGCATCCGCTGGAAAGAAGGATCATTGCCCTTAAGCTGAGAATATGGCCCAGGGCCTGGAGGAGTGTGTTAGTCAGTCTATTGTGTTCAGTGCTTATAAAAATAATCCAGACCTTCGAAGCCTCTGAGTGATGTCTTCAGCTTCTTTCCCTTGGGAGCAGTGCCTTGCCAATGAGAGGCTGCTGCAGAACGTGCTGGAGGGGCTGGGGGTGCCTGGGAAGTAACTCTTTACTTATTCATGTGCCTCTCTGGCCTGCAATCCCCTGAAGCATGACAAGATTGATTTGACCAGCATGTGGTTGCCTGGCAGGCACACTGGAAGCAAAATTAACATGGGGGAAATTCTCCCAAGAAACAAACCAATTGGTACCATATGGATGGGCCCAGTTAATGCATTAGGCATATGGGAAGCCCACAAAATACAGATGGATGGGGGAAGATTAATCTCTAATAGCCCAGGAGAGAAGTAATGGTGGGGACCTTCTTTCAATAATTCTCTTGCTCCTGTAAGTGTAAAAAGAAGAGAATCAATCCAGATATGGCTGTAACTAAGGAGTTAGTTACTTTCCAATATCCAGTCAGAAGGAGCATGCAGATGGCAGAGGGAGTAATGAACAGTCAATTGGACTAGAAAATTTTGCAACATGTGCATGTGCCAGCTGTGCTGTCTTTATCTATCCATCCAGGTCACACAGCAAGGAGAGGTTATCTGTGAAGTCATTGCAAAGCTACAGCAGAAGCCAAACATTATGTGCACACACACACACACACACACACACACACACACACACACATGAACTACTTTGTTGGCAGTGAGAAGGAAGGTGTGTGTATTCATAACTTCTTTATGCTTCTCTCCCCTTCTCTGACAGATACTGAGCTACAACTGAGACGTGATTCCATCTTCTGTCAGTCTCTTGTGGCTGCGGTTTGCACCTTTTCGGAGCAGTTACTGGCTGCTCTCAACTGTCGTTACAACAACAATGGGGAGTATGAAGAGAGCAGCAGAGATGCTAGCAGAAAATGGCTGGAACAGATAGCAGCCACTGGAGTTTTACTGAACTACCAGTCTCTTCTCTCCCCCACTGTGGTAAGAATAAGAATTGTGGTATCCTTGAGTCTGCTTATGTGTGATTCTCTGCCACTCAGCACAGCCAGAGCTGTTGTACCTCTTACCTGCATTCCAGCAGCATATTCAGACTCTCACTACTGCAAACTCTGGGGATTTCCGCAGCTGACAGCCAAGTGCCTTATTCCTTATCTAGGCATATTCATCTCTGCACAAATGCTGGACCCATTGTCACACTAGAACACTATAGAAAACAGTCAGCCTTCATATTTGGAATAATACTACTGCATTTAGAGGGCTTTTAGTGCCCAGCTGTTGATAGCATGAGTGTCCTCTGCCATCCCCTGGTGAGGACACGCATCTCTCAAACAGGTGAAGAAGTTCTGAGTATTGCAGGAGTTCAGCCAAACAGAGTTCAGTCTCTCTCTGTGGTGAGAAGTCTGTGGTGCTGGGGCTTGAGGCACCAGGTCTAAGGAGAGGAGTCATGCTTGCATGGTTAATTTGTACCTAATGAACAGATGAGCCCCAGCTACAGGAGGTCAGCTGCTGAAACTCTAAAAATGCTAAGAAAAGAGATGCATAAGACAGACAAGTAGCTCTAATATTATAGAGAAGGGAGGTTTTTTTCCTCTTTGTAGACATTGTAGATTGAGTGTGGAGATTTTTTATAAAATACAGTCCTAACTATCTATGTGTGTAACTGCTATTTGTTTGCATTGCATAGAGGGTATCAGTATTTATTTTGCAGGAACTGATAAGCTGTTCTTTACATTTGTGAAGTTTGGAGAAAGAGATCCTTTCAAACTTACTCTGTTTTTAACCCTCTCAACTCCGTGAATCACATCAAATGACGTCTTAGCAAAGGGTGGTTATAGTTGTATCACAGAGTTAAAAAGCTGTTGGTAATTTTCTAGCTGGGATGGAGCTAATGGAAGGCTCTGCACTCTACTTTAAGTGTCCTGAACCAAACCATGCCCCTAACAATAGTACCTTCCTGTCACTCATCTTCTGGCAGATAATAATCTATTTGTGTCTGTTGCCTTGCCCTACAGAAGGAGGAGCGCACCATGCTGGAAGACATCCAGGTCACTCTGGCTGAACTAGACAAAGTTGCCTTTTTTTTCAAGCAGCTGGATGAAAGTCTTGTAGCAAGTGAGTATTCCCTGTTTCTTTGAGGCACTTTTTTTTTTGGTATGTTTTATGGACTAATATCCTCTATGATTGTAAATCTAAGAGACCATGTCACACCGGGAGAGCACTGGGCAGCTTCTCTGAAGCACTGCTGTATTCCCTCAGCTTCCCTTGCAAGCACACAGCCCCTAAAGCAGGACTGACACGATGCAATGGTGGTGCATGTTCTGTGCTGTGTAGCTGTGGCCCGTGCCATTGTGCCTCATCTGTGTGATTCTGGGCAGGGGGAGGAGATATGACAGAGAATTACCACCATGCTCGCTGTGGTGGATTCCCAGCTTTTCAGTGTCCAGTGTCTTACGCTGCCAGATCACTCTCTTCATGTCTACTGGATATAAAATGCCATGAAACAACATGGGATTCTAATTATTAACCATATTTACTGTATTTGGATCAAACATCATACTAGGTCACACTATGATCTTTTAAGTATAAGATTTCAGAGCCTGCATTCTCTCCATAAAGACTCTCCCTTATTCACCTTATGGTGATGTGGTATGTCATTAGATAATTTAACAAACTCAAATAGCAATGGTTTCACAATTCTTCTGCTGTGGTAAATCTGCAAGTGTTTTATCTTTATTTCTCCAGATACTCATGTCGTCTACCACATCGAAGGAAGTCGTCAGGCCCTTAAGGTTATCTTTTATCTTGACAGCTACTACTTCTCCAAACTGCCTGCTCGGTTTCAGAACGGGGGAACCTTGAAACTGCACACAGTGCTCTTTACAAAAGGTGGCTATAAAAAGCTTTCTTGAGAAAAATAAGCTAACTACTGATTTTGAAAGATTAAAAATAAAAAATGACCATGAAGCTTTTAAAAAAGCAGCTGAGACCTGCAGACTCACTTAATAACCAGATATTTCTATTTTAGGGCCCTGGGGGAGTGCTGGACTTCAGAATTAGACACAGTCATGAGAACAAGATGTGCTTGTTTGGGGCTTTTTTATGCCTCAGTCATAGAGATATTATACTGGACTACATGGATAGTTTGATCTAGTGTAGGATTAAGAGATGTGCCCAGGCTACAGAGGTGTGTTTTAAGAAGCAAACACCGTGACAGAATCATCTGAGCTAGAAATCAACTTGATAAGCAAATATTCACACCAAAATATAACACAGGAAATTTCTTTCAAGGGACCACCAATGGGGAGTAATTGCTGTCAGACAGAACTGCTTTCTGTGAAACTCATCTCTGTGATGCTACCACTGTACTCCAATACTGGGAAAAGCATTAAATTTATAGACTGACAGAATCAGCCTTGACATGATCCAACAGTCATCTGCTGAACAATGAGGCGATACAGAGATAAATAAATGAATTAAAAAAAAACACTAATAACATAGCCTTAGTAAAGTGTTTTCTTCTTCAGCTCTGGAGAGTACAGAGGGGCAGTCACAACCAGCTGGTTCATCTCTAGAAGAACTCCCACAGCAAATTAATGGTGTTTCACTCGAAAAAGTGCAGCAATACTACCGTAAACTCAGGTATTTTGTACTTCTGCTTTGCCTTAAAAGACATTGACAATTTCAGAGCACTCCTTATTAAGGGCCTTAAAATTTAATGAAAAAGATGTTCCATTCCGGATGAGGTTTTTGTACAAATAGGATTTTTGGAGATCCTCATTGTGTGGGAAACTTAATTTTTTCCCAATAGATTAGCCCATTCAGAAGGAATGCAGATTTGAACTCAGAGTTTTGTGCAGAGCTAGAATTATTTTGTTCTTATTTGGGGATTTGGAATATGTTAGTGCAGACTCTGCAAAATGCTGCAATCTCAGTGGTTCAATAAGGAAGTAGATCTTCAAGTGCAAGATTTTTAGCATAGCCTTCTCAGCTGTTTTATACAAGATAGTATACATATATGTGCTTGAAGTGGGACAAACCCAACTAATGTAGTACCTACTGGCCTTTTTGCAGGACATTTTACCTAGAAAGATCCAACTTGCCCACTGATTCCAATACTACTGCAGTGAAGATAGACCAGGTATTGTTTCTGTGCTTATTTCTGCAACAAATTCTCTCATGGAAGTATTATTTCAACTTCTCTAAAATTCCAGTTGTTGGATATCTGTATGGCAGATCTGTACAAACACAAACAGCATTTTAAAATATTCCTGACCTTAAAGGGGAGAATCTGAATTTCTCTGAAGCTTGGCTACAGTTGTTTTGTTGAGAAGAGTGTTCAGGGTAGACACAAACCCCCTTCACTGCAGCACTAAGGAGACTCTGTGTGGCCCTGCCTGCTCTTGCCAAACATGGTGTCTTATGCCAGACAGAATGGGCTCATTTTTCTCTCCCACAGATGCATGAAAACGAACAAATGTTCAATTTGAAATTTGTTACACTTTGTTCACTGTGTACACTTTGTTGCAGAGAAATCAAGAAAATAGTGCTGCCCAGCATCTCACATGTAGGCAGTCTGTCTAACGGGGCAGGTGATGTGGATATATGCACGTAAAGCATTAAAATGCTACTGCAGGGAACGTCTTTGCAATTGTAATACACATTGTAAACAATCTGTGTGATTTGTGATAAAAAATTGTCCCAAGCATTAGTAATTTTATTTTGCCACTTCCAAAGTTCATAAATATTGTAAATAGTTGTTACTGTGAGGCAATTACGCTTGTCTAGAATATTGTGCTTAGACAACAGTATAAAGACTTGTAAATGTCTTTATAGCTTGGTGTTAATATGCTGTGGATTGTTTTTGTATTGCTTTGTTTAGCTTATTCGCCCTATCAATGCAATGGATGAGCTTTGCAGGCTGCTGAAGTCTTTCATTAGTACAAAGCCAATGCAGTCAGGATGTTCCAGCAATGCCTCATCAGGAGCTGGCCTGCTTCCCATATCCTCTGAGCTCTGCTACCGGCTGGGAGCCTGTCAGATCACCATGTGTGCCACGGGGATGCAGAGGTGAGAGAGGGTTAAACCTGTGCGCTACTTCTGTGATGGCAGCTTCCGTCCTTTCTAGAGATGCGATCCTATTCAAAGCAAAATAAGGGAAATTTTAAGAGAATGTAATAAGGAACTAAATCTGCTGCCGTCTTTACTTCAGGATAGGTTGAAACTTTTAATACTTTTGTCAATAAGTAGTATTGACACAAAAAATTTTGTGTTTCAGTGCCTCATCCAGTGCAACTAACCAAGTGATCTTGTTGCATAGAAGTTGTAGTCAGCATTGTCTTCAGTTGCACACTGAAAATGTAGGAAGTTGCTCAAAAATAGCTTTAGAATCTTGGTGTACGCACACGTTGATTTTGAAACACACCACTATTCTGCCAGTGTCTCAAAAGTAAACATTAATTTGTGAATCCCTTTAAAATAAATCAATGCAGAAGAACAGTGACACACAGCCTTGTAGTAATGATGTTGGTGACTCAAATAATTGCCATATCCAGGTGCAGCAAGACTGAGGTCATTTAATAGTTTTTAATGTAAAAAAATCTAAAAGAGTAAATAAAAGTAAATAGCTAATGGAAGCAATACTTAACAGGTAAGTGTTCTGCACATTTATACTTTCTAAGCCTATTTATATTTTCTAAGCTATGATGTGTGATTTCCCAACTCTTGTTCCCTTGTTCAGGAGTACGCTGAGCCTGTCCCTGGAGCAAGCAGCCATACTGGCCCGCAGCCATGGACTCCTGCCCAAGTGTATCATGCAAGCTACAGACATCATGCGAAAGCAGGTGAGCGTTTGCATGTCTGCTGCGTGCCACCGTTGTCCAGTGACATCATGGTGCAAACAAACACCAGTTTATTGTGCCATGGCACGGGACTTTCTGCACTGCAAACCTACAAGTCCCAACTCCTAGTAATGGCTGAATAACTACACCTGTGTGTGAGAGAAACAAGTTAACTTTTATATGTACAGCTTCTACAGCAATTCAAATCTATGCCTCAGTGTATATTGTGTGTGCCTTGACAGAAAAGAGAGAATGTGCAGAATATTTAAGACAATCTCTGTACAGAAAAAAACCAAAGTCTCAATCATAGTGTTAAATTAGCAGAAATTACCTAGTGCTAGACAGCACTGCTTGTAAAGTAGTTTGGGACTAATTTATCTTTTAGGTTAACATAGATGATAATTGTATCCACCCAATGGATTCCAAGTATTTTAGAAGTAGTTAATGGATTCTCAAATAGGAACCACACTCCCATTATAATATTTTTTCCTAAGGATCATTTGCTTTATCAATACTGTTGGTACCATAAGTTCTCTGTTTCCACAGGGACCAAGGGTTGAAATCTCTGCCAAGAATCTGAAAGTGATGGACCAAATGCCACAGCATGCACCTCGGTAGGTTATTATGTATTATACTTTTTCTCTGAGTGCTAATTTTGTTTCTGTAAAAATTGTGGAGTTCCTGCTGTAACCAAAGATGATCTTAGTAGCAATACTGGAAAAAAAGAAAAAAAAAAATTCTTTTTTCTCCCTGTACTAAACTAAGTACACACTATAGATTAATCACGTTTGATGCTTACAATTTACAGATCATCAGATTCAAGGATATCTGCAGTTTCTGAATCAAACATAGCTGATCTTTTTTGGACTGTTTCTAGGAGTTTGCAAAGCTAGTGATGGTCAGTCGTCTCTGGAATGTTTAGAAAGAAAAATTCCTGAACAGCAAATTTGACTGCAGATATGCAAAGACAATACAGTAGTGTACTTACAAGAATCTGATGGTTAATTCTGGAAGAGCAGGTTTAAAAGCAAGCTTCCAGTCAGAGTAACCACACAGTAATGCAGCCCTAAGGAACCTCAGTTTCCCAGGGTTATATATGGGTTTGTCTAGAAGGCAGCCTTGAAAAGTACTGTGCATTTGTGAATCCCACTGCATCTAATGGGAGATAGAGATGTTCATATCTCTCTACAAGAGAATAATACATTTACTTTTAAGTAAAGTATCTTTGGTCAGTTTCTTCCAATTTCACCTCTCAGAGAGAAAAGAATGTTCTTCAATAAACTGTAAGACAGCATTTTCCCACAATGGCAGTAACAATTTGTCATGGTTTAGATGACGATATATATGGAATCTGTCTGTACAAATACCAGAGAAACTTCTGTTTCTGCTGTTATTAACGGCAATTTTTACATTAAGGCAAAACAATTCTGGCACCAAAAAAGGTCCAGCATCTGGCATCAGCAAAGGTCTAGCAAAGTGTGTGTCATATCTTCAGACAGAATAAATGTGTTTGCTAGTGCCCGAGTCCTCCAAAGAGCACATTGGTTCAGTGTTAAGAAAACATCCTTAAACACTGATATCTTATTTGCCCATTAAGACTTCTGAGTTAGTCTATATTAACCCTTCTTTTAATTTTTCTTTTTTTTTCTCTCCTGTCCACTCCTCAAAATGTTGATAGAAAATTATTTTAAACTTTAGAGACACTGGTGATGCTCCCTCTAACAGTCTTGGTTCATTAACTCAGAAGTATTAAAAAGAGTAGAATTTTGCATTTAGAGCCTTATCCTTCTGTTAAATTTTAATTGCTATTTCAAAAACAAAGAAAACAATGGTGTTGGCTCCTGTACCATGGCCGGGGTGCCATCCATCAGTGTTTTGGCAGTGTAGGTATTTTGCCATATTAATGGCCACACATTACTTTGGCTCCATTGATATGGCCATAACCATGTTGCTTTCAAAAAGAAGCAGTTTTAAAAACAAATCACAAGATCAGGCTTTTTTTTTTTTCTTTTGAGTACACTCTAAATCACAGTGAAAAATTCCAGAACTATTTACTTGGATTATTTCAGGACAATAAAGCTCAGATATGTGTGTTCCTACTGGGTTCCATCATAATGCAAAACAAAGCTGAGCAAAGTTAAAAGGACATCTGGTGAATTAACTCCCAGGATTATATTTCTTAACACAAATCTGTAATAGCTGTCTTGAAAGAGAAGTTATAAAAGACTTGAGTTTATTCTGATGTAAAGAAGAAAAAAGCCAATTAAAAGCACACAAAAACATACATGAATGACAAGTCAACATGTGCTTAGTGGTCAACATGTGTTTAACCACTGTTCTCAATTTGTTAATCTTGTGAGTCAAAAATTTCTCTGAGAAGATGATTATTAATTTTAAGATTTGTTCAAGCATGTCAACAAGCAGATATGTTCTTTTATGTTTTTGGTATCCCAGCCTGTATGACAGGAAGAACTTTTTTGTTCAGGAAAAGTGCTGAACTGGGTTTAAAATCAAAAGAAATAGAAAAAGAGAGAAGGGACTGTTGAAAAACCAAATTGAACCAAGGTTAAGAGTAAGTGATGGAGAGTCTCAAATAATATTGTAAACAATGATTGTAAATGCTTTAGTTAACAGATGGTTAGTGGCACTTCTAAACTTGCAATTACTAAGATTAACAGTAGGAGTATGCTTGATACATCATTACCACTAAAGCTTGCAGAATAACAAAGAAGCTGCTGACCCTTGTATGAGAATCCAGTAACTTTGTCATTATTCCCGTGATCTTTAATTCCCCACTCTTCCTCTGCACTAAAGACTCTATAGGTTGTGCCAGCCACCTACAGAAGGGGACTTGTAGGAGTAAGAGGCACCTCCTGGCAGCCCCACGAGAGCGCTGGGCTCTGAGGAGCCCTGACTGAAGACCCTGCAAACTGACCCCGATGGTGCTGCTGTGCTCTGGAGGAGAGGGACCTGCTGGCCCAGGCATCAGGAATCTGCCTCTGAACTCCTGGAGCCCGTGCAGGATCCATGCATTTCTTTGACTTCAAATTCTTCAAACAAACACGCCAGACAAGAATGGATGCTGCTGCCATTCAGATGCCTGGAAAATGACCATTATGCTTCAAGAAAGCACAGTTCTCTTGGTGACTTGTTTGTGCAACCACCAGAAAGTTGTGGACTTCAAGATACAGCTTGGTTCAGAAAATCCTGCTGGACACCCCTCTCTCTCCCTGTACTGCCCCTGGCACCCCTTTAACTGCCAGCAGGTTTTGGTCAATGCCCTTTAGTGGTAGTTTCATAAACCCCACTTTTTCATCATCTGACCTGCACTTGAGCAAAGAATAGCACAATCTATGGTTTATTCAAATAGGAACATAAAGAATTTCTTCTGGAGTAATTTTCCACTTCAGCCCAGTGAGATAATCTCTATGCTGCAGAGTATACATTCCGTAATACTTCTTATCATTACTTCATTTTACTTACTGTAGCTTTCAGGTTTTTTATTAACACTTTTTACTAATGCCCTGTGATTATATACTCTGGAATCAGTGCTAATGAAGAGGAGTATAGGATTTTTACAAAAACTTTACAAAAAGAAAAAATACAGTCTGATAATCTGATTATTTCAACAGATGTAGTTTGTAAAACAGGTCAGAAGAACTATACTTATTTATGTGGAGTGGAATAATACGTGCTTTCAATCATGTTATTATATGTACAAGATGAAAATAAAAATTATATTGTTTTAAATGGGACCAATATAATGGCAGTTACACAGCTACTCCCAGTTTACTGAAAAAAACCTACATTATTTAAAATCTTCGATATTTAAGTAGTCTTTAATACAGTTATTAAGATGTATTAGGGGTGCTTTTAAGTTAAAAGAAAAAAGGAATCATGTATATAATGTTCTTTATTTTTACTTGTTTGGAAAATTGTTCTTCATTCTGTCAGTATTACCTTAATCACTGTAGTTATTTCCAAGTTACTGGCTGAAACTAATCAAAGCATGTCAGCAGTCTCAGGACAGAAATAATGTTCTTTTGGAGTGAGTGCCTTAACATGACCAGCCCTCCCTAACATAGCAGGTGTTCAAGAAACTCCCCATTCCTGTTCCTCCACAGCCTCTTTTAAACCAGCTCCCAGTCAAGGAACCCAGGAGCGCTTTGCAGTAATGTATATTTTAGAAAATAAAGGTTTGGGGGTTTTATTTGTGTTGTTGTTTGTTTTTTAATGGGCTTAATTTTATTTTGTTAACATCCAGAGCAACTCAAAAACTAATGGATGTTTTCATTTGGACATGAAGGCCTCTCTAATTTTTCTAATCTTCTCTTGAACACAAAACTGTTTATGGCAAATTAGGAGATGCAGTTTGTTCTGAATTTCATTTCTTAATTTTTTTAATATGTGTTTTCTTCTCTCACAGACTGAAATTATTTTGGGAAAGGAACTTATTTTTTATTTTCTCTTTTTATTTTTTATTTCTCTTTTCTTTATTTCTCTTTTTTTATTTCCTCTGATCTGCAGCAACGTGTTGCAGGGAACTAGGACAGCTTATGGACTGCCAGCTTTGGCGTACAGATTTGGTACTGCATGTCCATTCTGGCATGCAACCAGATGAGCAGATCTCTGTTTCAATGCACTTTTTGTTAATTTTGGAAAAGTTACTCTTACCATTTGCTTTTTGAAGAAAAAATGGATGTTTCTTCTCTGAATCCAGAATTTCAAATGAACGTAGTACTGTAAGAACCATAGGAACCCCACCCCCTGGGTTCTTTTTTACTTTACCCCAAAGTAAAAAAGGGCCCGTGGGGTGAGTCCTGCCTGGGTCCCCATCAGTTGTGTTCTGCAAAATGGCCTGGGCAAGATCCTGGCCCATGCCTGCAGCCTCTGGCAGCATGACAGATGCAGAGAAGGGTGTCCAAGGGCATTTACACTGTGCACTATTTTACACTGAAATGTATGTGTTATTCTCAGTTAAAACTTGAGAGATGTTTTTATTATTAAAAGTTGGTTTATATTATAAGGAAAGAAGGTTGATCTTATTTTCTGTTATACCTGCTAGTACTTTTGCCCTCCATTCTGTTGAGCAGTTTTAAGTTCTGATATGCTTGTATGGCATGGGGAGCAGTCAGAAGTTGAAGTGACAAGGGGAAAGGTGGGTTTGATTTCAGCTCAAACTGACAGTGTGGAGCTGAACTCTTCCTGTTTGTGCAGTCCCCTAAAGCTGTGGGGGAGACAACAGACTCCTGTTAAGGTAGAAAATAAAAACTGGTTTGATGATGTAAAATTGTGGCGTTTGAACCAGTGCTGGGAACTAACAGGTTCAAGTGGAAAAAGAAGAGGGCAATGCATGAACCAACTTGCAGGCAAAGAGAGATTAGGTCTGCAGAATTTCCAGGGCTAAAAGTGAAGAATCAGGCCTGGCACAACAGAACAAGTGCAGATTTTGTAGATTTGGAATATCTCATACAGTGGAAGTGTGGAAAATGTGGAAAACAGTCAAGATGGAGAACATGGGAACTATAGCAGCTTGATGATGAGGTGAGTATGGTTGGGTAGCAGCTGTGAGTGGAATTCCTTGTGAATCTGTCCCATAACTGAGTTTGCTGGACATTATCATTAGCCCCTGAAGCACATATAGGCAGGCTGGGGTGATGCTGATTTGACAGACACTAATCTTGCAAAGGATCTTGGTACACATACCAAACAACGCTGAAGGACTTTGAACAGGCTGAAATTAGTGGGATTAGATTTTTCCACACAAATATTAGTTCATGCTGTTGAAGATTGAACAAAATATTTTGTTATATTTCTTGTTAACTGATAATAAAAGGACCATGTCATAGAGTTTGTCACAAGATGACACAGAGGCAATTTGATAGAATCATGAAAGCTCAAGCCTGGACTAGGAAACAGGTGGTCAGGTATGATGGAGAAGTATTCAGGCCTCTCTGCTTTGTTCAAATAAGTGAAAATGCATTAGCTAGGTATTGAAGAAAACAGATGGTTTATAAGAAAATAATAATGAGAAAGGTAAAGACAGTTCAAACTGCACATAAATACAGCCTGAAGGAGAAAAAGTGGTCAGGGCTAGATATTGGCTGAAAGTTTTCCTTCCATCAGGCTTTGACAAAAAAAGAAATAACTTGTGCGAAGCATGTTGTAAAGGCTAAGCAGTGCCTAGGGCAGCAGGAGAGCATGCAAGCTCTCTTCACTTCTAAGATGGGTTCTCTGAGGAGCTGAAAGGTGAGAGAGGTGAAATTGGTAAGCGTAACACATGTAGGCTGACTGTGTGTTGTCAACATGCAGTACACTCCCTTAGGTGGAGTCCTGGTCACCCTTGAGTTTACAAAGCATATGATTTGAGTGAGCAAAATTGAGCAATTGAATTAGCTGCAGAAAAAAGTAGTAAAACCCATGTGTGACATTTGTCACTTATTGCACATGATCATTATAATCTCATCGGGGCTTAAGATCTACTATCAAAAAAATTACAAAAAAGGTTTTCTTAACATATCCTGTAGAACCAGTCAGCCATTGGGTTTAATTCTTACAACTTACATATTAAAAAGGTAGTTCTTTACCAAAGGAATTTACATCCAAAAATCTGTCCCAATTTTGGAGGGTGTTGTAACTCTCCCACTTCCTAACAAGGGAAGTTAGCAGGTACAGAGGGTCTAGACAGAAAACCTCCAAAAAAACCCCAGCCCTTCTGTTGCAAGGCTCTGGGTCCTGGATCAAATCCTGAACAGATTGCTCAAACTCTGTCCATTTCAAACTGGATTATAAAAAATTCAGTAAACCTCCCGATTCTTACCCTTCTAAAGTGTTCTCTGTCCTGTTCCAGCATGTCTCAATAAAGCTGTTTCTTTGCTTTAGAACACACTTTCTCCAGTCTCTCATCCACTGGCAGCAGTGAAAGCAGAGAGCAGTGCCTCTGGCTGGTGTGAATAGAAGAGAGTTACCACAATTTTTCCAGTCATCCTGGAGAAGCCAAATTGCTGCTAAATAGAGTTGCTTTCGCTGAGCTGCCAAAGCTCCCTTGGAGCTCTTAAACAGCCCTTTCTGGTTGTCATGATTCACTGTTTGAAAAATACTTCTCCTTGCCAAAATAATGACTCATTTTGTAAAATGTCAATTAATGCCTTGCAGAGTCTGCAAAAAAATAGGTGTGTTTTTAAATGAATTAGGATTAAAATTAGTAATTAATGTTTGAATCAGTGATTATTTTCTTGATCCTGCTTAAAATTAAATTTAGTTATAAGCACTTAGAAGGCAATGCAGAAAGATGCATTACTGTTTAACCAGCTTTAAATTACTTACATAATTACTTACATGAGTGACAGTCTCATCTTGAGATAATTAAAAATAATTAGTATGGCTTTATCACAGTTTCAATGTGCAAAAATGAAATTCATATTATTAGAGGTGCTTGAGTACTGGGGTTTTTGATGGGATTTATCTGCAAATTATCGCATGAAAGTTAATGTGGCCATCAGTTCTATTTTTCAGGGAGTTTATTATACTTGTTGGAAATAATAAGGAATTTTAGAGCTGGTACAACACATGGTGTGTCTTTCTGCAAGAAATTACAAACCTTGAGCCTTATTT
This sequence comes from Zonotrichia albicollis, assembly GCF_047830755.1. Taxonomy (NCBI): domain Eukaryota; kingdom Metazoa; phylum Chordata; class Aves; order Passeriformes; family Passerellidae; genus Zonotrichia; species Zonotrichia albicollis. Next base: position 15,704,874 of record NC_133835.1, read on the forward strand.
CTTCTGCCTGCTTGGGTGAAGATTCAATAAATTCAGTGGAATCAGTGTTACAGAGTTGATTGCAAACCAGCAACAACCAACAGGTTTGAGCAGAGAATGCAAACGCAACAGAAGTTTTCAACTTCTTAAGCAGTAGTTTAAAACTATGAAGTAGGGATGTATTTCACCTCTGTATGGATGGGAAATGAGAACAAGATGTAATTCTAACTGAAATGACTGCATTAAAATTGCATTGAAATTCTTGAGTGACAAGAAACAAAGTAGTTTTCACTCTGGATGGGTGTGATCTGCGCTACACTGCTCACATCTCTCTTGGGATTTGCCAGGACTTGTTCAGCAATGATCTGACAAATGGGATCAGTGGTATGGTGAGAAAAAAATGTCATTTAGGATAACAAAATCCAAAGGCAATTGAAAAAAGCTGCAAAAGAATGTTGCAGTAATGAGTGTCTGAAATTATTTAATGGCAATAAAATGAACAATCAGTAACTGCAGAGTATGGGTCACACAAAATAAATCATTAGGCACTGAAGGTACAAAATCAGGTTTTAAATTTGATACCCAAACTTTGGAAAATCATTCAGACCATTGCCTGGAATCTTTAGTTCAGCATTTTGTGACAACTTAAAAGAAATTAGAATTGTTGGGAACAGAAAAGAAACCATAGCTGAATACCTTATTAATTTCATCGTGCCTCTGAGTCTTAAACACTACAAGAATTATTATTAGTTTAGGTGTGAAACACTTTTGAATCTTTGAGAATCTGCACACAAGCAATGTGCCCATATTGTATGTCTTTCTTGTGTGTGCCACACAAGAAGGCTTTTACCAGCACAGAAATAACTTCATATCATGGCAGTGTAGGCATTATCTGACCTCTGAACAACCTGTACTTCAAATTTAGCAATTTTTCCTCCTAACTTTCCTCTTTGTGTATACCCCAGAAAGGTTCTTGATGAGAAGCTCTGGATTTCTCCCTTCATCAAGTGAGTTTCCTTTAGTTTGGTTTTTTATAACCATTAAAAAATGTTGAGAATACTGTTTAGAATTTGCCTTAATAGCTGAGATCAGACTAAACTGAGTCTGGTCTCAAAGTAATGAAGAAAACCCATAGGAAACCACATATTAGTAGTTAAGTTTTATTCATGAATACTCATTAATTTGTGAAATACATTAAATCTCATGGAAATATCTGTGTAAGCAGCAGTAAGTAAAACCCCTGCTGGTTTCAACAGCCTTATTCAGACATAAAATCAGGCAGGGGAAAAGATTTCATGACAAGTTGCCATGGCTTACAAAACCACAGTCCCATTTACTATGTCTCTATTTGATAAAGGCTCTAGGAAACCTTCCTGTTTGCAATTAGTAATGTAATTAAAGCTACAATTTTCGCATACCTGTGCATTAATAATTCATAAAAACTACCTCAGCTGTGCATTTACTGGCTGATAAACAGCCTTATCCCTCTGTGTGTGGAGAAATTAAACACAGAGAAGGTAAATTACCACGTCAAGATAGAAAAGGAGAGAATGAGAGTCATCTTTTCCTCAGATGGAAACTTCTTCTGCTGGGCCAAGCCAGTCTATTAGAAAGTTGCTCGTGATCAGCAGACAGTCAATGCAAGGTTTTTCTCCTCCAAGAATAACTAAATACTAGGTAACCATTAAAGTTGTATAAAGTGTTTATCACAATCAAAAATCTACTTCTGGATTCATGTTTAAGGAAACTCATTAAAGGACAGAGTGCACTCTTCCAAATAATTAGATGTGCCCTCTTCCGTGTTAGATGTGAATCTGAAATTTCCATTGTCAGATTCTAAAAAATGGCAGGGGCTGCAGAATTAAAGCTAAAAAATCCCTTACAAGCAAAGAAATCTCCACTATCACTTTACAATTATGCTGCCTATATCTACAGCTGAAAGGACATTGAGAACAGTAGCCCAGATTTGCAATGCTGTCTGGAGTAGTTGGATGTCCTAAAGGGAGAAAATAAGTAAATACTCAGTTAGCTCCACTGGGATAATTTGGATGTTTTTGTCAGCAGGACATCTCCAAACCCATCCAGTTATACACAGCTATAAAATAATGAGCTTTCCAAAAGAGATACATATAGAACTCAGCTTTTTTATGTAAGGATTCATCAGCCCCTGTAGTGATGACACAGATTAGTTGGGTGCATTGCCCTGAACTGGTTCTCCTGGTGCTGTCCTTTACTGCAGTTGAATGACACTCAAACAGGTAAAATTGCTTCTTGCCTCTGAAAGCCAAAGGAAATGCAGGGAATCACTCCTAGACTCTCTCCAAATGAATTTTCCCACTTATTAATATAATAATGAGTAATAAGCAAATGAGTAATAAGCAAATACAGCCTAAGCAGTCACAGGAAATTGTTTTCAGAAAGCAATTTTTGATCGATACAACTGAATAAACACTATTAAGGGTGATTATTAAAAATTAATTTCACTGTTCATATCTTTTTCTTGTTATGTCCTTCCCATGATTTTTTGCATAATACCACTCCACAAATATTACTCCGTTGTTCATCTGGACAGGACACAGGTGATGAACCACTAGAGAGACTTCTCATAACTACCCTCAAAAGTGTTAAATCACACCAGTTTTAGACAGACCATAAAAATCTTCAAACATATTAAGAGCTTTCATGTGTGTCCCAGAACTGATACACACAATAAACTGCAATCTCCTTAAAACAAAACTCCTCAAGACAGATTTTAAAGACAGGACAAGTGTCCATTCCCACTCCTTTCCCAGTATGGCCTGAATATATTCAGAGTGCTATCACCTGTAATGGAAGCTGCTTCTGGTAGGTGCTGAAGGAGGAGGATGTCTTTTCCATACACTTCAATTACATTAAAGTGGCAGCGGTTTGGGATTGTCTAAATATTCAGTTATTGACTGGCCTGAAGCCAGGATTTGTTTCTCAATTTAACCTTATATTCCATTACATTCACTACAGTTAGCACTCAGATGGATTGCATTCTGGAACATTAACTAAAAGTCAGATGGTAAGGCTATATGCACAATTCTCTCTCTGAGCAATCTCTTACAGTTCATCAGCTCTTGTAATGAAAAAAACTGAGGAAGATAACATTCTCTGAAAGAGCAGATTGAAAAGGATTTTAATAATCTGATTTTTTTTCCTCTTTTCCACAAAACAATGGAGAGCATGGGACAGCCAAAGGGAAAACTGAGACATTCTTTGTTTCATTTCCTGACTGAAAACACCTAAGCAATGATTGCTTCACAAAACCATGTCAGGATGCATTTTTCCCCTGGCATTTAAGCCAGCTTCTTCACAGAAGGAATCATCACTTGATATTAAAATTAATATCACCACTAAAAGATCAATAGCTAACCCTGCAGCTGAATCTCATCCACAGGAACTAAGAAACTTTTAGCTAATTTTTTTTAAATAATACATCTCTATTGAAAGCAGTAGAAGTATAGTCAGTGTAAGGGGAAGGAGATTTTGGTTCCCTTTATTCAGATCACCCTATATACAGCTGCTTCAGTCCTGCAGTAAGTACTACAGCATGATTTAATGGGGGATGCTATAGAACAAAGATGAAAATATGCCAGATTGTAAAAATAATAATTTATTTTCTTTTTTTTTTTTCTAATTATAGTTTCTTCTCAATGTTTTGTCTTAAATGGAAGATGTTTTTAATAAATTACTCTTTGCAGAGCCACAAAACTTCAACAGTTTAGACATAGGACACCCATGTGATTGATACATCTGGCAACATGGAAATCCTTCTCTCTTATTTAATCTTCCCCTCGACAGAACTTCTACAGAAACCAACAGATTCCCCTTTGTTTAATTTTAGTTCCCTGAAAATATCTGTCTTTTATTCTAGATGCTGCTTGGCACAGCAGTCATGTATACTTAAATGTAAGGTCAAACGGGGGAGCTTGCCTGAGAGATGGGTGTGCACGTACTCAGAGATTTGATGCTGCAACTGAAGGAAAGGGCTCCAGCCTTGTAGTTCTGGGGTGTCCTGGGCCAGATTTGGCACTCATCCCATTTCTCTTGAACTGGTTCAGCTTGCTAACTCAGCAGCAATCTCTTCATTCTTTTGGTGGCATGCGTTCTGCTCAGTTAGCAAGCTGAATCAGCTCACAGCAGGGTCCAGCAAATCACCACAAGGTGCAGGAGAAAAGCAGGGACTGCAGAGCAGGAGAAGCACTCTCTCCTCCTCTCAGTACTGCGTTCTCCATGGATGGAACTTCACTCTGAGATACATCAGGAAAACCCAGAACTCTCCTTTCTGGAACTCTGGACACAGACATACACCTAAGTAAAGAGTTTGCTGATGGCCAATTGAGGCCTAGAGCCATAAGCACTGCCATTACTCTGAAGGAGGCCAGGCTGTTACCTGTTGCCAGGGGCTTATCACAGCCTCCCTGGTGCAGCTCGGGACCCTCCAGCTGAACAAACAGCTCATGTCAGTACTCTCATCTGCTTCAGTGCAAATTTGGAGGGCTCCTTTCATCTCTCCCTCCGTGAATGCTGTTTGGTAAACACAGGCAGACTTTGTCACAAACTGACAGTGAACAGATGGGTAACGCACCCTGTCAGCTCTGTCTGCACCTCCTCCAAAGGCATACCGAAAACTGCTGGTAACATCCATTATCTTTTGCATAGTGATCACAGCCATCAGTTTTAAGCCTCAGCGAGGGAAAGCTGAAAGGATACAAGGAAATGAGGGGGTTCAGCTAGATGAAGGACCCTGTGAAAAGATTATAATAATTCCTTTTTTTCAGCAGAAGGGAACACTTTGGAGCCTACCACACATGACGGCTCTGTACTGTTAAGATATCTAGAAAAGTGTAGGCTTAACAGTAACTCTGAAGGTTTCTGGTTTTAAACATGAAAACTTAAGATGAAAATCACTCCTAGTGTTCACTGGTTTCTGCCCTTTGACTAAGAGCAGCAGGCATTGTAGGAGATAACAGGAAAACAGGTGCGGTCTTTCACTGACTCACAGCTCAGCAAGATGGGGAAGTGGTTTTTTGAGGTGAGTTTAAAGATTAGTTACCAGTTTAGAAGTGAAATCTTTTGCAACTTCCATTATTGATAAGGCCAGAGAGAATTCCTTTGTTAGTGGCACTATATCAGATCAGAATACATTTTCAGATACTGTCAGTGAACCAGAAAGCAGCAAGAGGATTTCACGGGGAAAGAATAATCTTATGAGTCTCTGAAATGAGTGCCCTGCTGGCCTGCTGAATGTGGGTAAAATCCATGATTAAATCTGCCACCATTCCTACTTTGCTGTCTGCTGTTGTTGGACTTTATATCAAAGATGGGTCAAAGTCTTAATCTGAATTCATCTTGTATGTCTACTAAAGATAATTAAAAAACCCCAAAACTTACCAGGGCCAGGTTTGATTTCTTCTTAATTATTTCCTGGTGAGAAGACTTTTACAATTATCTGTTCTGCTGCATGGGGGTTTTTGGAACATTTGGCTAATACATATGATACAGATGTATGCATATTTGGGGCATAACAAAATGCTCAGATAATTTGCTTACTAGAAACAGTTAATGGGATAAGCAGAAGCCTACTGAGTATGAGAAAGAATGCCATAAAATAAGCTCTACTCTTTAAGAAGCAAAAAGATGAAAACCATTATGCACAAAATCCTTTATCCTGAAAGTCCCACAGACTACATGGTGGGTAAAAAAAACCCTATTGTCCTTCATTGTATATATGAATTGGAACCAGGAATTAAAAAAAAATAGATTAAAGGTTGCTCCTAATCTTGTTAAGAAGTGGTGTCAGCTTCTGGCCAAATTTTTTCTTCCATGCGGCCGACTAGGAAAGCTGTGGAATTAGAGCACAGAAAGGATGTGAACAAACACAATGAATCTACATGTTAAATGGCTGCAAACCCCATGTCTCATTCTTTAAGAACATTTTTGTTGTAATACACAAGCCAAAGTCTCAAAATACTGTACTGGTATTTCCCATCTTTACTCCCTTACTCATTAGTCTTTTCCAGACCCACAAGTTACAATGCATACTGACATTTCGAAGTGCAACCTTTATACAGCAGTAGCTGGCAGATTCACTCTGAAGTGGCTACACTCAAGTGGGTTTTTTAATCTACTTCTGGCTATGAACTCAGAGGTCACAATGAAGGCAAGTTATTAGAAGATAAAAATTAGGAAATGCTCATTCCAAACCAGTATTTGGGTAGATAAATATTTAAGCTGATTTAAATATAAGTTAGAATTTTCTGATGAAGAAAGATCACAGAAAATGTAATCATACTGAAGCTTAGATTTTTAGGAGAGACATAAACGTCTTATGGAAACAATTGTTCCTAATAAATTAAAGGAAATAGTTTTCTCTCTTCACATGCAGTCACAAGTATATTTCTATTTCTTAAATAGCAAGGAAAGCATAAGGCATTTATTGGCACTGTATGACTAGTTAACAGGACTGATGGCATCCAGCTGCGCCTTTAGCCGTTCACTCCAACAGATTTTTATGCTCTTGACCTGTGCTGATACGGCCACTTCAGGAAGCAAAACTGAAAGTACAGACTGAATTTATGTGGATCTGTAACAAAAAGGAGTGTTGTTGATCCGCAAGGGTATTTTTAAAGAAGTCTAAGGCATTGTCTAAGGAAATAGCACTTAAATTGTCCCGCTTTTATAGCACAAATAATGGATTTATCTCCATTTATGTATTACACCAATGATGGAACAAATGTACAAATTTAAGTAGTCAGGACCTGTTGGACCAGACAGCCAACCTACAATGAATTAAGTGCTCCCTATTCCTCTGAATGCTCAGATAAATAACTGGTATAATAGTCATGGAATTGCCTGCACCAAACCCGTAGGGATCCCCACTGAAAATCCCTGCTTCCACAGAGTGGGACAATGGTACAGCTCATGAGTGGGTGGAAGGATTTTATTATTCTCTGTTACTTGACCAGGAGATGGCAGTGATTCCCTCTGCAGAAATAAGAAAGCTCCAAAAAGACACAGAACTGCATTTAGGAGTAGGAGACAGGGAAAGACATGCAGAAAACAGCACGCTTGACCTCAGTGAAAAAAATCACGTTGCAGATAGCAGAGGGAATACAGCTAAACTGCTTTTCTTGTTTCTGTGACCATCTTTACTATTTCTTTAGTGTCTAAAAGAAAGAAAAATTCTTGAAGACACACAGTTCCCAGAGCTTTTGGTTTGGTATTAGTTTTAGCACTATATTTCAAGACCAGCAAATTTATAACTGTCAGTCAGCAGGTGTATGTTAATATTACTTGTATTTTAGTTATTTGTGCAAATATGCTCAGAAGCTTGTACATTAGAAAGAAGCTGAAAAAGCAGAAGAGATCACCTTCTCCCCAGGCTCCTCCACAGAGAAACGCTGGTGCCAGTGCTGTGACTCAGAACAGGCAGCTTCTCAGCACCGCTCCCTGCCACTGCCCCTTTGTGCTGTGTCCATCTTCCCCCCTTGCACCTTCCTAGCTCCCACTATTATTCCTGGAGCACATCCTGGGCATGTTCTGTAAATCTCCCTGCCTCAGGCATGGTCCACACTGACAGCATCAGTCCTGAGCTGCCCAGGGAGGCTGTAGGTGCCCAGAGACCAGAAGTGTCCAAGGCCAGATTGGATGGGGTTTGGATTAACCTGGGCTAGGAGAAGGTGTCCTTGCTCATGGCAGGGGGAGTGTTGGAACTGGATCCCTTACAACCCATAGCATTTTGTAGAAAAAAAACTTGCTTTCCTAAAGAAGTAGTAGGAGTTGTGTGGCTGTGCAAACTCTCACTCTCTGGCCTGCAAAATGTAAAAAAAAGCTTTTGAAACAGGTTATTTTCTTAATTTTGCTGAAGTTCTACAAGTACGCTACAGAAGGAATATCCAGGACAGACTGCTGAAAAATATAGTGAATTTGGTGTGGTTCTTAAAAGATATTAATGCTAACCACATTTCAAAAGCATATTTATCCTGGAAGTATGAAAGTTTGAAATTTATTAGATTACTAGGACAGATCCAGTTGGGGTTTGTGTTATGCTGCCCCATTAATCTCAATTCAAAAGAAATTTGCAGATTTTTACCAAGAGTCTGGCAGAATAAGTGGAGTAATATAATTTGCCCAAAGAGTAATATAATTTTGCTTCAAAGAGTTAACACTACAAAAGTCATGATGAACATTCCTAGCAAACAGCTCAGAGAAGCTCCCATGAGAGAATTTTTTACATTAAATATTCATTACATCACTGTAAATATACACCACAAGTTAGTCCACAATGTTATGTCAATGAAAGAAAGGGCATGGGTCTTCCTGTAAATTATGTCATGTGGCTTTTAAAAAACTTCTACAGGAAAAATTATGTAAGGGCTGTTGGAATAGGGCTTTTTCTGCATCTTTGTAATTTGCCTTTCAGTAGGTATGTGTGATGGTTTCTGTGGTTTGTTTGAACCACTTAACTGCTGTCATCTGCATCCCACAGAAAAAATATTCATCACCATCTTGTCAGTCTTAACTTTTTCTACCCAGCAAGAACTCCTCCTCAAGCTGTCTTTTTGCAGGCTGGCATTAACTACTTCCACATCATGCAATTCTCCATCCTCCAGGCAGATATAATACAGTCCCTTGGAGGTTTTAAGTGTACTCTAGGCTCACACTGAAGCTCTGCAGACAGAACACTCCAAGTTCAATAGCTTTATGTTGGATCACACTGTGGCAAGAAGGCATTTTGCAAATAAATGTAGACATACTCTCTGTGGGATCTAAACAAGCTGGCTAACTTTATTTCAAGCCAAGAAGCTGAAAAGTCACATTAACACAGCCTGGAGCATTGTGGAGCAAATTCACCTCACCCACAGGTTGGAGGACAGAGATTGCCTTTCAAGAAAAAATTCTTGTGCATTTACAAAAACTAGTCCAGTTTCAGCTAGTTGTGGATGCAGCCAGTCTCCGCTGAGTCAATTGGCTTAAAAAAATTGCACCTATGTTTTGGTAATTATCGTAGTCTATGCCTAAGGAGAGCAGCAACTTTTCTTTCAGATGTAATAGGTAAATGAAAAGCAGCCTTTAGTCTCTCAGTGGCTAGAAAATGTATGTCAACACCAGGTACCGCAGTGTATGTCACTTGGATGGAAGCACACTGCCATGGCATGAAGGAAAACAACACGGAAGAGGTTAGCATTATTTCTCCATTAAGCTTCTACCATCCTGTCTCATAACAGTCCAAAGAGAGAAATGACAGACTTTGCATTAATATGTATTTGTTTTATAGTGTTCTGTCATACAGATATGAAAAAGTGTTACTTTTAAACATTACTGCACTATTTGAGCAAGAGAAAAGGTGAAGCTTTTTGTCCCACTAGCCAGTATTTATCCACAAAGTTTGCTTTTTAGTAAGTTTCTTTAAAAACTTTTTATATTCTTTGTAAACTTTCCTCCTATACCTCCACTATAGGAGGAATATTTATATTAATTATATTAGGTATAGTATAGTATAGTATAGTATAGTATAGTATAGTATAGTATAGTATAGCATAGTAGTTTAGTTTAGATTTAAATTGTAGCCATCTGATACAGCTTTAAAGGTTCAAAGCTGGGTTTACCCTCATACAGTCACAAAAACCTCAAAGCAAATGCAAGGCTATTTGGCTGAACACACCAAATCATGGATTAATTGCTTTTCGTGAGATAATAGTTCAGACAGGTATCATAGCACAACTTGTGTATCAGAAACAACATTAGGGCAGGAAAATGAAAAGGTCCAAAAAGCTATTGTCTCTCGCTCTTTTAGTGCAAACTAATGTGCATATATATGGTATATATCAGATGATACCTGGAGAAGGTACATTTTTGATGGATATGATTACTATAACTGCAGCAACGTCTCAGTGACAATAAATCCTGCTTAATATTTGATCATTAGAAGGATCTACTTCTTTTCAACATCTCTTTACATTTTTCTTTAAAACGACCACATTCTTTCATTTTGTCTAATAAAACCAAACTGAATTAAATTGTGTTCTGGGCCTGTCATTTTCCAGTATTTTGTAATCTATTAGTTAACAGGCATAATCTTCTTTTTCATTTGTCCTTTATAAAAGCTACACCTTTGCAATTTTGGCCAGGTACTTGCTGTCTACTTCCTTGATCCTAGTTAGAAATCATATTTGCATCAGCTATATATTCTCAAAAGTTTAAGACAAATACAATCAAACCCCTCCAGCATCCGTGAGTCTGTTTCTAACCTATGTCAGCATATGTAGTCTTGAAAATGAACCTTTTATGTTATCCAGTAAAATGACATTCACTTCAATTCACCCAAAAATTATGGCCCACAGAGTACAATAGAGCATGGATTTCCTCACATCTGGAAATCAGAATCATACTCACACTCAACATCAATTTCCTTCCATCCTAACTTTCAGCAAATGTCATTCTGGCCTGCGTGCTGGTATCAGCAGATGTGCTGCCTTGCTTAGCCATTGCAGCTTTTTTCCAAATGGCTTCTAATCTTGTTGGTTGTCAAGCTGCAGGGTAGGAAGAATCCGTCAATACACACAACTCCAGCTTCCTAAATCCCTCTGTAATTCTCATTCCAGTCAATGTCAGAGTAATTGCAGTTTCATATGATCAATGTCCTAGCCCAAGTACAGTTCCCCATCTTCATAAATATTTCCTGATCTTTTCATCCAGAAGATGGGATGGGAGATCTGTAATTGTTTTCTGTTATACTTGTTTTACCATTTCAGTCTTTAGCCTCAAGTTCAAGGTATCTCTTAGTTGCCATCCGTGTGAATGCTATTCTGTTTTCAGCATAATTTCCTTCCCCATTCAGACTGTCATATCTCCTCCTCTGTTCTCTGTTCTCTCCTCCTCTGTTCCTCTTTCTCTCAGGAAAGTTGCCTGTCCTTATACTCCGTATCTGGATAATGTAATATTACAACCTATTTCCTGAACAGGACACATTTCAGTTACACCAATTGCACCAAATTTGTCCTCAAGCAGTGGATGTCCTTGGTCTCCCAGTCTTGTTTGCCATTTCCCTCCCTGCCTCATGCCCTCCACCATGCAAAGTATTCAACGGCTGAACAGTAAGCAGAAGCTAGTCTGCCTCACTCAACATTTCTCATACCTGTCTAGTTGGAAGAGGGGGTTATGCAGTTATTACCTCTGTAAAATAAAAATCTAGGATCTTATATTGGATCAGGGTTAGCTCTTGTTTCAATAATAAAAGGTGCTCAGTGTAAGCTCTAAGAGACACAAGGCAAAATAGCATTACAGAGGAAAAGCTTTTCCCATATTTTTAGCCCTTGTAAGCTCCCAGAGAGTCAGTCAGCTGCAACAGCTCCTATATGACTTGTAAAAGAGCCCTCTCTCTGTTTCTGGACAGCAGTTGCTAAAAGCTAGAACAAACATCAAGGTCTCTGTGAAAAATAGGTTCAAAACTCATAGATGCCTGTGGAAATTTTGATTTCACTCAAGTATTTCTACATCTCAAAGTCAGGCTTTTGCCTTTCACTTTGCAATGTAGGTTTTGCAATTTATATCTAGAGATATCTGCATTAGTGAAAACACTCTAATATGTCCTACAGCTGGAGCCATTGCGGTTCATGTCACCCTGCTTCTTAGTGCCAAGGGGATAGGCATGTAGCCTGAAGACTTCTGATCATTTCAGGAACCCTGGCTGTACTAGTGCTACAACTTTCAACACCAGCGGCCTCTCCTCCTGCTCCAGGGAAACACAACTGAACACCCAAGTCACCTACCTTAGTCACAGAAATCACATAAGGTTTTCCAGCTCACACACTCACTGTGCACGTTATTTCATTTTTATTTTACTTGAATACATGAATTGCATATGCATTAGGCCAGCTATGCCAGAAGCATCACAGAAACTTATTTAATTTGACAGCCTGCTGAAGTGGAACAGTAATGTTACTCATTACTTCCTAGGCTGAAAGTCTACCAGAGCAGAGACATCTAATGGAAGATTTCCTCTCCTCTGTGACCTACCAAGAATAGAATTGCTATTCTCTGTCTCAGTTCTGAGCAACAGATCAGCATGGTGGATTCAAAGTGTATGTAGTCAGGATACAGTAAGGACACTTTTGATTCTCAGAATATCCAAATAGGAGTAAACATGTAATTGATAGTCTCCAAGTTCAGTAAAAACCAGCTATGAAGGCTGTGTACATTTACTCTCATCCTTATTTACTCTCATTACTTTCTGAACTACCATGGCCTAATTTCTTATCTACTTCAATTGAAATTCCGGAGTAATTTCAAGACTCGCTTTTCTGCTCCATATGAGCATCAGGACTGAAATAGTAGCAGTACATTTGCAGAATCCTGACATGCCAAGCAATGAAGTAAGTCCTTTCCTTGCTCCTCATGGAAATGCAGTGGGATTAAAAGGATAATAATTGACCATGTTCTTATTAGGCTAGCAAGAATGAATCTCTGGAATGGGATCGGATCTTGGTTGTCAAGGTTTTAGTGAACCTGTACAATACTGCAAAGCTACACGGGCATCTCTGGGAAGAATAATGCAATACAAAACTGTTTTTCAAAACAAAAAAAGCAAACTTTAAAACCAGGATTTGATGCAATTCCAACAGGTTTGATAAAATTTGCCCTATTACATAAACAGTGAGTGGATTGCTCATTTTTAAACAGCTATCATAATCTGAAGGACACATGGTCCATTGCTAGTTAATCCTAAAATTGTTAATACTGTGCAATTCATGCTAAAATTCAAATCTTGATTTGGCTAATGTATTCAGTTACATCATTATCACCCATTTCAGAATGGGAATTGTTTTTTAAAAAGGAATCTAGCTTCACATAAATCTAAACTGAACTTATTATTGCACAGGATTTCAGTCATATCCACTCATTCTCATTTCTAGCTAGATACAGCTAAACAGCTTCCATGCCCTCAATAGTGTTTTGGAATCCACAAAAACATTGAAGCAGCTTGTTAGCATAGTGATATAACATATTCATTATGCGCCAGCTGAAGTATTGCAAAGTTTGGATCTGTTGTTATGAAGATAGATTGATACTACACAGGATTCATTACAATTTTACACCATTCTAGCCTGCATTGTCCCTGCTTTCAAGCTAAAAGTAAAGAGCTATTTCCCCAGCAACTGCAGAATGATTCATTTCCATCCTTTCACAGTACACAACATCATTACCTCAGTGCCAAAACAACCTTCTGATGGAAAGCCCTTCTAAATGATAAATTATACATTCAAGAAGTGTAGTTTAGAAAACTATTACATCCCAAAACTGTTCTCTCTTGTATTCCAACTGTTCTCTCTTGCATTCCTAACTTGAATATGTCAATGAGGTGAGGAGCTCCAATTTTAGTAACTATTTCACCAGGGTGTACATGTCTGTTATGCAAATACTTTCAATAATAACTCACAGAGAACTTGTACATTCAGTTGCAATCAACTAATCAGGTGTTTGCATTCCCTATTTACATCCACCCACAGTCATGGGGAATGTACATACAACTTAAAATCATACTTTTATGCATGTATTTGCCATTTAAAAAAAAAACCATACTTTTATGCATGTATTTGCCAATTTTTCAAAACTGTGCAATCTATCATAATCAAAAAACTTGGCCAAACATACGTACAGTCATACTTAAAAGCAGCACAAGCATTTCTGAATACGAGTTACTGCAATCAGTAGTATTTATGCATTTATGCAGCTGCACACACCATTTAGGCTGTGCAAGTGCTGAGCACCATCCTTCTGATTAACAGCGCTCTCTGAGATTTCATGAATACACATGTACCCCAGGACAAATTATCAAAATCTAATTAAAAAATTATACATCTCCCACTATTTAAGGCTCTCTGTAAAGTCTACAAATTGTGATAAAATAGAGGTTCATCACCATTTTCATTAGGGATTATATTATTCAAATGTCTAAAATTAAGTAAACCCATGTAAATACTTTAGTTATTTGTTTGAATCTTTACTAGTCTCTAACATAAGAACACCATTCCACACATTTGGTTCCCTAGACACCTGGCAGTCTTTTGAAAAAAGTAATAAAAGCTAGTAGTACCTAGTTCTTACACAGTGTTTTCACTACTAGATCTTAAGGTTCTTCACAAAAGAACTAAGTCTCTTTATAGTCTTTAGTTTTACCAAGAGAAAATCCAATCTACGAATGTTTATCCATATTTTGCATGTAAAAGAGGTGCATGAGCAATGCAAATTATTATTATTGTAGAGATAACTCAGTTGAAAAATACACCATCTCTGGTTTATTACACTTCTTAGAATTTGCTTCCTGAGGACTGGAAGAAATGGTGAATGTTTGAGTCTTTAAGGACTGCAAAAATGTACCACATGATGCATTCACATTCCCAAGGCTCATGAAAGTCAGTAAAAGTCATACATCCCTTGCCAGGTTATCATTTCATAGTGACAGGTAGGAAAACAACATCAGTCTCTCTTGTCTACAGTACAGAAATAAATATTTAATCCTCTTTATTGGATTCATTGTTGCAAAATTTCAACACCTTTATAGTTCATAACTGTAACTTCTATACTCAGAGACCCTGAAAGTGAGATTCATTCATTAAACAAGAAATACAATCAAGACACAACAACATTTTTTGAAATGTGACCATATTACCTTCATGGAATAAAAACCAAATGCTTCAAAGAGGACAAGATGTTCAGTAGTTGTCAAGCAGTATTTCAGCTTTTAAGAGAAAAAGGAAATGCACTTTGGGTCCTAGTCTATTTTTACTTATCTGTATGTTTGCCTTGTCTCATTCAAACATATACACGGCTTGAAATACATCTCCATCTGCTGAGAACTACAGCATGTTGAAATGGTGCTGTGCTTCCATAATGATTGAATGAACTAATCCAGACCTCAGCTAAATACTGTCATAATTACACAGGAATGCCTAACTTCAAGATTCTATAACCACAAGTTAGACTGATGCAACTCCTCTGATTTAAGAGAAGATAGTCAATTGTGAAATTTCCCTTGTCTCAGATTAGGCTGAGGGTCACAGTGTATCAACCACGTCAGTTACTCTGAATACAGCTGTACTTTCCTCCACAACAACAATTTTGACAATAGAAAAGCCCTTCCTCCACATAACAAATTATTAATTAGTAGAGAGCAAACATGTCTTACAAATAGTGAAAAATACAAGACACACCTGGCTTTCCTCTAGAGCTTACCAGTACCAACGCAGGGGGATGACCAATTCCCACACAAACATCCTGAGCCTATCTTCCATGAAGTGAACTGTGCAAGTTATGCCCACAACACTACCTGATGTTTGACATCTGTTTTTCTTCTTAAGAACACAAAATATTTTACATCCTTAAAATCCCTTCCTTCTTGGCTAAAGGCCTCAAAAAACATGCACACATATGGCTGCCTTATAAGGAAGGCATTTGTTACATCTGAAGTCTTTTCCTTCATGAATCCAGTGCAAGGTGTTGAACAGTGATATTCTGTCCCCGAAATTCTCATGCAGGTCATGGCTCCCTACTCATACCATGGTTGCTGTCAAGCAACTCATGTTCCCTACTTTGAGATAACTCTGTAGCTCTGCCATCTCTCCCATGCTCCCTTCCCTTACAGTATCTCCCACTTCTCTTGTCCTCAGAAACTCCCAACCAATCCTATAATGTCCTACCATCACTCACACTGCTGCCCTCTCAGTTTTAGAATAGCAAAGACCAAAAATTTCTGTCTTTCCCCCCTTTTGTTGTACTTCCTTGTCAATTTATTTTTGTTTGCTCCCTCTTTTCAATTACCCTTTCCTCATCAGTGTCCCACAATGCAGCAAAGGTCCTATCACACATGAGATGACTTAGGCAGGTAAAAGGCAGCACAGGCTGTTTGGCCCATTGGGGTCGATCACTTCCACTGAGCAGCTGTTCTGTGAGAGATGATGGACACCTCAGCTGCTTGGTGACCAAGATGGTAAGTCAGCAAGAGCCTGTGTTCTGCATGGTCAGAAATTTGGTTGTACTCTTTTCTGTCAGGCCTCAGGGGCAGCAAAACATGCAGGCTTGCCACTTAATTGTTATGCCAAAGAAATTGTCCTGCAAAGCACATGATGGACAAGTCTTTCCCAGAGCTTCTCACACAGTAACTAGGTGACATATCAATATTTCTAGGCTTTCACACAGCCTCTTCTGTGGCGTTCATAATGTTTTTGCATTTCAGCTCCCCTTCTGCCACAATCATATGTGACATGTTATGTTTTATTTTAAAATATGCACATCTTAACTTTACTTGAGAATTTTAAATAGAATCTTTGCACAGCTACAGAACATATGTTTGCTTCTACTAATTGATATAAACTGTTTTACTTTTTATAGAACTCTGTTCAAAATAATTGGATCTAAAGCAGAAAATAAATTGTTTCAAAGTGGAATGGATGACAACAAAGTGCTGATAGATCAGCCCATTACTGAGGTGGGATCCCAAGGGAATCTAATGGTATCAGTTCTGCTCTGTGAAAATGTGACTCTAAAAGCATGATGCTTAGTTCCCCTGCCTGCACAAACGGCAATATGTACCTACCTATTCTGAAGGCTTGTCCTCAGATTGTAGCATTTTTGTATAGGTGATGAAAATTATGAATCCACATTCAAAGGGTTAAAAAGCTTAAAAAGAGTAAGATTATGCTATGAAGAAATGTTAACACTTAGAAAAATATGGATGAAAATTGAATTGCACAGACAAATATGCTTTACAGACAGTTAAATAACACTGCATGGCATGGCTGGAAAGCACAGGCCACCAAATGCAGCAGCAATACTGAATGAATACATAGCTAGAAGAAGGGAACAAACGCTTGGTAAATTGTGAAAATCTCCATTTGAAACAGACTACATGTTCTTTTATGCAATGAGTCCTGGTAAACCAAATACTTATTAAATTATTCCTCCGTTCCCATGCCTGCAGCCTCATCCCATTTTCTAAAGCAGGAGCAGCACTGGCACGGACAGTGGAATCAGACATGCAGACATCAGACAGACATGCCCCATACCCCTGCCTCAGTTCCCAGGCAAGCACCTGAATGACCAAAAGGGCCATATGGACTTGCCATAACAAAACAAAACTTCAGGAGAATGGAAGGACATACAAGTAATTGGCAATTTCCAACCAAGCCCCCAAAAGGAAATGAAAAGTACTTCTCCATAACAGGTATGTTCTTGAAAATGGGATAATCTTTCCTGGGGTAAAACATACTCTGACAAGGGTCCCTGTAGTACTTCTGTGGTGCCACCCAAATCTTGACAAGAGGCCACTGTGCTGTATAGCAGTTGCAGTCATTAATGCTGATAGAGATCCTGTCTCACAACAGGAGTTATAAGAAACTTTAGAGATGTATGATGTATTAACAAATGGTTTTTCAGCTTGGGTTCCAGAAGAAATGGTTACAGCACAAGCAGTAACATGGTAAAGAAATGGACTCACAGAAACAAACATTTTACACATCTGTTGGTTTGATACAACTAAAATACCATTATAATCAGAGGGTAGATTTTAAAAA